>NC_069661.1:206916439-207219469 GCF_027244095.1 Hemicordylus capensis
AACATTATTGACCCTGTACTAGGAGGAGGGCTCATCCTGCCTTCCCATGACCAGAATGTCTTCCATGAGTCAAAGAGAGGAAGAATTCACAGTGAGGAAATTTTCTTTCCTTTGAATGCTTACTTGAAAGTGAGTTCCGCTATGTTCAGTGGTGCTTACTTTCAGGCAAGTGTACATGGGATGCACTGTTAGTTTACTTATTGTGCCATCTTTTTCTTCCTAATGGTTTAAGACCAACAGAAATTCACATGCACTTTTTGAAGAGTACCTCGTTGAAAAGGAGCACCAAACCATTTTTCTCAGACACATTAAACTTGAGGGTCTAGAAAAGTGTGTGTGTGTGTGTGTGTGTGTGTGTGCGCGCACGTGTTTCCGGGGGTGGGGGTACCTGTTAAAATATTACTCATGGATCATTAAAGTTACATGAATGGTATTGGTGTTAATTATGTAGCATTTAACTGCAAACTGCCTGCAGGCAAAGCTATTGAAGCATTAACTTATAGGAGAACTCTGGTATAGGGAGCATCAGTTCTGCTTGTTGTAGGGGTTTTGTTCAATTGGCATATGCTGCTGTTTACTGTGGCAAGAGGGAGCAATCCGGATGGTCTTTGGAGCCTGTGGGGGTGGGGAGGGGGCTTAGCCTTCCTGAGTTCTAAGGAAACTTTATATACTTCCTGTTTCAAGGGTCAAATTAGACTTGGAACATGAGTAGACGTGACACATGATTTGAATTCCTGTCACAGTGCCTTTTTCTTTTTCAAAAGGTATCTGTGGGGCATGAGGGGTTTGGACTAGGGGGGATGCCTTGTCTTTTCTCCTCTGCCCCAGGCCTTAATCTAAATGGCCCTTCAAATGTACTATTAGTCATGAAGCAGAAAACCTACAGGCAAACCTACAGGCAAAAAAGATTTTCCTCTTTGTAGCTGAGAGAGAGAGTGTGTGTGTGAGAGTGCGGGGCCAGGGGAGAAGGCAATCTGCATCAAGAAATGGCATGGGATGGAAGAGTTAAACCCTCTCTTCCCCATGTTGCAGTCCAAATCCACATCAGCCCATGACTGCTTTTTAAAAACAGGGGGGGGGGGGGAAATTGGGGGTTCCAATCACAGAACTAAAATCCAATCCAATTACAGAACGGAAACTAACACCTCTCAGTGCCTTTTAAATTTTACTCAAGATGTGCATTTGGTTTATATGGGCATAGTTGTAGAGCTAAGAAGGGGCTGACTGACGAACTGATTGATTAAACACCTTCCATCTCTGATGTTTGTTTTTGCACATTATGAATTACAGTGTCATGTATAAAAATGCACTGAAATGGGGAGGACTAAGAGGGAAGGGTAATCCAGCTTTTTGCTGCTCCTTAATCATCTTGAAAGCATAGCTATGACATGTTAAGAGCTATGTAATCAATTCACATTGTGCTGTTGTGGCCCACATTGAGTTATACAGGTGCAATACAAACAGATGAATGACTTGCCTTTGTGGTGCATTAAGACATCCTCAGGTAGGCCTAACTATATATACTCATGGATATTGCATTTTGCAGCATCTGTTGACTGTATAATCTGGTACAATTCCTGAGAGTTCTTCTTTTGAGTCACAGCGGCTATGCCGTACCCTGGCTCTCTGTTTATCTGCTGCTCAGTGGGCATTTCAAATTCATTTTCCTATCAACCAAGGTGATTTTATGTTCAGTGGTTTCCATTCTCCTGGCTGATAAACATGCAGATCAAATTGACAGCAACATTTACAGAGATATTCATACATTCCTGCCCTCTAGCAAAATTTTTGACATGGTTTCAAAGTCGATGGTTTCAATATGCAGTGACAACTGATTCATCCACTGAATTCTGTGAGGAATACTAGTGTCCTTTTTGGTGTACTATACCATCTGTAGACAAGAAGTGTACTATGAATCCTTATTTCTGTATATAGAGCAAAACTTCCTTTCTGTATGTACAAGTAGCCTTATGTGCCATCCACACAAGTGTATGCCTGTTACTGTTTGCAAATAGGTGGTCTGGCTTCACTTGCGATTGAATGAATCGGTCTGGTCTAATGTAAGTGGGAACAGATGGTAAAATGGATTGGATCGCTTCAGATTGCAGGTGGTGACTCATAATTTTGAATGCTCCCATGCATGAAAGACTCACTCCAAGTACCAAAGTAGGAACGGCCCTGGACTGGAAATTGCCTATTTGACTGCTGTTTGTTTGTTTGTTTGAATTTGGGGAAACATTCATAAATGATATCCTTTACCTACATCCTGAAGTTGTAAAGTCCATCCTATCATCTCCTGATTTTTCTAATTAATTCTGCTATATGTGTAGACTAGATCTTACTACCTAATGCTGAATGTAAGTTCTTGTTAAATTCAATTTTAGCAAGATTCCTGTGAGTAGAGTTGAATGACTCATTGAATGAAAGCATTGTTTATCTTTTATTATTGTAAATGAATAGGCAATGCACCATCCCCAAAAGTAGTGAATTTCTAGATTACTATTGCCAATAGTAATCTAGAAATTCACTAATTTCTATTGCTAATGACTCTCCTCCTGTCCTTTACCATAGAGCAGTTTTGATCTCCAGTGCCTACCCTTCTTCTTGTTCCAATTTCTTCCTTGTTTTTTTACGATCTTCATGGAACACTGTGTGTGTTTTCCTTATCATAGTCTGTGTTAAGACTATGGTTACCACGGCAAATTTTAAAAAGTAAAATTCAAGATTAATTGCAGGATTACCCAAAGAGAAACATCTGTGGATTTTCAAGTGAAGCCAAACAAGTTCCCGTAAGACAAGAGGAATGTCTCAAAAGTTTTTGTCCACCCTTGGTCTATAAATCATGACTTGGATTCCAATTTACCACTCTGCTTTCAATGACTCCTGTGAATGGGAGAAGGGTTGCACTCGTGCAAGGACCCTTTCCACTTATGCAGCTTTCCTTTCATTCATGGAAAGACCTACTGAAAGTGGAGCAGCAAGTTAGGTTTGAAGCCTATTACCCATCTCTTTTTTTGTATTTTTATTACAAATTGTGTTTGTGTCATGTCTTATTTCTCCATATTCTGGCACAATGCTCTCCTTTCTGTAGGGCAGTGGTGTCGCTATAATTGAGTGAATGGGCTCAAAGAACCCAAGTCCCCAAGTTCCTGAGGGCCCTACAGTCCCACCCCTCCTTATTTTCTTCATTTCCCCTCTCACTCGGAGGAGCCGCCAGGGAGAGGGATGAACATAGGTCCCCTCTCCCCTAGCTATGCCCCTGCTGTAGAGTCCTCATATAAAGGACATGGGCAATGTGTGTGAGTACTCATCAGTGGGCCTCTTCCCTCTTGGCTTTTCCTCCCTATGTGTTTTTACCTTCCTGGGGTTTAGATGCATTTTACTATCATGTTTCTAACCTAAATTCTACTATAGTGTTTCTTACCTATACAAGAATTTTCACTTCAACCTTTCCTATTTGCCCCCCTTCTCTCTCTCTTTTCTCTGATAATCTAAATGTTTGGTACATTCTTATTATATTCCTTTTATGAAGACCAGCTTGGTTGTTGATTTCTAAGTGAGTGAAGTAGAATTCTTCTGAATTGTTATCCTAGAGATGGGTATAAGCATGGGGCTCAGGAAGATGCCTGCCATGAGGGTTAAAAAGAATTCATTCCCAACACTATATGGGCAGGTTTCAGGAAGGAGAAAAAGAAAGGAAAAGCTTTTATTATTTCCCTTTTCCAGAAACCTCCATCTGATTATACAGCAATAAATAATTCAGATTCGGGGCTGTCTGCCAGCTCTGACCTAAACCTTTAACATTATATAGCACAGTAGTTTAAAAAAGGTGTTCTATTTTCCTTCCTTTCTCCTGAAGCCTCTACGCCTCCAATGGAAGCCCAAACAACAGCTGGTTGGAATCTTGAAGAGTGGCCTACTTTTTTGTTGCTGGTTCTCACTTCTTTGTTATAATACCAAACTTGCTGGTCCCATTGTTATTAACTGGCCAGCAAAATGGGGCTACTCCTGGACAAAATTTCTGCATGGTTTCTGCATTCTTGAGTATGGTTCCTGAAGGAGGGTTGGTTACTCATTGACCCCAATAGGTAGACCAGCTCTTCCCAGAAAAACAGGGCTATTTTTCCGGCGAGTGCTGGTCTACCGATTAGGGTTAGCCAGCCCTCTGCCCTGGACATGGCATGTCAGTATGCCTTGGAGAGCTGGTCTACCCACTGACCCCAATTGGTAGACCAGCTCTTCCTAGAAAAAACAGGCTTCCAGATGGTGCTCAAAACACTCAAAATCTTTCTAATATTTTGAGGTTGATTATTTGAAACAGCCAACTTTGGCCCCTGTTTTGATGAATCAATTCAAGGATTTTGCTATTTGTTTTGAGCTCAAAACGAATAGCAAAATCCATTTTGTGCACACCCCTACCTACTATCCCAATTAATCACCCCTCAAATGAATAATTAAGCTGTGATGAGAAATAAACCCTAATTGCTTAAAGTAGAATGAAATTAGGTTCTGCAGATGAGCATTATGAGGGGCAACCTTTGATCCCAGTTTTCTATCCAAATTATCTCTGTGAGATAATATACTCCACTATCCCACACTGTAACACACATGTTCAGGGCTAGGGAGAATCTTCCTAGTCACCCATCCCCAAACCACAGCAATATAGTGCACAGCTATACTAGTGCTACATTGCATAGCTTCAGGGCTGGGTGAACAGGAAACTAGTCATGTAATCCCAGCACTCAGGAGTCTTCTACTATTGGGCAGATTAATCAGTTAGTTATTCCCCCAACTCTCAATAATTCCTTAAATCTCCCAATTTCTAAATAAATATATCTGTTTTCTATATTTATTCTAACAGTTTTAGTAGAAAAGAACACATTGCAGCACACATTTGAAGGTTCATTATATAACTGTGTGAGTGTGTATAAACTGAATGCCTAAAATACTTACCAAATGGTACTATATATTTCTGTGTTCTCACCCTCAAACATTGCTCAATACATTCCTGTAAGATATTGAACTTTTGTCCTTATGGCAAACAAAATTATATTAATAGTAGTTCCTGTTTTGTAAGGTATACCAATATTCTCGCTTTAGATATAGTGCAGAATGTGAGGTTGGAGTCGATGAAGTTTATTCCGGTCCTACAACTGTATGCTTTTATGAGTATTTAAATATGACTTGGACCATATGTGGGGAAGTGGTGCTTGTTTGGATTTTTAAAAAAATTTTCATTTGAAATACATGTCTTAAAAGTCCTTACTCTGAATTTCAAAAATATGTAGTGCATTTATACAACAGTTCCAGTTCTGCTCTGTGCAAATCATCCCTTTCCCATCATTCATACCTAGTCTGCTTGCCAGACTTAAGTGTAACACATCTCAGTGTTTGCAGCCTGGTACTAACAAGTACAAATGTATTTGTGGACAACTCAAAATGTGAATAGTATTGCCTTTTTGTTAGATGGCTAGTTAGAATCCATGCCCTTGAAATGTCTATTATGGCTGTTGGTAGATGCAAAATATATTTGGTCACACTATACCACGTATATTTGCTTTATGATGCAATTTTAATGCGTATGAGTCCAGAAGCATATATATGACATAAGCTTGTCAAGATGTATTATCTGCCTGTGGGAGAAATGAATGCTCGCTCAAAATGGGTAAAATTACTCAAACACAGAAGGACTTTTTATTCTATGGCTTTTCCCAGGAGGATTTGAAACCAATTTTGGGTGTCTGTTACAGCTGACCTTTGAAAGAATAAATTAGGTTTTTCCAGTCATCTCAGATGTGTAGCCAAAAGGGAGCTGTCTAGTTACATGCATTTTTAAACATCTGCTAGCAGAATCTAAGATCAAAATGCAAAATCTTTGGCTCAGTGATAGTCCCTTGAGGAACTGGGGAATCTCTGAACTTTTAAAACAGAAGCACTTTCAGACATATAGTATTTTCTGCATAGAAAACAGTTTTTCATACTACATTGGTTAATTTAAATTTCCAGTTACACAAAAAAACCACTGTGGTAAAATCAAGAAGCAAATATGTGGAAATTCATCTGTATGTTTGGGTTTGACATATAGATTTTAAATCCTGTATGCTAAATTCATTCATAAATGTATTCAGTGCTTTCACATGATCATCTGCAAGTAAGAAAGGAGAGGAAATGTTGGAACCAGCAGCTCATGCTCCTGACGAGTGTGACATGTGGACCTGCCCAAGTCTAGTTCCTGAGATTCTCCATCCAAGATTCTCCCGACTTGCTCCTGACTTCCGTAACCAAACGTTGAAGTCAGGCAGAGAATCTCAAGAGAATGTCAAGCAGACAACTCAGGAACCTGACTTGGTTGGGTTTGCACAACACACTCGCTGAAAGGGCACACTGCTCATTCTGCCATCTCCCCTCTTCCTTACTTAAGACACATTGTGTGAAGCTGCCCATTGTACTCCATCCTTCCTCCGAGAAGTCCAGAGTGAGCCGCCCAGAGAACAAATAAAGTTTATTAGTATTAAAAAGCCACCGTTAGCCAGAAATCAGCTTCAAACCATGGTTTGTAGACTAGTGCGTCAGACACTCAGCCTTAGTAGTTAATCTAAGAACCCATGGTTTTGCATTAGGTCTGAAGCCAACTAGTGACTTCAGCTGGTGAATTTTATGGTTGTTCTATCTTACATTGGACTACTTATAATCAGTGGTCCATTTTCTTAATACAAGACTTAAGGATAAAATACATTTATACATTGAAAGACATTGACAATTTGCCCTGCTCAAAATAATTTTTAACATGCAAAATGCTCCCTGCCATACAGTCAATATGTCATCAGCATGTGTTTCCAGTAATGTATTGTAATGCATTACTGGAAACATTACTGAAAAGAAGCCTGAATTTTTTTGTTATGGCAATGCATTTCTGAAGCCAATTTAATAATCAATTTCTGATAATATGTTTTTGCTATGTGAATGCAAACAGTATGTTCAGCATGGTTAATTGTACACAGCCAGCTAGGTCTGTTACTGCAATTCAACTTCCTATGTGCTTATTTCCAGTCATCTTTTTGACCACCAGAATATTACACAGCAGAGTATCATCCCATCCTGCCCTTGCTAGTGTACTGTGCTAGTGTACTACATCTGTGCTATTGCTGGGATAGATTTCAGTGATGGTTACTGATATGAGTTTTGTTGTTGTTAGTTTCTATTGGTTCTATGTTTGTGCTATATTGTAATGGCCTATGACTACACATTAAAATGACTTTATCTATTATTTATTTATTTATTTGTTTGTTTGTTTTATATACCGCCCTTCCGAAATGGCTCAGGGTGGTTTACAATTAAAACAGAAAACATTAAAAACAATTAAAACAGAGATACAAATATAAATACCAATTTAAAACAACTTAAAAAAGAATTAAACTATCAAAACAATTAAAACCCTGAAAACCAGGTATTAAAACTGATTAAAAACCCTGAAAGGCCAGGCCAAACAGATAGGTTTTAAGGGCTCTCTTGAAGGACAGCAAAGAATCAAGATTACGAATTTCCGCTGGGAGTGCATTCCACAGTCCAGGAGCAGCTACAGAGAAGTCCCGCCTCTGAGTCGTCACCAAACGAACTGGTGACAACTGGAGACGGACCTCCCCAGATGACCTTAACGTGTGGTGGGGATCATGTAAAAGAAGGCGCTCTCTAAGATATCTTGGACCCAAGCCGTTCAGGGCTTTAAAGGTAATAACCAGCACTTTGTATTTTTCCCGGAAAAATATTGGCAGCCAGTGTAACTGTTTTAAAACAGGCATCATATGGTCTCTCCGGGTTGCCCCAGAGACCAATCTGGCTGCCGCATTCTGAACTAACTGAAGTTTCCGGACTACGTACAAAGGCAGCCCCACGTAGAGCGCATTGCAATAGTCAAGCCGGGAGGTTACCAGCTGATGCACCACTGTTTTGAGGTCATCCTCTATCAGTCTGTCCATCGATCTGTGATGGATTGTGTTGTCTATCCATAATGGAACCACTATACTCTTCTATGAGGGATGAGCTCCTCAAGCCAATCACATTGGCTGGTTCATTTCTGGCAGAAGAAGTCATGAAATAAGGCTATAAAGAAGAAATTGCCACACTCTTTTTATGAGATGAATATGACTATCTTGTGGTGATTCAGCTGTCTGAAACTTCTGTAATGTGCTGCTATCATAGATAAACTCTTTTATTCAGTCCAGTCAATATTAGCAGTGTGCTTGGGAAAGTCACAAGTGATAGGCTTTGTTCAATATAGCCATTTTAGCACCAATAGGTACAAAGCCCCACACCACATGGGGTCTGCTTGAAATTGCTCCCTAAGACCGATGTGTTGCTTCTACCTAGCAAGCCATTTCTGTGCAGTGGATGCTATGAGGCTGTCTCTATGCTGTTGCAACCCATTTCCTTTACAATCCTTTAAAAGAACATTGCTCCATCCAGATGGCAAAACTCAGCTTGTTATACTGAGGCAGCCACTACTGCAAGCAATTTAAAGTGGCTTCTGCAAGTACCCTTCTAAAATACAAAGCATAAGAGTTTATATTCCTAGTGTACTCCTCAAAAGAAATGGACCATTTCCACTAGGGGAAAAAATGAAACATAGGTAGAATGCTAGCAAGCATAAATGTATACAAAATGGAAATGGCAAAGTTAAGGTTGTGGTGTGATTGCTGATGCACCCATAGAAGGGATGGCTGCAACGAAGTGATTCCGATGTATTTTAATGGCGTCTCTATGAAGGGTAATCTTAGAATAGGGCTGTTTGAAGCTTTAGATGTTCAATTCAGCTCGAACTGGGCCCAGTTTGGCCCATTCGATCCAAATTGAAGTGTTTGGTTTGCAGTGAATCAGGTAGAATCATATAGAATCAGGCCAAACTGGGTTCCACTCAGTCAGACTCCAGTTTGACCTCAGACCCCACCCTACACTTTCCTGACCCCTATACTTATGGGGTTGGCAGGAGAATAGCCTTTTAAAACTCCATTTTTTCCCTTGGCAGCAAGGCAGCAACTTCTGTGGCCACTTCTCTCTTTCAAACAAACAAACAAACAAACAAACAAACAGAGTTCCTTTTGCTTCCCTTCATGGTATGCACATATACTCCCAGGAAAGGTGCAGGGTCTTCTGGGTATCATAGCCTGTTCTGTCTGTGGTCATGAAAGAAGAATAAAATAGAAACCTTTTAAAAACAGAGGCAGCTGCAGTGCACTGCCAGTAGCCTAATGAAATTTTAAAAGACAATGTCCCTGCCAGCTCTGTAAATATCAGGGTCAGGGAAGTGTGGGGTTCGGTTCAGGGGAGGGGCTCTAAGGCTCTGTCCTGAAATATGACCCTTAGAAAAGGGCTCGAATTGAACTGACTGCCTCCCACCCCCCAAAGCACCAAGTCAAATTGGAACCCTCTCTGAAGTATCATGCCGGGCTCCAAATTTAATACAGACCACTTAATATAGCCCTACTATGCATATAACTCAGGGCTGCTCAACTTGGCCCTCCTGCAGTTATTGAACTACATTTCCCATAATCCCTGGCTATAGGCTACTGTGGCTGGGGTTTATGGGAATTGCAGTCCAAAAGCCGCTGGGGTGTGTGTGCAAAATTGAGCAGGCCTGATATAACTCCTTCATAAACCTGTTCAGGAAAACTGCACACTGAATAACTTTATGCAAAATATCTTTTGCAACTAATTGACTACTTTACATTAGAACAAATCTTGATTTCTCTTATATTTGGAACCACCAAAATTCTGCAGCTTCCAGGAATAAGAATAAGTGCACATCTTGTAGCTTTGTTTTGTCTCTGCCATAGCTTCCACAGATGCAAGGTCTTCTGTTCCTCCTTTCTATTATTTGTTATTGAAATTGATAAGAGTTACATTTGCAAATGCCAGCTAGCTATAGCTATCTTTTCTTGACAGTGAAAATGTGTAAAGCATTTTTTATCTAGTTCACAAGATACAATGAGCTGCATATATAGCAAAATTCAGAACAAATGATAATAATAGATAGCCAGATTTCTACATTGCCTGTTTCTGTTCCTTCTGTCACATTTTTCCCTATTTTCATATATTTATATCCCTTTTTTTAGCCCGCTAGAGGCAGCAATGTCTGGAGTAGACCCTTTCATTTTTGTCCAGAAACTTTACTTTTACACTTTAAGTAATTCAAGAGCTATTTTGCCAACAAAGCCTATCTTTGCCAATAAAGATTCCTGAACCATCCATATCTAGCTTAATCTGTCATCTATTAAGTTAGACCCCTGCTAATTTGGCAAAGAGGCACCTTCCAACATGATGATTCTCTTTATTTAGCAGGGGGAGAGAAACTGGTCCTATCCACTCTCCGCACAGTACCTCCAGTGACTGTTGCTGGTGTCTATCTTATGTTTCTTTTTAGATTGTTTGGGGACAGGGATCTATCTTATTTGTTTATTATTTCTCTGTGTAAACCGCCCTGAGCCATTTTTGGAAGGGGGGTATAGCAATCAAATGAATGAATGAATGAATCTATAATCCATCCCCACTTATATGAATCCTTAATGAGAGATATCAGCAAGGTCCTCCAGGTTTCAGCTTGGAAACAAGATTTGCAGTGTTGGATACTCATCTCAAAAAAGAGGTGAGCATCATAAGACCTCGAATGCTTCTCCATCTCCAAATACAAAATGAGCCAGAGAAGAATTCCCAGTGTGACCACTCGCTCACTAGGTCCCTAAACCCTTCTCTGCTTACAATTGCTCTTACTGAGAGCAGTGATAGTACTCTGACTCGAGTGAGAGAGAAAGAAAGAAGTCTCTCTGGATCTACATAGTGCTGGCACGTTACAGGATAGTGGCCTTGGGGAGATGCAGTTCACAACTGTCCTTACACAGCATTTCCCAAGGGCTGTTGGGCCAACACAGTTCACCAGTGCCAGGTATTGGTTAGACAGGGGGCAGGAAGAGAGAAAGAAAGAAGTCTCTCTGGTTCTACATAGTGCTGGCACGTTACATGATAGTGACCTTTTTCTAGGGATGTGCACGGAACAGGCGGATACCTTTAAAGGCGGAAGAGGGTGTTCTTACCCCTCCCGCCGCGTTCCCCCTGCCGGCACTGCACTTTCAAACAGTCTGGTGGGGCAGCAGAGTGCCTCCCTGGCACCCCGTTCCCTTGTCAGACCAGAAGCGGCCGGAACTGCTTGGTGCACAAGAGCACAACG
This sequence comes from Hemicordylus capensis, assembly GCF_027244095.1. Classification (NCBI taxonomy): domain Eukaryota; kingdom Metazoa; phylum Chordata; class Lepidosauria; order Squamata; family Cordylidae; genus Hemicordylus; species Hemicordylus capensis. The sequence goes on from NC_069661.1 coordinate 206,927,658, forward strand.
TGCGCATGTGCATGTCGAACCAGCCAAACTGGTGGTTGTTTGAACCTGTTCAGAGGCCCATAAAAGGCTCCTCCAAACAGGTTTGTGCACATCCCTACCTTTTTCTCGCACTGGGAGTTCCCTGCTGCTGCTGCCACCACCACCAGCAAGTGCACTTTGAAGGGTAGTGGGAAAGGTGTTGGAGAGGATCAGGGTGGTAGAGAAGGCGAAGTTGTGGACAAATAACTTATGAATTTGGATTGACTCCTCACCTCATTCTCCAAGCCAACCTAACACCCATCTCTATCCCTAACCTCTTCCTGACTATCATAGTTGTGGCTGTCTAAAGTAAATTCTGTTTGTACTGTTTGCACATGCTGTTGTTGCTGTATAAATGTTAAGTTATAAAATGATTAGCTGTTACACTAAAAATGATAATAATGGAACATCTTAATATAAATCTTGGAGCTTTGTAACCTTGAGAACCATGTTACCTCTCTCTAAAATGCAGTCAGTAATAATATTACCTTGTAGCAACCTTTGAAGGATTAATTAACTTTGGAAAAGTAATACTGCTGAGCCTTTTATATAAATAAAATATTATGTCCATCTGCTCTATTTTTAGGATATAATATAAATTCCTCATATTGTCCGAGGTGTTCTATAAAGTAATTAGTCTTTGAAATGGGGTTCTGTACAGTAGTATTTAGTGCTGGTCAAGGGGAAAACTGTATAGGCACCTAATAGTACTAATTTTTTAATAACATTCCATAGTTTCCATTTAAGAAGGAAGCTTTCTACTTCCCTTCCTGATTCCAAACATTTTATGGGAAGAGTAGGGGGTACAAGCTTTTCCTTTTTTCCTCATCACATTATATTGGCACATTCCACACAAACTCCTTCACCCTTACTACTGGACTAAACTTTTCTTTTAACATCATAGATGTTTAACTGGATGAGAAACAAACTGTTATTTTCTCCCACCAAACTGATTGCATCTTTGTAGTCAGTAAAGAATTTTAGAATTCATTATAGGACTTTCCGTCTAAATGTCTCTTCCTCCCATTTCACACTTACCTTTAGCTCCATTTATCCGCTGAAGACCAGAACAATAAATTTTCCGCCAAACAGATGATCCTCACTTAGCATCATATGGATGATGGGAATGATCACATTCTGTCACTATAATTAAAATCAGTTTCAGACAAACAGTTGATGGAGCACCTGGCTGCAGACAGGATCTGCAGGTCCTCCCAGGATGCTTACAGGTTTCTAAGGAGGGGCTCTGCCCCTCATCACAGCTAGGTGGCCTGTGGCTCTTCTTACAATTGTACATGCTGTCAAGTGCATAATAGATATAAGAGTGGCTGCAGGTGGGGTTGTAATAGTCTTGAAGCCAAAATCATTGATGCAGATAGAATCTCCCTTTCCCATCTGCAGCCAGATATTGCATTAACTGTCTGCCTAACCATTGCTCCAGTGCACTCTCTTCGAGCCCTTGAAACTGAGGTTTTAATCAGTAGGTTGTTTGGCAGGAAGCAGGGTTGCCAGAGCCTGGCTGTGAAGTGCGCTGTGAAGCCATCTTCGATAGCTACCGTGCAGGAGATCAACATACAGTGCATAAGTTTGTCGTCCACTTTCAGAATTATGATCGAAGAAGCCACATGAATGGAAATACTTACTGGTACACAGCTAATAAAGTCATGGCGAGTGTCAGGAGTTGGAGCAGCTCCTGAGGGTTCACTGCTGTTCTCTCAGATTATCTCTGTGGCCAGAGGTGCACCTAGCTAATTTTGAAGCCTGGACCTAAAGGCCTTTGGAGGACCCCCACCCTCCTGCAAATTAAGCATCATCATTCTGGGCTGGGTGACCACACCAACTGGGACAGACAAAAGAGGATTTGTGGGGGGCCCAGGGGCTGTGGAGGCCCTGGACTTCGGCCTGGAAGTCCAGGGGTAAGATTGCCTCTGTCTGTGGCCATAGCCTTGGTGTAGTGATGACTTTCTTGGGGCTCACCCAGAAGGAAAGGGCCCAAGGAGATCAGTTTTCAATGCCCCCCTGAATTCTGAGGCTGTCCCTGAATAGTCACAGGAGCCTTCAGTCAGGGGATAGCAACTATCATGGAAAGTTGCAATACTTGTGAGAAGCTTCAATAAAATAGCAGATTTTATGTATCTCTATTTTTTTCTTTGTGCATTTTTCTAATAAATATGGATCCTATTAAGACCTTTATAAAAGTTTTGAGATCCTTCAGAAATACAACATGACTAAAACATGAGGCCTGTCTAAGAAGATGGCTAATCTTTAAAGAAATACAACTCTTATTGGCTTTGTAATTTGGTTCCAAAATAACACATTAAGGTCACTCTGCATTGCGCACGTAAAGCTGTTTTAACTGGCATAAATGTAAATGCAGTTTAACTTCCACGTTCCAACAAAGTGTGAGAACTCTGATGTTGTGGCAGTGCTCAGAGTTTGCTGTTAGAGATCATGCAGCTTGAATCCTGTGTGTGTTTACTTAGAAGTTGTGAGCATACATTCTGTCATTGCCCACTGAAGGAGCTACAGTTTGCTGAGTCCAGGGGAACCTATTCAATTTATACCATTTTCATATTTGCAGTATAGACAAGACCAAATGGGAAATCTAACCAATTCTTGCTCTACCTGTGCCAGGATATCCCTGTAGTTCATCCATTGTAGTATTTTCAGAAGTTGCCTAGATGCTCTGGATTTTACATGCAAATATTGCTTAATTGTTGTCTTTATCTGTCTCTCAGGTCAACATGTTTGCTATGAAAGTTGTCCCCAGGAAGCCCTGTGTTTGAGCTGATTAGAAACCACATATGTGATACCTAAAAATATTGCTATTGTTTCTGAGTCATGCTTACAGAATAATTTCTACTTCCCCTGCGGTATCATTAACAAACATGAGCTTCAAATAGGTTGTATTAGCATATCCCTGGAGAGTCCAAAGCAGAATCTAGATTCTGAACATCCTAACACAATGCCCTCCCCTGAGATGAAGTAATTTGCTGAGTAAGAGGTTACCATGCCCTTTTACTAGTGAATGACTGAGTGGTCCCTATTTTCTTAATCGCTACCTGAAGTCAGAAGTTTTATCAAAATCCTGACAAATCCTGGATACTTCTTTTTTGTGTGTGTTAAAAGACTTCAAAGAGATTAGCATACTATTCCATGGAAATAAAACAGTCAAATAATTTCTAAAAATTGTATAAGACCACAAAAAGTGGATAGGCGACCTACCTAAACATCCTAATGTTAGTCATTTGTGGCCTAAAAGAAAAAGGGAAAATAGTTTTGTTTGTTCATTCATATCTCGCTCTTCCTCCAGGAAACCCAGAGTGGTGTGTGCATATATTATATTTAGCCTTTTGTAAGGCTTCCCTCCCACTCTGCTTTGAGATAATTCTTAACTTCCCACAAATGAAGAAGGAAATGGTAATTTGACAGGCCTAGATTAAATAATTTCCACAAGTGATGCTAAAACACCAATTTGCCTCATTTCTAAAACAGTGAAAGTTATACTGATCAGAACATGCCATCAATTTAAAAATATCTCCCTTCCATTTCCTAGCATCATTCAAAAGTGATGTAATGGGGACTAGGGCTGCAAAGCATATGAGCAGGTTTTGTTGATTTTTTGGAACTACTGAGTAAAGGAGCAAAGGACTGGACTGTTATCTACAGAAACCAACTTTAAAAAAATGATTCCATAATGTGACTTGTTTGATTACATCAAAAGGCCTTTGCAGCTTTTATTAGCAGAAGCATTCAAGACTTGAATTGACAATGAAATGGAGAATAGCTTAATTTAGAATAAGCTTGAAAGGAAACAAGTACACACTGTAATGAAAATTAATCAAGGGAATATCAAGTCAACGCTTTAATATGAGTTTAATTGTGTTTGGCAGAATGGATGTTCTTATGGGTTTAGCTTTTATGTCTTAACACCCGTCATGCCACAGAATAACAATAACTGTTCCTTTGAGGATGTTGGGAAACTTCAAATGGGGGGATTTTAAAATGCAAATTCCCCTTGTTTTGTCTGGGTCCATTGTGAGTTGGATCCAGCTACTTCTGAGCTCGATCCAACTTGAAATTCACCCTGCCGCTTGCTTCTACTCAGCCCTCTCTTCCAGCCCCCCTCATATTCCCCACTGAGGGTTTTCCAGCATTCTGCTTGTATGGTGTGGTGGGGGTTGGAAAAGGGCACCTGTTCTTTTTTAAAGCAGGATGTCATATTTGTGGTGGAAATAGCCTTTATCCTTTCATTATTTTGAGATTTAGAAGGGAAAGAAGTTATCAGAAATAAGCTCTCTCACACACCCCTTGTCTTTTCACTCTGCAGAAACTACAGGCTTATTGAACAATTCATCGATCCCTATGAGGTGAATCCGCTTACAGCAAAATGGCTGTAGGAAATCTGCTCGTATATTCCAGTTGAAGGCTGCAATGAATGGGCCTGCTCCCTTCAGGATTTAAAACAGGTATGTCAAAAAATGTTGGGAACATAACTCATTATTGATTTTTCATTAATGTGTGACAACTAGAGATGGAGGCAGAAATACAATGACTGTTTCCGTTAGTACAATACAAATTATATGAAATAAATGTCACAGTGTAAATCTCTTTAATAAACCAACCAATCCTATGCATTTTTACTCAGAAAATACATTTTTCCTTCCTACCATTTTCTCGGATTCCTACTGATTTCAGTTGGCTTTAACTGCAAGAAAGCACATATACAACTTCTGTCCTAGACAAAGGACAACTTCTGTCCTTGAAAAGACTCACAACAGAACAAGTGTTTTTGAAATGCCATCTCCTAAAAAAGCTCATTGAAGTTATTTTAGGAAAGACTGAAATGCAGACTTTCCCAAAAGACCTAAAAAAACCCCATGTTTGATTTTGTTATTTTCTAAACTTTTTTTTTACAAACAAAAAAGAGATATTTCATTATTTTTGCTAAAATGTCACATAATTAACCCATATAGCCCCTTGAAGTAACTTCAGTTAGAAATGGTGGAGTATACATTTGATCAATCAATCAATCAATGTTTCAAGTTCATATTTGGAGAGATTCTACAGGTCATCACATATTTTATATTTAGAATGATCATGATTCAGTCATTTGCATTTTCAGCTAAAAATCTCACGTAACAGGGTTGGCAAAGGCCTCATGTGAAAACTGTTGCCAGTAGGAATAGAGGAAAATGACAGAAATCTATCTGTCTGTCTGTCTGTCTAACAAATGTATATACTGGCCCAAACCCATGTCTCTGGGCAAGTTACAATAAAAACAGTACAAATTCAAACAGAATCGGAACAATTTACAATTTAATACAATGTTAAAACTGTTAAAAACTGTAAATCTAATTAAAAGCCTGAGTGAACAAATGTGCCTTTTAAAAAGTTATTAGAGATGGGGAGACTCTTATTTCAACAGGGAGCACATTCCAAAGACTTGGGACACCAGGGAGAGTTTAGGATCCAGAAGCACTCCCAGACTGCATACCTGTTGAATCTGGGTGTGACCCCCATCCAGGACAGGCAGATCAAACCCATTTCTCAAGTTCTGACCCAGCACAATAGTACCTCTGCCTTATTTCGATTCAGTCTCAGTTTGTTATCCCTCATCCAGACCATCACCACCTCCAGGCAGGCTTTTAGGGAGGTTATGCCTTCTCCCACTGGGGTGTCATCAACATACTGATAACACCCTGCACCAAATGTCCTGATGATCTCTCCCAGCGGTTCCACATAGATATTATGGCATTGAAGACAATATGGAGCTCTGAGGGACATCATACAAAAGCTCAGATTTTGAAGAGCAACAGTCTCCAAGGGACACCATCTGGAATCTAAATGAGTGGTAGGAGTGTAATCACTGTAAAGCAGTGCCTTCCACCCTAAACCCCTTCAGTTATGCTAGAAGGATACTATTATCTATAGTATCGAAAGCTGCTAAGAGATCCAAAAGGACCAACACTCACACTCCCTCTGTTAATTCCTAATTGGAGATCATCTATCAGTCCGACCAAGAAAATCTTCACCCCATAGCCTGCCCGAAAGCCAGTTTGAAATGAGTCTAGATAATCAGTTTCCTTCAAGACTGCCTGGAGTTGAGAGGCCACCACCTTGTCCAGCTGCGGCAGGTTAGAGACAGGCCTATAGTTGCTTAACTCTAAGGGATCTAATGCTGGCTTCTTCAGAAGTGGTCTAATAATTTCCTCCTTGAGACAAGGCATTCTGCCCTACCTCAGAGAAGCATTTGTAATCTCTACAGGCCTTCTACAACCCCTTGGCTGATAGTGTAAGCCAAGTCAGACATGGGTCAAGAGAACAGGTGGTAGACTACACCTCTCCAAGCAGCTTGCTGGCATCCTCAAGAATCACAAACTGAAAATGAGCCAGCCTAACCACATGAGATGAGTCTTTGACAACTCCGCATCAGACACTGCAGTAATTGTGGGATCTGAATCTTAGTCGGCCTGAATAAAAGAGATTCTGTCCACAAAGAACTCATTTAAAATGTTGTAGCAGGTAATTGATGGTTCCAAGGGAGGAAGGGCACGCACTAGCCCTCTCACAACCCTGAACAACTCCGCCAGGTGTGAGCTTGTGAATGCAATATGGCAGAAAAGAATAGCTTCTTTTCCGCACATATTGCCTGTGCATGGATCTTCAAATGTGTTCTATGTTGTAATCTGTCGGATTAGAGTCAAGTCTTCCTCCACTTGCGCTCCAGTCATCTACCTTGCCACTTCAGCCCCTGTAGTTCTTCTGTATACGAAGGGGTGAATTTTGAAGTGGGTTGGAGAGGGTATTTAGGAGTGATCATGTCTATTGCCCTGGTGAGCTTGCTGTTCCAATTCTCTACCAGGGCATCAACAGAATTACTGGTAGAGCCAAAACTAAAATCTTCCAAGGCTTCTTGGAATCCTATTGGATCCTATTGTTTCTGGAGGCCCCAAAATCTTCCCCCTAAAGGCAAAAAACAGGCAATGAACTCAAAGTAAAGTGCCCTACTGTGCTCCACGGGCCTCCAGCAGTCTAACAATGCCCTGCAGAAAGTAGTTAAAACAAAAACAAAAACTGAACAAGCCACAAAATAGCCCCCACACTCAAAATGGCAGCTGGAAATGACCTCCAAGGTCATTTCTGGCCACCCCCAATCCACATATACACAAAATCAACCCTTTTCCACCCTTTCCCCCACATATACCAAGGTCAGGTGTCAGTTCCTCAACTGTGGATACGTGAAACTGCGGATGCTGGATCTGCGGGTAATGAGGTGTGCATGTATTACAGCTCTGATTGAGCTCAAGGGGAAAAAAATGCACATCTATGCCCATTTTCAGAAAGCTGCTCCTTTCCTTTGTTACTACAAGGATTAGTAGGCATTTTTCTGTGGTGCATGTCTGATAAGACTAGACGATTTGTTGAAACTGGCCACAATTCAGCAGTGTGTATGTAGAAGGATGATCTGAAGCTGCAGTAGCATGCTCCCAGAATGCAATAGTGTAACTTCCTAGTAATTTTATTGGGACAGAAAGGTACCTCTTTTGTAGAAAGGGAAACTGGGGCCTGGGGCAAAACATAGTCTTGCCTTCCGCACCTGACACAATGAACTCAGTATGAACCAATATATTGGGAATATATCCTTTGCTGCAGTTTAGTGTGGTGGTGTACAATGAGGGTTTTTTTGTTTTGTACAGAGAAACATTTGATCATATGAACCTCCACATAGCATTGTTTAATATTGCCCACTCTTTACTAAAAATGAGGCAAAGTCAAAGAGGGAATTGTTCTATAGCTGCTTCCCTTGTAAATACAAAGCAATCTTATGTTTGTTTAACTAAGACTTTATTCCAGAAACATCTCAATTTCCCCCCTCTCCTTTCCTTTCTGACTCTATCCCCCACACTCTCTACAGGATACCCATAGGGACAAACTTCTAATCAACAAAACAAAAGACTGCTAGAAAGAATACATCCTTCTCCTTTATAACAAACAGAATTGAATTGATTAACATTTGATGGCCAAGCCCTGAAGTCATTTAAGTGGTACCCTGCCACACACACTTCTCCTAATTCTTGGGGTCTCTGGCACAGGAGCTCTTAGTGATTTGTTTTCTGGTACAGAAGATTGTCCACCACTTTCATCAGCTTGATCTGTGAGGTCTAAACTGAAGGCATGATCAAATTCTTCTACAGTTCCTCTCAAGATTGGACTCCCTTCCCTGTGCATGCTTGAAAGTCTCAAACCTTCCCATTTCTTTCCATCATTCAATATAACAATCTGCTCAGATTGAATTCTTTGTTTTGGTCCAGAATTTTTGGATCATCCCTTTCTCACTTTATAAGGCAGCCATATCAAACGAAATTCCCCATCTGAAATGTATACTGTTTCTCACCCTGTTTCTGATCCACATAAAATTTACATTTTTGTTGCTTCTTCCTTACCTGATCACAAATCTCTGTATCCTCGAAGGTGAGATGGCACAGAAAGGCTTATCATTGTTGCCATTGGGTAAGTTTGGTGGTAGCTTTGCATCCTCTTAGCTGTTCAAAAGGTGATTTTCCAGTAGTAGAATGAGGAGTAGTTCAATAAGCAAATAGAGTTTCACAGATTCCCACTTTCAAAGGTGGTTGTTTCAGTAGCTGCTTGTAAACTTTATTTCACTAACCTGTTCATTCTTTCCACTAAGCCATTCCAGGATGGTACAAGGAAATAGTCTTGTGTTTTATTCCATGATTATGCAAATATTGCTCCATTTCAAATGAGGTAAGCTATGTCCCATTGTAAGTCACTAGTTCTTTAGGAAGACCTTCTCTCGCAAAAACTGCAGCCATGAATTGGATCACCTTGTTTATAGTAATGTTGTCAGCAAGTGAAACGTCTTGTCACTTGGAATAGTAATCCACCATAACTATAACAAAGCTTTGTTTCGTGAATTGGTTATCAAATTGCCACAGTATATCCAGAGCATGTTTTCCCCAGGTACCATTGGGACCTACTGGAGTCAAGGGGTGGTAAAATTCTTCTCCAATTTGTCAGATATGGCACAAGCCATACAGTGCCCGATTACATCTTCAATGTATTTGTTCACACCTGGCCACCAGAAACTTTCTCTGATTCACCTTTCAGTCAAGCTCATGCACAGGTGACCTTCATGGGCAATTTTGATTACTTTTGTTTGTAAGGAGGTTGACACCAAACAATCAGTCCTCAGCACCAGCTCATTGAGAAGGGACAGCTGACTCACTACATGCCTGTATGGTTGAAGATGTTCAGGCACACTATTCCCTCTAAGGTGTGGGCATGCTCTCGGGCACACCTTCCCCCAGGCCACACACAGCAGTTTTACTGCCACCGCCCAAACAGGCACCCCTTTTCCCCCTCTCCCCAGCCGGGAAGCACAGCCACATTTCCCCCTCTCCCTGGCCAGGTTGCTGCCGCCATGTGCTGCCTCTTCCTCTTCCCTCCCTCCCTCCCCAACTGGGCCTTCTCCTTCTCCAGTTTCAGCTGGGGGGAAGGAAGAGAGGAGGTGGCACAAGATGGTGGAGGCCAGAGGAGGATGGGAGGCAGTGACGACAGTAGAGGAGGAGGAGGAGGATGGAGGGAGGACGGGAGGCAGCAGCAATGACAGGAGGATGGAGGGAGGAGAATGGGAGGTGGCGACAGCTCTGGCTCCCCCCCACCCGGCAGCAGAATGTCGAGGGTTTTTTTAAAAAAAATTAGGACCATCTGCATGCAAAGCGTGATGTGCTCTTGCACTAAGCTACAGCTCCTCCCCAAAGATTTTCTATTTACCCAAGCTCTTAATGAACTGGTGAGTTCTTTTTATTGCATCTCACTGTGAACTCTCTTGGAATTTTTTAATTGAAAGATGGGATGTAGATGTTTTACATAAATAATTTCTGTGTGCTTTGGATCATTTAGCTCTGAACTTGCTCCTCTCCCTATATATCAATGAGATCCATGTTCTTCTCCTCCTTCTCACACCATGCACCCAATTTAGAAAATGAAGGGGCCACTCAGGGATAAGAAGTGGGTTTTCTAGCTGTGTACACATTTAAATATGCATCCATTCAACTTTTAAAAAACTTAAAATACAACTCTGGGCTAGTTCAGACCATGCCATTCAAGCAGCATCATAGCAGATAAGAAGCACATGGTCAGGGGGCTGTTTTGTATATTTTCTAAAGGAAACATTCTTCCCACAATCAATGTCGGTCTCAGATGAAGTATTTTGAAAGGGAGGAGCTTGGGCTGAGAATGTAGTAGGAGGTTGGAGAGGGTGGAACTCAAGAAAGGTGTTATTGGAGTAGCTTAGAAGGGTGGGTGAGACTTGTAGCACTCCTACCAGCCATCCCTGTTTACACAGAAAGAATGTTACTTATCCTAAGTCTTAGGGATGGATCAAGCTATGCATCCAAATGTATTATAACAGATGTGCAGTTATGGAACAATCAATTAATGCTTCCCCTGGCGGCAACCCTCCCACCCCCGGCAGAATGTTGGGATGGGAGGTTATTCCTTCTTGTGTGGCTGTGGTGCTTCCCAGATAGCTTTCACCAAGTCTGTTTTGAGATGTACGCCACTCTGAGATATTGTGTGTCCCAAGTACATCACCGAGTGTGTGCAAAACTGACATTTCTCTGCAGAAATAGTAAGTCATTGTTGTTGGAGTTTTCTTAAGACTTCTGTCAGTTCAGCTCCTCAGTGGTTTGCCATATGCTAAAATATTGTCCTGAAAGTCAGTGATGCCATCCGTAGTCCCAAAAATTGCATGCATCATTCTTTGAAATACTGAATCTGCAGAGGCTAATCCAAAGGGCAGTCTATTGAATTGAAAAAGATTCTCTGGGGTAATGAAGGCTGTGTATTTGTGAGAATTTTTGAGTAGAGGAATCTGATGATAGGCTGAAGACAAAGTTGTGAACACAGTGGCCTCTTTCAGAGTAAGCAGCATTTCACTGATATTGTGTAATAGATGACAATCCACTACCATGTTGGAGTTCATATCTCTTAAAACTATGAACATTCAAAGTATATTGTTTGATTTTCATACAAGAAAAATGGGGGAGAGCCATTCTGATAAATCAATAGGTTCTATGATGTCAGCATGCTGTAGTCTACTTTTGTCTGAGAAATCAACAGACATATCAGCATATGGATGCTCCATCTCTACAATACAAGTTTCATGCTATTTGGGTCGAACACTATCCATAGATCTTTCTAATGTTTACAGCCCAATACTGAGACTCCTTTTTGTGACATATACACTTTCCCTTCTGCAGTACATCCTTTGTATTCCAGGACAGCAATGAAATATCTATTTATGGCAATAGGGGAACCTCCTAATGTCTGAAGGCTGCAGGTGCAGATCTGATGTAATAAGGAGTTTCTTGTAAAGTAGATGGGAAATGATAGTGTACAGAGAACCAGAATCAGCCAGCATCTGCACTTAATGGCCATTAAGTTTTATTTGATAATGTGGAGAAACAGACTTTGAGTCTGTCACACCTAAAATGCTATCAGGAAATGGCTCATCTCCCTCATCTTTATCATACAGTAAATCAGTAATGGAATGGACAGCAGGCTTGCAAATCTTAGCAAAGTGTCCCCTTTTCTTGTACTTGTTCCTAGTGACCTGCTGTGTAGGACAGTGAACAAAATTGGCTTTGTGTGCAGAGTCTGCACATTGGCAGCATTGGTAGCTCTTCCTTTCCTGTGCTGCTACTTTCTGTGGCAGTGACATATGAAAAAATTGAGTTTAGAAAGATTTAGACTGAACAGCCTGGATTTCAGGAAGTTGGTTTTGGGGTACCAAAGAGTGAAGAGCATTTTCTGCCCTCCTAGTCATCTCTTCAACATTTTCTAAAGGTGACTTTTTCCATTAGCAGTTTTTCACACAGTTTGGAGCACGTTGTTTTCATAACAATCCAATCTCTGATAATTTCATAAGTAAAATTGGCAAACTCACAGGTTACACTTAAGGCACGCAATGCTGTGACATATTGATCAGTAGATTCACCAGGCAGTTGGGATCTAGAATAGAACTTGTAACATTCAGCAATCATATTCAAAGTAAATGATCATCTAAGGCTTGAAGAGCAGCTTTATAAGGGTTGGCATCCCCTTCCAAGCTGGTAGGAAATGGCAAATAAGTATATTTTCTTTGGCCTTCAGGGCCCAGGCAGTGAAGCAAAATAGCCTTTTGCTTTGCTGGAGTAAAATCAGGGATCTGTATAGTGAGGAGGTTTGCAGAAATGGGATGCAATTGTTTCCAGGGAAGAGCAGATTCTCCTGGGTTGGCCAAGAAAAATTGTGGTGGTGGGATCTGACCCATGCTGCAGTGGGCATCCAGTGAACAAGAGAGTGCAGGACTGATAAGGAAAAAGTAACTTCAGAGGTTGTGCAGATCAGGAAGCTGGAAAAACAAGCAACAGCCACAGTGGGATGCAGTGGTTCAGGAATGTAGGCCCCGTGATGCAATGAAATGAAGATGTAGGCATAGAAACCCTCTAAGCTTCTCAAAAAAGATATGTGCAAATGTATTCTATGGTATGTATATGAATGCTCATTCTAGAAGTGCAGTCATGTTAGACCCCAAACAAAAAAAAGAGGGGTAGTGGCAATAAGAGTCTCACAGATAATTGTAGCACGGGCTTTGCATCTAATGATGGAGGCTGTAGTATACCAAGCTTAGGCAACAACAAATGTGCTAAATTTTAAATTGCACAGAATGTTAGCAGCTTTGGCTATATTATTTATCTTGTCTTAACTTTATACCGCCTGACTCCAGAGGCTCTAGCCGGTTCATAAAAATAAACATAACAAAAACAAACAAGACAACTCTTAAAACAATTTAAAATAATTTGAATCGTTCAAAGGTATGTATGATTTCCAAATTAAATCTCCGGTGTGACCAATAAAGACGATTATGGCCTACACATCTCCATGTCTGTCTTCTGGCAGTTGGATCTTACAATGCATTTTGCGAATGCAAAGTTGGTTAAAAAAAAAAAAAAAGCAAAACAAGATTATTGTGACCTTTTAAAAAAGTGTTTGAGAGTCATCACTGCCTGGTGTCTACTTTATATATCCTCCCTTTCGTAATAAAATACCCACCAACGTTGTATAGACGATATATTTTCTGATCAGCCAGTTCTATCTTTTCTGTATTTTTAATGCCTTTTTAGTAGCATTTTAGCTCTATTTTTTTGGTAATTTTGTTTAGCTTTCCAGCAGTAGTGCTAAACAGAGGATATTTGTCATGAAAGTGTACATTTTAGGCTTCACTGAAAAGAATTTTATCTATTACCCATCATGTACACACACACAATGTCATTCAATTATATTACAAGATAAAATACTTATTTTGATTCAGCTACATAAATATGAAAAGATATAATGCTCCTTTGAAAGCTGTAATTCTGAAGAAATGTTAGTACATCAGTATGCCCTCCAGAGAGGAATGTGCAGTTTATTTTAATGCAAATATGTCAGTAAAAGCCTGCTTTCCAGCTGTGCTTTCTTGTTTGTTTGCTATGAGATAGAGAGGACCACTAGAGTTGAAATTAATAGAAATTATGCTAGTTTTAAGATTTGTCTTATACACATCGTAATTGACTATACAAATTAATATTTTGGAAGAGGGAGAATTGGGATGAAACTCATTGTCCTGACTTCCATGCTTTCAAAATCTCAGTTGCACAGGGTCTATGCAATTTGTATTCTGTAAAAAAGGAGGGTACAGATCATGCATATGGCACCTATGCACATAGACCTAGATCCTAGGGTAGGGACAGACCTAGAGCAAAGAGTGGGATTGGCATAATCCCAATACCCCCTCCATCTCTTGGTGATGCTCTTGTCCCAAGGATTCGGAGTAAATTCTTCTGCTGCATCAATGGTGTGGAGTTTGGCAGTTACACAACAAAAGCTAATGTGTTTTCATGCCAGTGCTGGACTCCTAAGCACCTTCTGTGTACTCTGGCAATAGAGAATAGGATCAGAGAGCATCCGTCATCATGCTGTAAATCAATATGAAGCGTTCCTTCTTACCTCCTCCCAGCTTGGCTTGTATTTTGTAATGTCTGCCTAAGGTGATACGAGACAGGTGTCCATGACAATTGCTTATAACAGTTCCATATTTAGGCTATCAAATGTAACTGGCAGTCGTGTAGTCAAATGTAACTGGCAGTATTTATTCACTTTGTGAATAAATACCTTGTGTGAACTTGCCTGTACACTGGGGGAAAAAATACATTATGCATCCAGTGGCCTAATATCAACACCAATTTTCCTGTAGTCTTAACCAGAAAAGAAATACTGCATGCTTACTCAGTGACCTAGTTGTCATGAGGAAATGATTGCTTGACCAAAGTTCATATAGCTTTCTTGTACCTTTCTATTCATAACAGTAAAAATAACCAGCCAACCATTTTTTAAAATAACCTGTTTAAAAGTTACACTGAAGAGAAGATGTTCAACCCAGGTTTTATTTATTTATTTTTATATGTAAAATAAATAAATAATATTTATTATTCCACTTACAAAAACATTCAAAGTGGTCTAGAATTAAAAATATAAACAATAAGAAGAGTAAAAGAAGATAAAATAACAAGACCATTGTACAGCAGACATATTTTGACACTAACCAGATAAATAATTCAGCCCATACTAAACTCTGATGGAATAAAAAAGTCCTATGAATCTGGTGGAAAATGAGCCATTTTGTACAAACGTCAGGTAGCACATGCGATCAGAGCTATGCACACAAATTCTCAATCATGTACTGTATAAAGAGGGAGATCTGTTTTTCACCGGTTCAAGATGTTCTCTGTGCCCACCAGAACCTTTCCATAACCTTCCCTCCAAGACTTGTGGTACCAGAGTTTTGCTGAGAAGCAAAGAGTCTGGAGAGATTATGGAGAGTGATGCTGCAGATAGAGGGAGCATCTTTGTCCATGTACCTTTATTGTCCCCTCCCCTCACAAGAGTTGCCACCCCTCTCTTTCTTCATGTAGGAGTCAGATAGTGTTTAAATATGTGGCTCTCCTGCTGTCACATCTAGTTTGGGGTTCTCATTTCAGGCTGCTTAGATAGTTATTAGACTCCAGCTCTATTTTCCGTGTGCAGACTTTGCAAGCTTACCTTGTGGGCAGGTTTCTTCCAGCCACTTTGCTACACTGATTGGAATATTGATTGCACTGTAAATGTCAATATTCCAGCAGTGAGAGCAAGACTGTTGCACCTTTATTGAGGCTAACCTCCGAACCCTACAAACAAGGTATCTAAGAAAAAAAATGTTCCAGTCATTCCTAGCCTGATGCGCATTTAATGCAATGTGCGGTGTGCAATCTTCACCTCTTGACTTTCCTGAGATAAGACTCTTTCTCTCTCTTATCTTCTTCATATTACCCAACACAGCATGCACTGTATTCTTCCTGCTTCTTTTTAGGTGGTTGATGTTTACTTACCCTTGCCATAAAGTTATTCATATTACTGTATACAGACAAAGTATAGGATAATCTAGAAAAAGGAGTTTTTAGTACTAGTATTAATAAGATAGTATTTTAGTATTAATAAGATAGTTCATACTCTTTTTTTTAAAGTGGTGTAGCTAGGAGAGAGGGGGGTCTGTGTTTATACCCCTCGGCGGTGCATGTGGCCCTGCTCACCCCTAGTGGGATGTGTGCCCCCCCCCACTTGGGCCACCTGCTGCTGTAGCACCTGCCCCACCCACCGGGAACTACCCACTCCTGCAGCTTCTGATGGGAGCTGGAAGCATTGGTAAGTGGCAGTGGTGGCAGGCATGCAGGTAGGTGGTGGAGGAACGGGCAGATGGAGGTGGAGGAGACAGACAGGTGGATGGATGATGGTAGCAGAGGCTGTGGGCAGGCAGCAGCAGGAGGAGGAGTGGCCAGTTGGAGTGGGGAGGCAAGCAAGGCAGCTCCAAGGGGCAGAGTGGCTCATGTTCCAAGGACACCTGGGCACTTTCCACACTAGCTGCTCAACAGCAGCAAAATGCCTCCATTCGGGCAAGTCACATTCGAAATGTAAACAGTACGGGGAGCAGTCTCGCAGCAACTAACAACCCAAAAAACCAGCAAATTTTTCACACCAGATATATATGATGTCCTAACTCCATATTGCAGCAATTAAATTTGAAACAAGGCATTGGAAATGTGAACGGTACCCTGCTGTCCGCGTAGGGTCTGCGGTGTCATGACTCAGGAAGTGTGGAAGAACTGTTCCGAGATATGTCCTGACCATGTCATAGGGTCTAGTCTGGAAAGTGCCCTAGGAACACTGGTAGCTCTGCCCCTGCTCCTTTTTGAAAAAAGAAATAATAATTTATATTATCAAGTCTAACCATTTGATACATTGCAGAGTAATATTCCCCCTGGTTAATTACTATATTTGCTTAAATATATTTGGCTAAAAAGAAGACATCAAGTTGAGCTTTGGGCAAAATGTGATGGTGGAAAGGCAAAATCCTGTGCCTTCTTCATTTCTCTGCTGTACTTATTCACTTTCGAGCAATTCATTCATGACTGGTTATGTCACACTTAGACAAAATAACCATATAGTATTTACTCTAGGATGTAAAGGATTAAATTAGTCCTTGCCATAAATGATATGAGGAGTTACCTGACTATAATGCTGCAGATCTTTCCAGTGCCTATATTTTAGGTAAGTGGCTTTCAAAAAGAAGCTGTTTGAGAGAAACAGAGACTTTGCTGGGAGTGGTTGAGTTGGGGTTATGTAGGGGTTGTATCAGGAAATTTTAATAAGCATTTGAAACAGATTTGTCGTGTACTGAAGTTACAAATGCAAGAAAAATCTCCACCCTGATGAAATATTTTCCTATTGTGTGCAGTTTCTCATTTATAATGACCTATGGCTACAGCTGAAAATACTCTATATAGTGATATGGAACCCTTAGTGTCTTTCAGCCCTCCTTTTCTTTAGAATTATGAGTATATTTTCTTACTGCACGGTGCTGAGATTTAATCAAGACACCATGTGTCTCACAATTTTTTATAACATGTCAGTATTGTTGCATTTTTCATTCAGGCATGCATTCTCGTCTAGTGGAGGGTGGGGAATATTAGATTTAGATGACAAGTCCAATACTCTGTACAATCATCTTGACTGGCATCAAGAAAATATCCTAATTTTCACATCTGTCTGTATTGAGTCTTATATTGGTATTTCAGTTGTTTTGTTGAAATTCTATATCAGGCTAACCAGTCTTCAGTTATTAGTGTCACCTGCTTGCCTTTCTTAATTACTAGAAAAAATGAGCTTCTATTGTTTGAAAAAAGATGCAGCAGCATAGACTATATTCTGGCTACATTACAAGTAAAAACGTTGCCTTAGTTTTGGGAGCAGCAACAGAGGGAAACTTTTAACTAAAGCTAAACACTCGAAGTTCCCTTAATTCTAATCAGCCTTATACATGTGCTTAATCTTCTCTCATTCAAAACCTTGATTTCACATTGCTTAAATGGCTAACACTTTGGGATCTATCTGAAATTTAATTCCGGGTACTCATGGATTCTGTGTAATGTTGATTTTGATGACATATAGGACATTCAGCACCAAAAAAGAAGATGAAAAGAGGACATTCTTTTTATGTAAAAGAGAATTTGCATAAAATTGGTATATGTTAATTTATATGTATAGATGAATATATGAATTAATTTAGAAGAGCTCTACCTTTTCCAATGGCAACATTATAAACCAAACATCGAACTATAAAAATATGTCTAATCCTTTCGCTCCACACCCACCAAGCTGCCTAAATCCTGGATAAAGCAGCAATCCATACAAATTATGTTATGCTTATTTTTTGACTTATCAGTAGGGTGGCCAGGTCCATATCACCAAAAAAGAGGACATGGTCCCCAAAAAGGTTTCTATAAAAGAGGACATATGGCACCTTAGATTTGGTGTATATATCATTTTATGAAATGATCAGCTGAATGATCAATGATCAATCAGAATGATCAACAACATTTTAAATTCATGGGATATGGGAGGCAGGGTGGGGATCAGCTAGGAATGGGAGGTGGATAATATGGAGATTTTGTCAATTAAATGAACCAGATGGCAGAAGAGGGAAAAGTTGTATTTCATATGTAGGAAAGGCAAAATGCTTCATGGAAACATGAATATGTTTTGTAATGTAGTATTCTCTCTTTTTTTTTTTTTTTGAGGTCTGATGTCTTGATTAATAAACCCTTAGTCTGAATATGGACCATTTTACACATACTCTACACAGTTTATATATACTAAACAGTCATATATTGTTATTTATCTTTTAAAAATGGTTCTGTTGTACACCATTTATATGTGACCATAGTGGTATTTCTTAGCCATCTTCCAATAGCCCTTTGGCATCTAGCCAGGCTTTTGTAGGAGAAGCAATTAGTTATACAGTGTCAAATGAAAAAAAAAGATACAAGGATATTGGTCACACTCACAATTCAACAGTTCAGCATATATTTACTACAAGACATTAGGGATGGCCCCAAACCTTGGAAAGAGAAAGGCATAAATAACAAGTGAGTTTGAGTATTCCTTTTAGTTCCTTTCAAATAGCACCTAGGCTGCTCTGAATTCAGACCCAATTCAAGAGCGGAACCAATTCTACTGCCCGATTCTATCACTAACCCTGCTGCCAGCCTCTCTTTTCCTAATGCCACCCAGGAGAAAGGAAGCGACGGAGAGGCCTTGCAGCCTCTGACTTAGGACCTGGCCATGTGCAGCAATAGCCAGCTAGTGCTGAGAGGCACAGTAAAAGTATAGTTTCATTGCTTCCTAGAATTAGTGGACTGTTACAAGCATGTGCAACAACATTCGCTGAAGTTGAGAAGCATTTTCTTTTTCCTTTTTTTGCAAATTCAATTTTTATTGATTTTAAGAATAACAATATTATCATTCATTAAAAATACACACAAAAAGGGAGGACTTCCCGCTCACATTTCTTCGTGAATCAACAACTATAAAATTTACCCTTGCTATGATAATAAATCAAAACATAAGTTCAAACCCTTACAAATATAATTAATCTAACCAAACTGCGATTTATACTAAATTTCAAACCCTGCTGTCAAGTCCATAGTAGGAAAGTAATTCTTTAGATACAACAAAAATGGCTTCCAATCTTCTTTAAAACAAGTTGAGAAGCATTTTCCATGCTTATGTGTACCAAACAATGATGCTGGGAGTATGCTGGTGGCACCATCCATGCCTTAATCCTGAAGGCTGTGGTGCCATAAGGCTTTTTCCCATCACTGTTTCCCCTTGCTAAGCTGTAGTTCAGATGAACACCCTCCTCTACATGTGAGGAGGATGGAGACATGGCGAGAAAAATGTCTGCTCCGATGTAATTAAATTTTATTTATTTATTGTTTGTTTGTTTGTTTGATTTATATACCACGCTTCCAAAATGGCTCAGGGCGGTTTACAATTAAAACAAACCACTAAAACAATAAAGAGCTGAATACAAATTAAAAACAATATAACAATTAACAATTTAAAACCATTTTAGAACAACAATTAAACAATTACAGTGATTAAAAGCCCCAAAATTGGGTTAGAATATTAAAACAGATTTAAAAACCCTGGAAAACCAGGCCAAACAAATACGTTTTAAGGGCTCTCCTGAGGGCTAATAGAGAATTCAAATTGTGGATTTCCGCAGGGAGCGCATTCCACAGCCCCGGAGCAGCTATAGAGAAGGCCCACCTCCGAGTTGCCACCAGACAAGCTGGTGGTAACTGGAGACGAACCTTCTCAGATGACCTTAATGTGCAGTGGGGATCACGCAGAAGAAGGCGCTCTCTAAGGTATCTTGGGCCTAAGCCATTCATGGCTTTAAAGGTAATAACCAGCACTTTGTATTTTGCCCAGAAACATATTGGCAGCCAGTGCAATTGTTTCAGAATAGGCATAATATGGTCTCTCCAGGTTGCCCCAGAGACCAATCTGGCTGCCGCATTCTGAACTAATTGAAGTTTCCGGACTACGTACAAAGGCAGCCCCACGTAGAGCGCATTGCAATAGTCAAGCCGGGAGGTTACCAGCTGATGCACCACTGTTTTGAGGTCATCCTCCTCAAGGAATGGGCGCAGCTGTCGAATCAGCCGAAGCTGATAGAAAGCACTCCTGGCTATGGCCTCCACCTGAGAAACCAGGGTGAGGCTTGGGTCCAGGAGTACTCCCAAGCTGCACACCTGCTCCTTCTGGGGGAGTGTAACCTCATCCAGCACAGGAAGATCTAACTCATTCCTCAGATTCTGAGCCCCCACAATGAGCACCTTTGTCTTGCTTGGATTCAGCTTCAATTTGTTCTCCCTCATCCAGCCCATTACTGCCTGTAGGCAGGCATTTAGAGAATGAGTGCCATTTCCTGAAGATGAAAGGAAGAAGTAGATTTGGGTGTCATCAGCATACTGATAACACCCTGCACCAAATCTCCTGATGACCTCACCCAGCGGTTTCGTGTAGATATTGAAAATAATTGGTGACAGAATGGAGCCCTGGGGGACTCCATATAACAGCTCCTGCTTTGAGGAGTGACTGTCACCAAGCTCCACCATCTGGGATCTACCTGAGAGATAGGAACGGAACCACTGCAGAGCAGTGCCCCCTATTCCCAACTCCCCCAGGTGACCCAGAAGGATACCATGATCGATGGTATCGAACGCCGCCAAGAGATCCAAAAGGACCAACAGAGTCACAGTCCCTCTGTCGATTCCCCAGTAAAGGTCATCCATCAGGCTGACCAAGGCTGTCTCAACCCCAAAGCCCATTCTAAAGCCAATTTGAAATGGGTCTAGATAATCAGTTTCCTCCAAAACCAACTGGAGCTGGTTAGCAACCATCCTTTCGATTACCTTGCCCAGCCAGGGGAGATTGGAGATTGGCCTATAACTATCCATTGCTGAGGGATCCAGGGAAGGCTTCTTAAGAAGCGGTGTAACTATTGCCTCCTTCAAACAGGGAGGCACCCTACCCTCCCTCAGCGATGCATTTATGATATTAACTAGGCCATCTCCAACAATCTCTCTGCTAGATCAAAGCAGCCAGGTTGGACAAGGATCCAGAGAACAAGTGGTAGGCCGTACCGCTCCAAGCAGCTTGTCCATGTCATCAGGAGTCACAGATTGAAACTGATCCAACCTAACACTACAAGAGGGAAGGATACCTCCCTCACAGACCCTGCAGAAATAGTAGAGTCCAAGTCAACACAATATGCCAACACAATCATAGCACACATCCTCCAATTGCATGTGGGGGTGTTCATCAGAACTAGTGTGTGTGTAGAGGGACGATTCCTCACACATGTCGGCACATCCTTTCATGATTTTGGACTGGGCGCATTCTTGTCACAGCCCCATCCTCCTCACGTGTAGGGGTGGGTGTTCATCTGAATTGGTCCTAAGTTCAAATGGCTGGCAATGAAGGCTGATGGTGGCCAGTAGCAGAGAGATGGCAGACCCTGTTTGGATTGGACTCAAGTTTAAATGGGGTCTCATTAGAATTTTTTGCTTGGTTGGAATTTGGCCTAAATTAATTAGAGTTGCACTCATCCCAAATCAAGCTCACCTCACTGCAGTATATGATTTGTGATATGCTATAGCCTTATTTCTACAAATACTGGGAAAACTATGACAAATTATTTCTGTCTGTTTAGCTGTTTAAATTGCTGTCCACTTATTTTTCTTTTTACTAGCCTGTTTTCTGTATATGAATCATAGACTATTTCAGAAATCATTAAATAAAATAGGAAATATATGAACCGAGGAATGCTATAGGGAATGAAGTCTATTAATTTAGATCACAAGTTAAAATCCAAAACATGTGTTGGCAATCAAAAGTTATCACCAATGGCCAGGCTCTACTTGGTCAATAACACAACTGAGATTAAATCGAGCTCTTTCTTTTTGTGCTCTCAATAAAGGATGAAGGAGAGCTGTTCTGTCTGAGTGGTGAAACTTGTCATGCTTATTTTAAAAAAACACATTGATTTTTAAAAGCCAGAAAGGGCCATTCTTCTTCAGAGGAAATAAACCAAAGAGAATGAAGAGAATTCTTTGGTGGCAGGATGGACAACCTGTTTTATTGGGGGTGGAGGGAGGTCTCTATTTCAGATGCAGGAGTTGGGGACTAGAAGTGTATTTTGGAAGGTGTTCTGGGCCAGTGTGGTATAATGGCTAGAGCGTGAATAGAATAGATTCTATTCTGTGATAGAATGGAGAAATTCAAGTTCAAATATCTAGTCAGCCATGGAGATTGCTGGGTGACCCGAGGCCAGATAGTATCTTTCAGCCTAACTTACTTCACAGTGGTGTTGTGTGGATAAACCGAAAGGTGGTAAAGCCTTGTCCACTACTTTGAGGTTCTCAGAATAAAGACAAGATAGAGAGAGAGATAACTGTAATATTCTACCTCAGAAATCAATCCCTTCACAAGTGGTCAAACTCCATAATATGACTAGTGCTATCTAGCAGTAAAAGTTTCAAGTAGTAAGTCAAAAAATGCATATTTGTGTGTCTGTGTATGTGTGTGTATATATGTGTGTATATATATAGTAATCAAATATCTTTTAAAATCAGAAATATAGGTAACGTTATAGATTAAATAATATTGATCCACAATCTATGACTCTACTACACAGAAAAATGTCACATGTAGTCCTAAATACAACACAGATTCTCCATATATAACCAATTTATAAGCTCTACTCCCAAGCTTAAAACAATGTTACAATAAAAGGACTTTTATGCATTCATATTTTATAGTGCATGATTTTACTTTCATGATTGGGAGTAGATCTTATAAAATTATTATATAGAGAGTATCTGGGCTGTATTTATGACTGCATGTGACATATTTTTCTGCATAGTGGAGTCATAGATTGTGGATCAATATTGTTTAGTCTATATTATTACCTATATTTCTGATTTTAAAAGATATTTGTTTACTATGCAAATTACTAGATTGAGGAGTAGATCATACACGGGGATTCTTTCTTTAGCATTATTCTTTGGAATCCTGTAAGGTTTGCAGACACTGTGTGTGTGTGTGTGTGTGTGTGTACACACACACACACACACACACACACATACACATAATACACATATTACCTGTGTATTGGAAAATTCAGTACAAATTCAGCATTCATGTGTAGAACATTGCAGCTTCATACAACTTGAAAAACATTTTTATTTCCCTTATGTGTACAACTTTTTTTAAAAAAACTGTATATTGAGTAAAGTTTGGTAGGGCTACCAGAGATTAATAAAATCACACTCCGGACCTACTTTATATCCAAAGTCTGACCAATGCCTGTCATTTTTAGACCTACCTTATATCGGCAGTCACATATAGACACATACACACAGGCTCTGTATGAATGATCTTTATTATTGTTTATAGAGCCCATCATTGTGTGTGATGCTTTACAGAGTAACATGAGCTAAAGATGTGGAGAAGGAAGGTAATAAGGGATGTATGTGAGCAAATGTAGTTTCACATACTAGACTTCGTAATAAGTGATGTCTGAATTGGAGCAGTAAGGGTCACAGTCAGAGATATATTGATATAAGAGGGCAGAGAACCAGGAGTTAATGCTGTTGAAGCTTGTCAAGCCAATGGATGAGATCACTGAGTGAGTGAGGTGTGAGCTAACATCGTATCATGTTGACTGGTCAAATGAATAATAGAATTTAAGTAGACATTCTCCAAAAGGCCTTTAAACGTACACAGTGTTTCACATTCCAGAGTGCCAATGTCATTGAACCATTAAGAAATTATGAAAAAGTTAAACTCAGTTCATACAGTATATAAAGATGTAGCCTAAGAAAAATATACTTGAACTAGTGTGTGTATGTAAAGGCATGGTATCTCTGAAAGCATAACACCTCCAGCTACATCACATCTTAATGTAATCTTCATAGAATGCTCACATTTATTCAAAATGTATGTCATAAGCTCTGGAAGAGTGATTCAGCTGAAAGAACGCCTTTTACCTTTTCCATCCTTTCCCCCTCCTCTCTGTGAAATTTGTGCTTTCCAAACTCATGAAATGTGTTAGGGGGCGTTTGCAAATGATCTCACAAAAGCTAAAGGAAAATCAATGTGACTATTTCCCTTAGGGCTCAGAATACTGATTGTAGAAATATTAATACTTAATGCCTCTATTATACCTCTTATCTACACAACTGAATAGGTGGATTGTGGCTTAGGCTTTTAAATAGAATGCAGCTCCTCCAAATGTCAATTTTGTTGGCAGATTTCTGCTTTGGACAAAAAAAGATATGATAGGTGAATGCAACTGTATGATTCTCATGCAACATATCATAGATGTGCCCTTTTCCCTACTATATATATATGTGCGTAAGACCTGACAACACCGATGAAAATAGCTGATATTTCCAGCTACCTGCAGCAACACTTTGTTATCTGTAATAATACTTCAGCTGTTCTCGTCTGAATTACAAATGTTTCCACTCATGCACAATGTAACATGAATGTTGACAATGTCATGCAGTGCTAACTTCTGGAAATCTTACAAGTAGCCCCACACTTTTGGAACAATAGCATGTGAAACATTCATTTGTATACTCAAAATTATACATTTTTTATTGGGGATGGAAGGAAATACTGTATGCTACTGTACAGATTTATGTTTGGTATGATTTTCTTCTTCTTTTAAAAATGTAGAAATATCATGAGTAGCCGTAGATTCAACACTGAAATACAGTGCTGGTAAGGGCTGTGGTATCATAGGATTGCCACCTGTGCACATTTGGTGGAAATGAATGGGAGCTGTGCTCCAGCACAACTTCCATTATTTCTATAGTTCTTCTGGATACTTCCTAGAAGACTATGACAATAACAAATAAAAAAGCTATTCAGATGATCAGAGGGAGGGAGGGCATGCGAGTCGGGTGGCGGTGAAGGCTTTGCTGAACATAACTTCTCCCCTAGACATGGCTTGGGCTCTCCCAGGAGCTGCTGTTACCAGAACTGCCCCGAGGTGCTGGCTACTTGGCTAGACACCTCAACTATGCTTTTGGCTTGAAGTGGGGAAGTTTGCTTGGCGAGCAGTTTGGCTTCAGTATCAATTTGAGCAAGTTTTGGCATCTTGGGAATGATGAGGAGACAGAAATAGTTCATCAAGTTTTATTAAGGATATGTGGGGGTACAGAAAAGTTCAATTAGCAAGGCAATAAATCTTAGGTAATGGGCAAGAGTATGGCTAGCTTAAGGTTGTAATTAGAGATTGATCAGCTTGGCTAAGATGAAAAGTTCTTGAAAGCTGGGAGGCTGAAGAGAGGGTGGGGCGAGGAGGCTTAGAAGGGCAAGAGGTTTGTTTACCTATCCTTCCTGATTTTACGTTGGTGCTTTGGTAGCATGTTGTCAAGGAGGCTTCCTCTCAGGGGATCAGGTAGGAAAAGTGAAAAAGAGGAGTGAGGAGCAAAGGGGCTACAACTTTCATGTATGAGGGCTACAACTTGTATGTATGAGAATCCATAGGATAGTGATCCAAACAGATTCCGAGGTCATGTGCTTTGGCTAGAGGTGCATATATCTTAAAATGTGCCCTGAGGCAGTTTCCAAACCATTCTGCTTACCCAGAGTATGGCAGAATCCATGCAAGACAAAGAATTTAATCACTCTGAAGGTAGCTTGTCCACCTAAGGGACGGGTACAGTTATGTAAATGTGTTGGGATGTGTTGAATAGGGCTGCTGGGCTGACTATTTCAAGAACAGGATGACTCCTTCCCTATGTATAGATTACAATCTTGATGTGCTCATTTCCCAGAGTTGTTGCCAGCTAAATTGTTGATTTAGAACAGATTGGGAAATGCACAGACTATCTGTGTGACTCTTGAGGAGCGCTTCACCTTTCCTTTCTGGAATGATTCACCTTTATTTATTTATTTATTTATTTATTTATATATTTTGATTGATTGATTGATTTGATTTCTATAGTGCCCTTCCTAAAAATGGCTCAGCGGTTTACATGAAAATAAAACTAAAATCAATTAACTGTTAAAATCAAAAACATAAAACCTTTATTAAAACATTTAAAACAGTTTTTAAAACCCTGGGAAACCATGCCAAACATTTACAGTTTAAAAACAGTTTAAAAACCCTGGAAGGCCAGGCCAAACAGATAGGTTTTAAGGGCTCTCCTGAAGGCCAATAATGATTTCTGGCCTTTAATAATCAGTAAATTATTACTGATTTCTGCTGAGAGTGCATTATTTCAAAGCCCAGGAGCAGCTACAGAGAAGGCCCTCCTCTGAGTCGCCACCAGGTGTGCCAGTGATAACTGAAGATGGACCTCCTCAGATGACCTTAACATGCGGTGGGGATCATGCAGAAGAAGGCATCCTCTTATAACATAATGAGTCGGGTCTCACAATCAGTGAGACCCAGTTTTGGAGAGTGAGCAGGGAGAGCAGGCTAAGCCCACTCTCCCTGCACACAAGCAGGGTGGGAGCCCTGGGCAGTTGGATCGGCCACCCACATGATTGCTGGCTCTGTGCCCTCCGCGAGTGCACAGGGCATGCTGGCGAGACACCCCCCCCAGAGCTGGGAGACCCCTTCAGGGGTCTCCTTGTGAATAGCCATGGCGTGGAGCCACATTGCGGCTACTCACAATAAAAAAACACCAGGGTTTGCGGAGTGCTCGCTCCGCAAACCCGGTTTAAGGGGAGGGGTACTTAGGTGGGTTAACCACCGGGAGGCAACCGGGCTCGCCTGCGAGCCCGGTGGCTCCCACGATCAGCCAAAATCAGGCTAGGCTCCCCTAGCCCACTTTTGGCTGATCGTGGGGATAGCCTTAGTATCTGCTTGCTAGCAATTTCCTTCTCTCTGAAAGAGAGGGGTGGGGTTGTCCCATCCAGTCTTTGCTATTCTAGCCTTGGGGTAGATTGCTCCACACTTTGTTCATGCTGAGCAACCATCTGTGAGTCTTGCCAAGCATAGGTAGGTGAAGGTTTCACCATAGGGACTATGATCCTGCATTCCTGGGTTGTATAGCCTTCTCACATAGTATAGGGGTACAGTGTTCTCTCTAATTTTTTTTGTCTGTGTGTGGAATGAGTTTTGTTCTGTGTGCACATGTGCATTCAGATGGGCCTTCCTGATGCAACCTGAGCAGGATCTAAAATTAAATGAGCGGACATTTAAAAAATTGTCAGTGTGTGTACATATGAACGCCTTAGAGGGAACCCTGGAGGGGTACTCTCTGGGCTGTCCCAAAATCAGGCCATCTGGCAACACAGCATATTGGGTATCCCACAATGTACCGCGCAGCATGCTCAGTGCATTGACGGAATCCCCCAGGAGACGGACGCTCTAGGCCCCTGTCTCTGTATCCATTTGGGCTCAAAGCAGCCTGGGCCTAGTTAACACGAGCAGTTAACCGGGGTTAGGGGTGCACTCCCTTAACCCTGGTTAAAAGCCAGGGCAGAAAGCCAGGTTTGGTGGCGTAGCACCACTGGATCAGGCTCAACCCCAGTGATTCTCATGTGCAGCTGAACTCAGGCTGGGCTTCCCTAGCCTAGGTTGCACATGAGAACAGCCTCATTATCTTTCATTCTAAATCTCTAACATTCAGCAATGAATTTTTCTACATTGAATTAAGATAGATGGATGGATGGATGGAGCGAACTGGGGTCTATTCGTTTAACGCTTTTGGAGCTGATTGCTTTTTAAAAGAAACAACAAGAGTAATATCTCCTTAAATTGCATAGACCAAGGGAAGAAAAGAGGCAGTTACATTTCTGCAATAACTTGAGTTACTTCTGGTTCCAAAATTGCAGTTCAAGATGTGTCAGAGGAAGTCCCCCCTGGGGAAAATTTGCAATGATTCATCTTTTGTTCTTGATTCCCAGCTTACAGTTAGAATACATTATTCTTTCACAATGTGAAAAGGGTTCCGAGGACTGGTAAGCACCTTTCATCTACTTTTAAAGGTGCCCTCTCACCACCTTCCTGGCCACTCTTTAGAAGCATTTCCAAGCCAGGATTCCCCTTTACAAGCATATCCTCTCAAACCGACAAACCGCGGCGAACAGGTCCGCCAGGGACCGGGGTCGGTTCGATCGCAGACCAGCCCACCTCTCCTAGAGGCTGGTCCAGTTCACGATCGCACCATTCGGCCAGGTTCGTGGAGGACCAGTTCACTGTTGAACAGTTCATGCCCACCCCTAGATAGGACCATCTCTCCAGGCCACCACATCCATGCATCTAGGCCACATGGTCATTCCTGGTAGGGTTTTGGAGTGTATTTTCTATAATCTTTTCTCTAAGACATTGCCTTCCTTTATGTGTGCTCTGTGAATGAGGATTTGGTTCATATGCACAAAAATCCTCAAACCTATTACAGAATGAAGGATGACTATCAGGATAAAACACAATTGAAATAATTGCTGTTACCTGAGAGAATGAAGAAGAGATGTGTCAGATTAATTTTCAGCCAGAACTAAACATCAGTTCACATAAATGCAGCATCTCCAGAGTGCTTGAAATAATATTAAATCCTTAGTAAATGAAGAAATATTCTACATATTGCCATCATATTGGTATTTTAACTTTTACAGCAGTTGTGTTTCTGGAATGTTCTTTTTGGTCTGCTGAAGATTGTTTAGCAATGCTATTGACATGAGACAAGGCATTAGATTTGCTATAGAAAAGAATCTTTCAGTTTCTAAAATATATGCCAACCTAAAAGGATAATGTAAGCACATACTCCTTTTTGTGCATAGTTTTGGGAGATTTGAAAAGGAATTCAAATGGGATTTGCTGGTCTAAATCCATTTTCTCTTCAGCATATGAAATGACAGCCCATTCTCAATGCCCTCATATTAATTTTTCAGGCATGGCTGTATATTCATCTGCCAACCATCAACGAATTTTCTAGATTTCTATTAGCTTGTCTCAAGCTGCTGGCAAGCTAAATTTCTCTAACAGGCATCAATTCAACGTATTAAATGCCTGTTCTGCCCTAGAAGACATATTGATTATTTTTTTTCTCAGCAAAGTGACAAATACCATTTTCATGACTATAATAGAGATTGATTACAATTTTATGGAACACAGAAGGAGTTGATCTTGGTGAGACAGCCTCAGGGCATATAAAAATTGAAGAAAATCATTTGGATTAATAAAGAAATTAATGAATTCATGGGCTGATGATAAAACTGAAGAATTTGAGAGATAATGAAAACTACAGTAGGTGCATGGTCATTACTGCATGATGAAGTAAATTTAAATGTGATTAAAGTTGCTATTGACTAAAAACTTGTGGAAAATAACCAAGGGTTCTGTCCTTCAAACTTAAATGTGATATGCCATATCCTTGACTTTTAAAAACATTGGCTCACATACTGACAGTGGTTGGGCATGTATATGCATCTTATGTTCACAAAAGGAGGAGTAATTTTCACTGATACATCTTTTCCTCTGCTGCTCTTTGTGCCCCCTGAAAATATATCCCTGAAAGTCCTCCAACCTTCAGGGACATATTTTTAGGGGCAACAGAGAGATGGCGGGGGGTCGGTTGAAATCTTCCGGTCCTCTTGTGTGCATGAGTTCTTACGCGTACACAATTTCAATCAGTATGTGAACCATTAATTTTTAAAAGTACAATTTGTCTTTGGAAAATAATTGGTTTAATGTGGCATGGGATCTCCTAGGTGACTGTGTACTTATATCAGAAGCATGAAGGGAATGGAGGAGATAATAGGTGATTTGAGGTACAATAGAGAATAAATCACCTACAGAAAATATTAATTGCAGCTAGTGATACCTAAGTCTCTTAACCTCCTAGTCTTGCTGCTAGGTATTCCTCAGAATCCTATATCTGCATTCCTCAGAATCCTATATCTGCATTCCTCAGAATCCTATATCTGCATTCCAGCAAAGACAGGGCTAATACTGACTAGCATACTCAGCAGATGAGTCAGACTAAGCAAGCTCATCCAGGGCCAGACAGCTTGATTCATTCATCCATTTTCAAATTTCTAGACTGCCGCAAACTTCCATCTCTGGGCGGTTCACAACAACATAAAACAAATTAAAAATGAGAACCTTAAAACAATTTAAAATCACAATCAAGTTTAAAAGGGTGAAAACAAAGAGTCTTTATGGACTTTTAAAAAGTTGTCAGAGATGGGGAGGCTCTTATTTCAGCCTCATCCAGAAATGGCAGATCAAAATCATACCTTGAGTTCCAACCCCACACAATAAGTACCTACATCTTATATGGATTCAGTCTCAGTTTGTTATCCCTCATCCAGCCCATCACCACCTTCAGGCAGGCATTTAGGGAGGCTATGCCATTTCTGATGGTGTTGACATGAGAAATAGATTGGGGTGTTATCATCATTCTGATAATACCCTGCACCAAATCGCCTGATGATCTCTCCCAGAGGTTTCATGTAGATGTTAAAAAGCATTAGAGACAGTATGGAGTCCTGGAAGACACCATACAAAAGTTCAGTTTTTGAAGAGCAACAGTCTCCAAGGGACATCATCTGGAATCTGTCCGAGAGGTAGGAGCAGAACCTCTGCAAATTAGTGCCCCCATCCCACAACCCCCTCAGACACTCCAGAAGTGTCTATCAAGTGTCTTTTATACTATGATCAATAGTATAAAAAGTCGCCAAGAGATCCAAAAGGACCAACAGAGTCATACTCCCTCTGTTAATTCCTAATTGGAGAACATCTATCAGGCTAACCAAGGCAGTGTCCACCACATAGCCTGCTCGAAAGTCAATGTGAAATGGGTTTTGGAATAGTCAATGGGATTGACTATTAAACATTTGTTTTTGCTTGGGACACACCCAGTGTTACTTTGCTAGAGTCCCAAACCTGCCTTAAAAACAGCATCTTAGAACTCAAAATGCATAGCTTCTTGATATTGGTCTTATCTGAAGTTCATGCACAATGCCATCTAATATCTACTTGGGTGTTGTTATTGTTGTTGTTTCATTGGGTGGGAAAGCTCATGTTGACTTTAAATAGTAAAGTAGAGGTAGCCCTCATTACTCGCAGTCCCAGCACCCATGCTTTCACGTATCTGCGGATGGGTCATAGGGACCCAGTTTCTTTATCCACGGTTTTAAAAATAGGCAAGATTTGCCTACCTGCAGTTCCTGGGTGGACAGAAATAACTTCCAATATCATTTCTGGCCACCATTTTGCAGCACAATGCCATTTTGTGCCCTACCCCCCAAGAACTTTTGAAAAGGTTATCGAAAATATTGATGATTTTCAGGTTTTGGCGGGGGCTTTTCTGAAGAGCTGGAGGCCTGGAGAACAAGGTACTATTGTCTGTTCTTTTCATTTCTGCTTTTTAAAAACCTTTTTTAAGCTCAAAGAACCTAATTCCCCAATTCCCATTGATTCAAGGTTTCGTTATTCATGGTTTCCATATTTGCACCTGTCGGGGTTTCCTACTCTCCTTTGTGAAACAGGGTTGTTTACCCAGTCAAATAGTGCTGTGCCAAGAGAAGCAGAAGACTCCAGTCACCAGGACAACCCCAGTAATTACCTTTCCGAAGTCAGGAAGGGCTCAGAGAGGCAGGCAACAGCTGCTGGGGGATGGTCTTGGGCCCAAGAGGCAGCAGAATGGTGGAGATGGAATAGTGATGATATCAGCTCCACAGCTGCAGCCTTGTGTGGAAATGCTGGTGAAGAGGGTGGAGTTGGAGAAAAAGGCCCCCTGGGAGGCCAGGGATTGGGTTGCCAATCCACTTGCCTGGCTGGGGAAGAAGGAGCAAGCTGGAAGGGGGAAGGAGTATCCTAAAAGTAGGGCTTTATTTAAGGCAGGGGCTGCTGAAGATGAGACAATCAGCAGGAATGGGCTTTGCTGGCCCAGAGAGGAGCTCAGACCTTTGTTCCCGCTGATAGGCAGAGTGGAGTGAATATACTTCCCTCCCCCCACCCCCGACTCTGAGGCAATGCCCATGCCTATCATTTAGTGCGAGAGGGTGAGAAGGTTAATTAGAGAATTCCTCCTCCCTAAACACAGACAGCACCTATAAGCAAAAACAGAATCCCTGTGAATAACAAGGGCTACCTGTACTTGTTTTGATCACAGAAGTCTGAAGATAGTTTTTAAAACTATCTTTTTAAATGATCACGATTTAAAATTCTCCTTTACCATAAACACTGCTGCTTTCTCATCTAATTGAAAGCAGCCCCTGCTTCAATGAAGCAATGATAATCACTTGAGTTATGATATACATATTGTACTGGGACTCTGGATCCAATCCTAAGTGAGGTGTGCATATACTGTAAACAGCTTCACACATTATATGTTTAAGATGTATCCATAACATGGTGTGCAGGTCACCCTCGTTATCCACTGACTCCGTATCCGTGGTTCCACATATCCACGATTGGGTCTTAGAGACCTGGTGTCATTATCTGCAGGTAGAAAAATAGATATTTGACCATTTGAGGGGTTTGGTGGAGCATTGCTGGAGACCTGGAGAATAAGGTACCGCCCTTTTCTTTTCTTTTTTCTGCTCCCCTCTTGCTTTTTTGCCCCCGCTTTTTTCTTGTGAACCTAACCCCCCAATTCCCTTCGACTCAAAGTTTCATTATTCACGGTTTCTGTATTCATGCCTGTAGGCGAGAATGGAACCCCCTTGAATAACGAGGACCACTTGTATATTGTGCATACACACCAAATGCAGCTATGTATTTATTTGTTTGGTATGTCTGCTTGCTACCCTTTATGTCTGTAAACCCCCACACATTGCACAGCAAAATAATAAAATACAAATGCAATAAAACATTTTTGTATTTTAATATAAAATCACACAAGTCAGCAGAATACAACAGCTCAACAAAATTCTGTGGAATGATAAAACAACAGTTAAAACCAGCTAAGAAACGTGTTGGAAAGTCTCAGCAAGTAAAAAAATCTTCACCTGGAACCAAAAAGACATGAAGTTCAGTGGCAGTTGCTCTCTGGGGAAGGATATTCCATATTCATACTGACACCACTAAAAAAAACCCTTTCCTTGGTTCCCCCTACCTAATTTCATGTGGTGGAAGGACTCATAGGAAAGGCTCCGTTGAAGGATGTAAGTTCTGGCAATCTCATTTGGGAGACAGTAGTCTTTTATCATATAGATACCGGCACATGCACCAACCAGAAGGATAGGGGAGTGGATAATTATAATATTAAACCACCAGAATGCAGTACTCGTAACAGTAATTTCCTCTTTAGGAGTTCTTTTGAGTGTTTCTGTGAACTATGGCTGTGATTTGGGGCAGTTTATAAGCCAAGGGAGCGGTGTTCCCTCTAACAGGAATTCCCAGGTGTTGTTGACTACAACTCCCATATCCCCAGCCAAAGGCCATTATAACTGGGGATGCTGGGAGATGTAGTGAAGTACATCTGGGAACAGTGCAGAGTGTACTGTGAACATATGGTGAACAGCAGCACTGGAACTTCAGATATATAAGCCCTATTCAGATATTGAGGCTGTCCTCACGTGTAGCCTAACCCAGGCTAGGGAAGCCCAGCCCGAGTTAGGCTGTGCGTAAGAACCACCAGGATTGGGCCCTATCCAGGTGGGCAATGCTGCCTAGCAGTTGCCAGATTGGCTTTTTAAAAGCCAAATTTTAGGTTACGGCCCATTTGACCCATGAGAATACCCCTTAGGTTCTGTAGCCCAGCTTTTTACCCTGGCTTTTAACTGGGGTTAAGGATGCGAGTGTGCCTTTAACCCCAACTCCGGGATCATGTGTTTGTTTAGGCTGCGTTCAATCCAAGCAGACACATAAATCGGTGCCTAGAGCACCCAACTCATGGGGGATCCCGTCAATGCACTATACTCATGGCATGGTGCGTTGTGGAATATCCCGAGACCAGAACACGTCATCCTGGCCTCCACAGCTCCACACTGCATGGTGCAGCATGGATCATCTGGGAGTGCAGTCCTCACTCCCAGCAACCTTTCTGCTATCATCTGGGCCAGACCAGCCTCGCCCCCACCCCACCACCATTTGCCGGCTTCCCCCAACCTAGTCTTGTGAATGGACCCATTATGTTGTATCTGCAGTCTGTACACTTGTCCATGTTTTTGAGTGAAAGACTGACTGTACCTGTGTTCATTTTAAAAGTGAACCTTAGTATAGGTTCTTCAGATGCATGATACACATAGGAAGTGTACTGCTGTACTTGCATTCAACATAACGTGAATACTGGTACCTGCATATAGATCTGTACCTGTGTATACTGTACACAGATTGTACAAGTGTTGAACGTAGTGTATAGCCTCATTCAGACATTATGTTGTACAAGTTTCTGTTTACATAGAAATGTGTTTGTGTGAATGAATGTACCTGCATTCATACAGGTCCCCTGAAAAGCAGGATACAAAGATGAAATATACATTGTACACAGATTATATGAGTGTACAATCATGTGGATATGTGTGAATAGGTTTAGAGAATAGGGCTAGAGTCAACTCATTCATCTATGAGCTTCATGATACAGGGATTAATCATAATTGTATTAACATCAGGATTATCATTAAGCATTATCACTTTATAACAGAAATAAAACTGATGACTCCCTCAGTGGAGCCAAAATTTAATTAATACTTTTATGTGTATGTTACCATAGGCTTAATTTTTTCCTGTTATAGTCCAATTGAAACTATGCCAGAATAAAGCACATCCTTAATATTATTATGAAATTGAAATATGATATTAAGAAGTAGATAACTTTCATATATGAACATAGGTTTTTTAATGCTGTTTAATGTAGCATGATTTCTTATCTTTCTACACCTCACACAATTTATTTAAACAGCAAAGTTTGCTATGTAGAGTAAAAATTCAGTTTTCGTATACTACTGTTGCATTTAAGATAATACATCTTTTAGCTTTCAGAGCAGAAATGCATCTGTTCATATATAGGCCTTCCTGATGATATAGGAAAGATTGTCTAGGAAAGGTATTTTTTCTTGTACTAGCTGCATAAACTTACTTCCAGCTGTAGGTCTAATGAGGACCCCATTGTATGACAATCACAAGAGCTACATTGAGGCATCCTATGCAAGGCAAGCAGCAGAGCTGAAAAAGGTTGCATGTAAATATTGGTTTGGGGATGCAAAGGTCTTTCTACCAGTAGAAAGCCTCCTGTGTTCATTGTTGCTTCCAACCTAGTTGCTTCCAAAACTAGCAGAAAAGTGTTGTGTGAGTAAAATGACCTCAGATCCAGAGGAATTCTGCTGATTGTGCAAGCTCTTGTGGAAGACGTTCCACAAAATGGCTGGTCTTGTAGTAGCAAGCATGACTTGTTCCCACAGCTAAGCAGGGTCTGCCCTGATTGCATATGAATGGGAGACTTGATGTGTGAGCACTGCAAGATATTCCCTTCAGGGGATGAAGCCGCTCTGGGAAGAGCAGAAGGTTTCAAGTTCCCTCCCTGGCTTCTCCAACACAGGGCTGAGAGAGATTCCTGCCTGCAACCTTTGGAGAAGCCGCTGCCAGTCTGTGAAGACAATACTGAGCTAGATAGACCTATGGTCTGACTCAGTATATGGCAGTTTCTATGTTCCTAAAATCTTTTAAATGCCTTTTAATGGCTCACTAGAATTTAGATGCTATGACTCACATCTTCCTTATTCGTCCATTTCCCATGTACTGTAATGCAATCTCTCATACATTGTAGCTCTGCACTCTGAGAAAACCTGCTAGCGTTTCTGCAAGAGTTCATGGAACAACACTTAGGGTGGGTTCAGATGACTCGCTGCAAGTAAGATGGAGGGAACTGGAGGATTCCCAGATAGTGTGCGCTCCCAGCAGAGCTGGTACTTCTGCTCATTTCTGGGTCATCCAAACCCATCAATGTCAGGTTCCTTCTGCTACTGGACATTTTAAGCCTGTGCAGTCAGTGATGGTCCGTTGGATGGTCTGTCTCAAAAAGTCTAGTCTCAGCTTCAAAAGACTATCCAGTTCAGTTCAAATTTACTCTTAGAATAACATGACTGAAATTCATTTCTTAATTTTTCTTTTTAAAACATGCAAGTAGTAAAGCAAAGGTTTAATGATTTGGCATAAATGTGCTGTCAAATTATTCATTTTCTCCTGCCCAGTGTTCTCTCTAAATTTTTTCATCTGTGTGCAGAATGGCTTTTGTTTTGAGCAGCAGTGTGTGCGTGCACATGGATTCAGAGTGCAACCTTCCTGATTCAACCTGAGCGGGATCTAAAATTAATTGGACATCAAAAACCGTGTGAGTGCATGCACATGCGCATGCCTTAGAGGGAGCACTGCCCCTGCCCCCCCCCCCAAGCTAGAGGAAGAACCAAGCATTACATCAAAGTTGGCTGTATTGCATTTTATGTTAAACATGTTTTGTGGGTCTGTGTTTTTGGGTATTTTGCAAAAAAAAAGGGGGGGGTCAAGATAACATTTTCCATAAGAATGTGACTAATGTGACTGGTGTGAGTTTTCTGCAGCTACATTTGAAATAGCTTGATCATTCCACAAATTGCCAGCTATTTACTTCAATTTCTGTTTTGTAAATATAAATCAAGTTTCTATGAATATAATTATGGCTAATTAATGTTTGTGATTGCATGTTAAAATATTGTTGCATTCATTCCCTCGTTCATTTACTTATGCTTTGTATGAGGCATTGGGATTTTGGCTGCGTAGTGACTGGATGATCAAGCACCTGATTCCTGTAATAGGTAAAGGGCTCTCAAATCAGTCTCTTTGGAGTTATTTAGCTGGTACCAATTACTCCCTCCTGGTAAACAATCAAAGTGCTTGTATCTGCAGGCAGCAGATAACCTGGAAATCAAATATATCAGCTGTATACAGATCCATAAAGAGATTGTCCTGTCAGCTAAACAAGAATAAAAGATGTGATTGCACATAACATGCGCTTTCTCGAACAGCCTAACACTGACAGTTGTTGCCATTTAGTGAATGAAATATGCAAGATACGGAAGAAAATATGCAAGTTTATTTAAGTTGCACAGATTTTCCTTGCTGTCTATGTATTGTTGATACTGTCCCTGTTCATATATCTATTGTTAAGTCTCTAGGGGAAACTAGTGTGGTCTAGTGGATAGAAATATAGAAGACTTTGGCCAAGTGCAGGCATTTGGCCACATGGTAATGCCATTCTCATGATGGGGCATACCTAGCATCATGTGAATAATGCTGTTTATATGCTGAAAAATTATACAAGATTTCTCAGTGCCAGTGTGGTGAAGTGGTTAGAGTGTTGGACTAGGAGCAGGGAAACTAAAGTTGAAATCCCTGCTCAGCCATGAACCTCACTAGGTGACTCTAGGCCAGTCATTTCTCTCTCGATCTAACCTACCTCATAGAGTTCTTGTTGAAAAACATGGCCATGTACACTATTCTGGGTTCCTTGGAGGAAGCATGGGATAAATAAGTAAGTAAATATAATTAGATCTTCAATTCACTTGATGTGCATTTTTCTCCCATCCCTTTGGGAAGTGGAAGGATTACTCATAATGGGCAACTCGTACTTATATCTGTACACATAACTGCCCACTCACACATTATGTCATTTATGTTGTGCTGGGCCAATTCAAATTTGCATCACAGGAAGGATATGAAAGTCAGCCCTGGCAGTTTTGCAGAGGCGGACAGTTGTGCAACAACTTTAAACAGTGTGTGGGCACTTGTGTCACACTCCTGCCATTGTTTCCAATGAAAGTAGCCCTCCGACAGTTTCAAACAGTTGTGCAGCAGCCTGCCTCCACAACTCCTCTGGGGCTGCCTTTCATATGCGCAGTAGTCCTGGCAGATTGCAAATGATGACATTGCCTTGTGCAACTTATCAGCCAGTAGTAGTAAACATAGAGCTCCATGCAATTCTGTCAAGCATTGGCACATTACATAATATCCCAGCTTTTGATGGGCGGGGGGGGGGGGTGTGATATTTTGTGCAGTGCCTATCCTAAGCATCTTTACTCAGAAATAGTGCCCATGGAGCTCATTGAGGCTTACTCCCCAGTTAGTTGCTTGGGATCAGGGCCTTAATAGCCAAGTACATTTGATATAACTGGGAAATGGATGCAGATGTTCAGGGAGATGCTTTTACTTTTTTCTTCTTGACATAATGCTCATTTTAAAATTGCATGCTGAAAACCTGTCATCTTTTGGTATCCTCCTAGTGAAAATTGGAGCAGCATTTTGATAATGCCACCAGCTGGAGTAATGTTGCCTCTGTTACAACTGTTGACATAATAATTTCTGCTGAATTATTTATTTGCAAGGATTATGTTTGAGTGGACACCATAGGAGGTTCCTCCAAATGAGCTTAGGCTACAGCATAATAAATGTAATCTTATTTACATCCTAGCATCACTGCAAGAGTATAGTATTGATGGTCATTTCCCAGCCTTCTGCAAGCCTAATATATGTACACCGTTATTTGGATTTACTGCCTTATTGCTGATACCAAAAATATTCAGACAAAACATTCACGAACCATTGGCACTATCCACAGTCTAAAATAACCGCGGCACTAAAACAGATATGAACCAGCTCCCACTAATACAGGTTTAGTCTTGAACCCAAGATTTTAAATTTTTGCAACTGACAGTGTAACAGAAGAGTCAGCACTGATTAGACAGAAAGCAATAGGAAGATCTCTAATCGAATCTCTAATCAGAGCAAACACCAAATTCTCCCTTATATATGAATAAAATCTACAGGAAAAAAGAATATGAATGAAGGAAGGTCTAAATTCAGTCCTCTCTCAAAAGGTGGGCACATCCCCAACCCCACACTGAACACAATCTGCAAGGAGATTTACTTCCCCTGCTAACTGAGCAAAGAGGCACCTTTTAAAAGTGGTGATTCTCTTTATTTAGCAGGAGGAGAACAACTGGCCCTATCTATCCCTAGCCCAGCATCCCTCCAGTGGCTGTTGCTGGTGTCTATCTTATGTTTCCTTTTTAGATTGTAAGCCCTTTGGGGACAGGGAGCCATTTTATTTTTTTATATCATGTAAACTGCTTTGGGAACTTATGTTGAAAGGCGGTATATAAATATTTGTCATATTTGTATTTGCATGTGTGCCAGGCACCCTTGCTGGGCTGACATGCAAGCATTTCAAGCAGCTAAGGAGAAAAGTACATTTTACTCCAATTTCAATCTTAGTTTTAAAAAAATGTTAAAGGTAGAATGCTACAGCAAAAAGAGCCACACTGGAAGATTGTAAATAATATACATACATATTTGTTAGAAGTGATTAACAAATTGATCTCTTGGCATTAATGTACAATCTACAGTTCCATGTTTATTTTAACAAATACTTCAACAGGGATTAGGGGTGTGCAAACAGGTTTGAATTCAAATAGGTTCAGTTAGAAAGTTCAAACTTAAACCCAACAGGGCATTGAATTGGCAATGCTGGTCTGAGTTCGAACCAAACAGAGCCTGTTTCTATTAGAACCGGTTCGAACTGGTTCGAAGGTTCAAGCCACCAAAACTGGGTTGGAGTGGTAGGCACCCATGGGTGCCAACTATCACCCAAACTCCAAAGCAATTGGACACTCCTGTGACTTTTAATGATTTTTTGAGGATTTTTCAATTTTTTTAATTTTCCCTGTAGGATATAATGTGGACTCAAACTGGCCCATTATTCCCAATGCAGAGCACCTAGGGGCACAAAACTGGGGTGGTTGGTAGGCACCTAGGGGTGCCTACTACCCACCAAACCCCAAAACAATCAGACACTCCTGTGATTTTTCATGATTTTCTTGAAGACTTTTACATTTCTTTGCATTTCCCCCATAGGGAACAATGGGGACTCATAGTGGCCCTTTATTCCCCATGCAGAGCACCTAGGGGCACAAAACTGGGATCAGTAGGCACCCAGGATGCCTACCACCCACCAAACCCCAAAGAAATTGGACACTCCTGCGATTTTTAATGATATTTTAAAAGTTTTTTTAAAAACATTTTTTTTTTATTTTCCCCATAGGGAATAATGGAGATTTGAAGATGCCCCAACTGCTCCCAAGGGGTTCCTGGACACCAATGTGGGTTTGGGGGCAAGGCACCTTGTGCCACAACTACCCCCAGCAGCCCCAAGCTGGTGGAGCTCATGGTTTTTGTTTTATAATTGCCTGTCTCAATGCAATGAATAGGAATTTCTCCCCCATTCAAAAATATAGAAGAGTGTGTGACCTCATGAACTCTGTGTGACCTCAGAGTTCAGGCGCGAAAGAGAAATTCCTATTCATTGCATTGAGACAGGGTGCCTACCACCCACCCCAGTTTTGTGCCCCTATGTGCTCTGCATAGGGATTAATGGTCCTGTTACACCCCTTACAGAACCTTTTAGAACTGGTTCAAGTTGGGTTCATAGGAACATAGGAAACTGCCATATTCTGAGTCAGACCATTGGTCTATCTAGCTCAGTATTTTCTTCACAGACTAGCAGCGGCTTCTCCCAGGTTGCAGGCAGGAATCTCTCTCAGCCCTGTGTTGGAGAAGCCAGGGAGGGAACTTGAAACCTTCTGCTCTTCCCAGAGCGGCTTCATCCCCTGAGGGGAATATCTTACAGTGCTCACACATCAAGTCTCCCATTCATATGCAATCAGGGCAGACCCTGCTTAGCTATGGGGACAAGTCATGCTTGCTACCACAAGACCAGCTCTCCTCTCCTCTTCGAATTTGAACTCAACTGGCGGGGGAGGGGTCCAGCAAAACTAAAACCGAACCTACCCACCCTGGTTCGAATTGGGTTCGAATTGGAACCAAACAGGCCCAGCTGGTTTTGTTAACACCCCTAACAGGCATATGCCCCATTCTAGCCATTGCTTGGAGACATGAGGGCTTCTTGACTCACAAGGGCTTCGCACACTTCAGTGCTGAAGGCAAATCCATTGCTCTCACCAATGGCAATTCTGCTTGTGTAAGAGTTCCAACCAGCTGTAATAGCTGCCCCCGCCCAAGTTTTTTTTTTAATGACCTTGTTTGTCTTTATAAATGGAAATGACTGTGGGCAGCATGATATACATGAAGCATGATCTGAAAACACATGATCAGCATCCCTGCAGAAGCAGGTCTGAATCTGTTCAGTGCCAGATGGGGGACTATGTGGGAATGTTAGTTATGCTGCCTTGAGTTCTATGATGGAAGAAAAGTGTGGATAGAAATATAATAAATACATATGCAAATTACCTTGCAGAAATCCTATTGAAATTATGTGGTCCTTTTGAGTAACTCTTGAATAGTACTATTGAGTCTGGGTGTCAGCCAGTAACTGGAGAAACCTGTGCCAAGCCCAGTCCCCCAAAGATGTCAACCGGGCCAACTCAGATGCAAGAGGTGTCTAGGGTGTAGTGGTGGTTGATGCTGTTGGACTTGCTGCTACCGAGGGACTTGGGCTGTCCTGCCACCATCCAGCTCCTTCTCCCTCCATCCCCCACATGGCCTTCTTATAACATTTGTTCCTGATAAGCACACAGTGCCATTTTAAAACTTTATTCTGTGATCATGAGGACTAGAAATGAAAATTTTGCTCTTTCAAAAACAGCATGGGCTGTTAGATATATATTATCCAAGTTGTATTTCATGCTTTGAAGACTTGATTCTTCATCACTGCATAGCTGAGATGGATCAGATTCTTAAAGCAACCAAGAAAATATTATTACTCATATTTTACTAGCCTGTGCTATGATGGTCAAGTTACCATCCCTTTTCCAATTTTCTCAATCAGTTCTAAGAAGGAAAATATCACATCATTAAACAACCATTATCTGAAAGGTCCCATTTCATATCAAAGGGAAATGTATGCATTCAGGACACTTCCACTTTCCATGAAAACAGCTCTTTAGTCCATAAGTGGCTATTTTTCTTTCCAGGCTGACTTCCTGTGGGTTTGACTGCAGAATAGCAGGTGTACCATTCCAAAGTGTCTTTACAAGTGGCTCAGCGGGGTCTCTCTCCCGTACATCAACAGGAGACAGCTCATCTGTTTAATCCTTATGTTTTAGTCAACCTTCCTTATTATGCGCGCAGGACTCTGACGCTCAGCTGGATTTTGACTCTCAGAATGAATTGATGGAGCTCTTTGATCTTTGCTGTGTATTGCATCTGTTTCATCTTTCATTTTAATGCATGATCTTCCCAACTCCAGCTTTATGTTTCCACATGAATTCATCAATTTTACTTTGTTCTGCTTTTTTCCTGGCATTCCCTTTTTATGTGTATTGAACTTGATGGCATAATTTGAATATAACAATAGCTGTTTGGTATGAATATTTATAAATACACAAGATGACTAAGAAATTTATGTTTATCTAGAATGAACATTTAACATGAGCCAAATCTTTAAATGAGGCATGGGACCATCTAAATCTTCAGTTTATTGTGTATATTTCATAAAGTTATTATCAAGATGTACACAGAAATGAGGGATTGTTATTTTGGTGGTGGAATGGGGGGAATTGAAAAACATGCCATAGAGTTTAAAATCTCTTAAGTTTAGATTTTTACCATCATATGTGTCACCCATTAAACCATCCAGTGAAATTATTCCCAGATTTAATGTTTTTTCACATCCTGTACAGTAGCCCAGTGGGAATAAGAAAAATCTGAAATTATATAGATTATACTTTTTGATTGGGTTTTTGCTTTAAGAATGTGCTATTCTGTTTGAAATATTGCAACCCACACTCGCAAAACAGCTGCACTAGTAAAGTGTTTTGTTATATGAAGCTTCACAACAGTACCACTGGCATTGCTCTGGCATCATGACTGGAGTGGCAATCTGCTCCAAAGAAGATGGAGATACAGGCTGACATGCAGCACAGTCTCACAAGGCTGGAAGTAAGTAGCTAGTAAACTAGCTGCGTGTGGGCTTGGCTTGCAGCACTGCACAGGTATAGGGGAATGTGGATGTAATTTTCACTTCTCTCCTCTCCCCACAAAAGCCATTTTCTTTGCCAAGAATTATGTCCCTAAGGGCTGCACAACCCTCAGTGACATAGTCCTCAAAGAGAAAAGGACTTTTGCAGGGAACAGAGAGAAACAAAAAATTGCATTCCCATCCACCCGTGCAGTACTGCAAGCCAAGCCTTTCAGTTTACTGGCTCCTTGGAATGACAAAGCTCTTGCTCTGCTCTCTTTTGTATACCACCTAGAGATGTACATATCAGGCAGTATAACATATGATAAATAAATAATGATAGATAGATAGATAGATAGATAGATAGATAGATAGATAGATAGATAAGGCTGTGCTGCATGTCAGCTGCAAAGTTGAAAAGGTAATGTTGGAGCTATAAAATCAGAATATGTTGAGAGATCCCTAAACATAATCCAATTTTATTGCATCCAGTTTTGCTTATTAAACTTGGTTTAGAACATAAGAACAGCTCTGTTGGATCAGGCCCAATGCAGTCCAGCATCCTGTTTCACACAGTGGCCCATCAGATGCCTCTGAGAAGTCCACAGGCAAGAAGCGAGGGCATGCCCTCTCTCTTGTTGTTGCTCCCCTACAACTGGTATTTAGATGCA
Source organism: Hemicordylus capensis (assembly GCF_027244095.1). Taxonomy (NCBI): domain Eukaryota; kingdom Metazoa; phylum Chordata; class Lepidosauria; order Squamata; family Cordylidae; genus Hemicordylus; species Hemicordylus capensis. The sequence continues at coordinate 206,971,261 of NC_069661.1, forward strand.
TCTTGTCTCTGAGGCTGGAAGTCACTGGTCTATAGCCACCAGACTAGTAGCCATTGATAGACCTGTCCTCCATGAATATGTCTAAGCCCCTTTTAAAGTCATCCAAGGTAGCAGCCATCATCACCACATCCTGTGGAAGAGAATTCCATAGGTTAATTATGTGCTGTGTGAAAATGTACTTCCGTTTCTTGGTCCTAAAATTCCCAGCCTTCAGTTTAATGGGATGATCCCTGGTTCTAGTGTTGTGAGAGAGGGAGAAAAATTTCTCTTTGTCCACTCTCTCTACCCCATGCATAATTTTATACACCACTATTATGCCTCCCTGTAGTTGCCACTTTTCCAAACTAAAAAGACCCAGAAACTGTAGTCTTGTCTCATAAGGTCCGTGATCATTTTTGTTGCTCTCCTCTGACCTTTTCCAGTCCTACAATGTCCTTCTTAAGGTACGGTGACCAGAACTACACGCAGTACTCCAAATATGACCACACCATAGATTCATATAAGGGTATTATAATGTTAGCATTTTTATTTTCAGTCCCCTTCCTAATGATCCCTAGCATGGAATTGGACTTCTTCACAGCTGAGTTGACACAACTCCAAGATCTCTCCTGGTCAGTCACTGACAGCTTAGATCTCATTAATAAATATGTGAAGCAGGGATTCCCCCCCCCCCCGCCCATACTATGATTCTGAAGATTCTGGACATGTCGTATCATACCATTGTCCAATATGGAAGTTTTGTAGGGAGTTTAGCCTAGTGAACTATCCAGACTTTTTTTTTTTAGGGTTTGCTTTAGACCTTTTAATTCTAGGAGAACTATTTCTCTCTTTTTTCCTGCACTGGTCAAATTGGCCTATTTTTGTTGTGTCCCAGGTTTTTCTGCCTCAGAATCTTTATTTTTCTGCAAAATAACACATAAACTTCAGTAGAATGAGCTATTTGGAGGAATAAGCTCATATAACACTAGTGTTTGTATGTCTTCTTTAGGCATCATTAGATTTCCACTCTAGACTTCATTTGACTATAATCCTATGGACAATTTACTTCCAAGTAAACATTGAGACTTCTGATTAGGTGCAAATAGGTTTGTGCTTCATGGCTGCAATTCAAACACAGAAGTAAGTGTCATTGAACTCAGTGGAACTTACTTTTAAGTAAATATGTTTAGGATTGGGCTGTACAAGGCAATATGTTGTCTCTCAGGAACTGGCCAACATCTGAACAATGGTGTGATTACAAAAGCACAAGTTGTTCTAGTTCAAGAACATTACATAACTGTTTTTTGGAGCTGCACTCTTGAAAAACAATTCCCTTTAAAACATGTTAGGTGTGCCACAAGTTGCTCAGCGGTTATGCAAATGCAAACATGCTTGCACTCATGCAATACTTGTCTGGAATGCAGGCTTCTTTTCGGCTCATGCATATGGCGGTATAGGGCTACAACCTGAGTGAACATTTCTTAGATGTTGCTCTCTAATGCTGTCATTCATATATAAGATGTCACTGAGTCTCAGATCCCTGTCAGTTGAACACCACAGACAGTTAATTAATCTGGCATACATTTTATGAGAATAATTTTGTTTTGGACTTTTGTTAACCTTTTAGTAATATTGATTGTAGTACATATTGATTTGTCTTTAACATACCTATACAAGTGCTATGAGGTATTTTGAAGAGCTGGTTCACACATCAAACACACATTTTGAAAGCAAACTTTTTACTAAGTGCCTGGGACATGTTTTTTTTTTTCTTTTAAAATACTGACTTGCTCTTTCAAATTCACTAAGGCTTGGAAAGGACCAGTTCCTGTTGATATAACCATTTCCATAACTTTTTACCTCCTACCTCTAATATAGATGTATTGTGTAGTCAAATACTTAAAATGCCATGACTCTTTCTGTGTGCATAATCTTCACCCATCTAATCGTGTTTGACTTCAGACTCACACAGAAACATGTACATGGTGTACAGGAACCTAATGTATGTGTACATTATGCACATACAGCATAATGTCTGAATAGGCTTAAGTAGCTGGGCAGCACAACTAAATATTGTGGCATGGGAATCTGTATGTTCATGTCAGCTGGGGCTCTCTGTAGTGGTGTTGAACACTGATGAAGTGACCAGAATACGAGTTTCATCATCGCTGGACATTTTAAAGGATCAGAGCACTAAATTGTAGGGATGTGCAAGAACCCTTTTATGGGCCTCTGAACAGGTACGAACACTGGGCAATTTGAAGGATTCAAAGGTGGGGGTGGGACAACTTTAAGGGCAAGGGCGGGTGCACTTACCCCTCCCTCTGCTTCCCCTGCCCCGACGCTAGCTTGAAAACTGGTCCAGTGGAGCGGCAGCGTACCTCCCTGCCACCCCGTCAGCTCTTTCGACTGGAGGTAGCTCACACATGTGCGCGTGCACATCAGGCATGTGCACGGGAGCTACTTCCGCCTACTTCCAGTCCAAAGAGTGGACGGGGTGGTAGTGAGGTATGCTGCCACCCTGCCAGACTGGTTTTCAAGCAAGCGCCAGTGGTGGGAAGCGGAGCGAGGGGTAAGTGCACCCTCCCCCACCCTTAAAGTTGCCCCACCCCACCTTTGAACTGGCCCCCGCCAGTTCCATGCACATCCCTACTAAATTGATGAGGAGTGGTTAAAATCTGCCACAACCTCTCAGCAAAAAATTGTGTACAAGTGAAGCAAAGGAAGATAGGGGAAGACACTGATCTCATTTCCCCACCAACATGTTACTTTGCTTCTAGTATAGATTGTGTACTATGTGTTACCACAGAATAACTCTTGGTTTGGTGAAGGGTTGAGCTGCACTAAAAAGCTTTAGTGGACCATAGGAACATAGGATTATGTTCTGCCTTATGCTGAGTCAGACCATTGGTCCATGTAGCTCAGTATTGCCTACACAGACTGGCAGTGGCTTCTCTAAGGCTTCTCCAATGGCTTCTCCAAGGATGTAGGATAGGTCTCTTTCAGCCCTATTTTGGAGATGCCAGGGAGATTTCTGCATGCAAGCAGGCAGATGTTCTTCCCACCTCCCAAGGGGAATTTCTTATAGTGCTCACGCATGTAGTCTCCCATTCAAATTGGAGACCCTGCTTGGCAAAGAGGACCATTCATGCTTGCTACCACAAGACCATCTTTCCCTGTCTTATATCAGGATGTACGAATCTGGGACCTACTTTGTGTGATAAGGCCTGGCAAATGCATGTTTCTTAATTATCTGTAGAAACAGTAGGATTTCACAGCCAACTCTGGCTCCCTGGGGCTTGTTTCTGTCATGCATATCTGTTGCACATGTTCTTAAAAGTAGGGAAAGTGTTTTAGCCATTGCCAATGAACATTACTTGAAGCAATGTTAAAAGCTAGCAGTCCCTACTTCTGCAAAACATCCAAGGAATTTCACACAAAGTGAAAAGGTTATTTAGAAGGTTAATTAAATTCCTCAGGTTGTATATGTTTGTGTTTTGCACCCATCTAGGTTGCTACAGAATTTTGCCCAAAGTGAAATTCAGATGTGAATTTGGAGGTTCCTTCTCAGGCAAAACATCTGATGAATTTCAAGGGACATGATAAGAGTTTTGATAAGATCAGCAACATTTCTTATAGCAATGAGCTTCCAATATCCCTATTTAGTGCATGCTTTAAAGTGGCACTTAGAAAAAGGAAATGGCAGTGCTAAGTAAAAAATACTCCTTAGAAAGTCTGATAATTTGTGATTATCCTGTGTAGATTTGTGCATGCTTTTGAAGAAATAAAACAGTAAATCAAAAAGGCAAATTATTATCATTTAAAAATTTTATGTCCCTGGCATAGCTTGATTGATACCCCTGTTTAAACCTATACATGGAACAGTGTCCTTGACAGAAAACACAGAGACCGACCTGGGCATGCAAATAGCCCATGCACATGCATGCCGGCCTTCAAAATGGCCACCGTGAGCCAGGAGAAGTGCAGAAAGGACTGAAAATGGGGCAAACCAGCCTGGAAAAGAAAGGGGGGAGGCCGGCAGGGAGAGGGAGAAGCTTCAGAGACACACACACACCCCCGCCAGCTGTGGCAGCACACCCATAGGCAGCAAAATTACCCCAGGCCAGGCGGTAAGTTATAATTTTTTTTTTTAACCCCAGACCTGAACTGAACTGGGCAAGCCAGTTTTGTGCACACCCCTAGTGTTTGACAGGTTCTGTAAAGTTATATTAAATGCAATGAACTGCCATAAACATTTTTCAGAATAACCAGAAATGTAATATACATGTATACATCAAAAGCCACAATCTGCTAAACTTGTGGTTACTCTTCGCATTGAAGACCTACTGTGAGTGTGACTTCTCCATAGGTTAATTCTATAGCACGACCGTAATGTGTAAAAGCATGTGATGCGACCGTATGGGTAGGCTGATTGCATGAGCCTTTCCCCCAGAATTGGCACATTCCCTCTAGGATGGCCCTCTAAATGTCACAGCCAATGAACTCAGAGAAAAGTGGCTTTGACAGTAGGGCACTGTAGCATAAAGGGTGCCTGTTTCTTATCACCTTCTAAGAACAGACAATGCGTATGTAAACTACAATTGTATTATTTTAATTCTCTGTCATTTCTGCATATTTTGGAATCCTATTTAAATTCATACCTGTTTGCTTCAGAACCCTGTAGATATTGTTCAGTTAGTTTACATACCATTAAAATGTGTGTACACTTCATTCTGAATGGAATTAAAATTTTAAAGAAATGTGTGGGACACACAGGTGCCTACTGTAATGTGTTAAATCCAGCCCAACTTTGATTGCTGCAGCTTCTTGACATTTTAAACAATAAATGAGAAAGTTTAGGGAACATTGATTTAGTTGATTGAAATACTAATCTGGAAAGAAAAAGATTGAGGTGCTAGTTTCTCAGCTATGTAATTGGAGTAGATATGGGATCTGAGACTATTTAGATACATGTTAATGGACAGGCAAGGCCACACAGACAACCATATAGATTATTTATTTATTTATTTATTCCAGAATTATGCTGCTGAAGGCTTTTTCCTTGCCAGGCCCCAATAATTTCTTTCTGCAAGATGGCTAGTTGCGACATGTGGAAGCTAATTGAACTTGAAGTTGTTTTGGAAAGGATCACAGCATTCAGAGATGATGATTCTCAGTACGTTCTTCCAAATCCTATGCAGTTCAGATGCAGCATTGCTTTCTTGTTTTCTTAATGCTTTGCTGCTTTCTGCATGAGCCAAAGTGCTTTAATGGTAGATATTGGCACTGAACTTCAGTTACCAAAGGTGCTTTCCAGAGCAGAGCTGAAGAGAACAAACCTTTTTCTCAGTTCCCTTCACTTCATGGCAGCCACCTGAGGCAACCAAAAATACATCTCTCAGATTTGAGGAAGATGCACTATGAGAAGGGGATTCCCTGGCAACTGAGTGGAGTTACCTTCTGAGAGCAAGAAAGACAAGATATCCCTAAATATTGATAGGTTTCGTTTGGTTGCTCGCAAGATCAGGCAAGAGATACTAGATTCCGCATAGCGGGTTTATATAGCGAAAGGGGTATGGATTTACTCTGTATAGTATAGATATAGTTCCAATTATGTTACTGTATCATGTTTACTCACCTGTTTTCTTTTGTTCGACCTGTACTGTTTGCTGGTCTGTGACCATATCAATGCAGATTGATTGATTGATTCTGAGAGCAGAACTCTGATTATGGATAGTGCCTCTACCTGGTTTCCAGGGACTCTCTTTCAATCCACTTACAGCACATCCTCCACAGTTGTTGAGGGTCCCTTGAGCCTCAGGAATGTCTTTTTGGCCTCAGCAAGGCCTGAGGAAATGGCTCACATGAACTCTCTGCCACGCTGGATGCTGGCCAAAGTGAACAGCGCATATCACTGAGTGCGTACACACGCTAACACGCATGTGCGTGTGCATAGGACCTTATTTCCTGAAAAGTCTTGGCCAGTGGTATAGAACATTAAAATAATCACTGAAGTTGAATGTTTGTAGAAAATAAGTTCCTGGTTGTTGTTTTTTTAAAAACCCACCTCATATTAGTTGAACATGCATTTTTAGTTATCCTATCATCATAGTATGACTTCAGAGTAACCCGACGTGAATGACATTCTCATTTATCTGGCCTACTAGTTAACTATATATACTGGATATTTTCCCGATCATTCATATAAATAAGGTTTTACTGTATTTGGGGTGTGTGTGTGTGTGTATGTGTACACACACACATACAAATCTAACTCTGTCTCTATCCAATGTTTTCACAACATAGAAAGAAAAAATACATCATGTTTGCATGTGCAGTGGAATGTTAGTGAAATAAATGAACATTTGGTACTTCTATTGATAAGATTTTTTTTCTTCTCTCTTTCATCATTCTGTTTATTTGAAAAAATAATTAGTGAGAGCTACAATGAAACTCTGTTCCTGGCTCACTACTTGTTGAGTGTCATGTTAGAACTTCCATTTTTAAAGACTTTCTCTCCTCCTCTCTCCATCTCAGTTTTCCATGATATTGCCTTTGCCTTCTTTGTCAAGTATGAAGTTGCCAAAGGAGGAACATTGATATAAGAGTTGCATTTATTTCTGGGTGCTTCCATGGTCTCTTTAGCCTCTTTTACATTTCCAATTTGAAACCCACTGGAAATTTCCAGCTGAAAATTGGTAACTATAAATGATAATTACTTATTTTGTGGTAAGTACTGCAATGGGGAAATGACTTGACTAGCAAGCCAGAAGTTCCAGTTCAAATCCCCTCTGGTATGTTTCCCAGACTATGGGAAAGACTATGACCAGACTATGTTTCCCAGACTATTTCTATCGCTGTTTCCCAGCAGCGATATAGGAAGAAGCTTCCTATAGGCATCATCTCATACTGCATGGGAGATGGCAATGGTAAACCTTTCATGTATTGTACCAAAGACAACCACAGGACTCTGTGGGCACCAGGAGTCGACACCTACTTGATGGCACACTTTACCTTTACCATCTATTTGTCATGAAAGGGTCCAATATAGATTACTTATGAAGTCTCTTCCAATAATTGTTTGTGTGTGGTTCTGTTGCAAAGGTTCATTGCATTGTTTTTTAAAATATATGTAATGTTATTGGGTTAGAGCCCCATGGTTTTTCACAGTCATGGTTCACATTGTATTATCCATGCAGTTTTGAATTAAAAATCATAAGACATGAGGTAGAGGAGATAATCTTGCACAATAACTGTTTCAAAACTTTTGCAGCTGTATTACTATTATTTTCTATTACCAGTTTGGATAGTTCAGGCAGTAAGAAAGAGTCTGATTGTAAGGATCAGCTAGGGATTATTTCCCCCATTTTCATTATTTTGTGTATCTAAATAGCTGCAGATGTAAGCTTCCTTGGATTTTTAGAGACATAGGTTTCAAAATGTTTTAAATAAATAAATAGGATGTTCTAAAAATAGTCTCCGGGTAGAATTTTATACTTGCATGGATAGGCTGCTTTTCTCCTGACATTTTAAATGCAAGGCAGAATGCAGGTCATAACTAATATACACAAGTGTTTTAACTTTTTCTGCTTAGCCTCAAGAACAGAGATGAATTTCACACTTTTGCTGACAACTTTAGAAAGAACCTACTAAATTGCTTGCCTTCAAGTGCTTTGACATACATAGCCAGCAGTCGCAGGCCCAAAAGTCTCACAGAAAGAATATTTTGATTCCAAGATACAGATGATCGCTGCAAGCAATGACTAGTAGGAACAGAGTTTCACAATGTGTGTTTACTGTAACTCCTTTACAAGTGCTAATAGTACTTGATAAAGAGAGATAAATTTTACATTGCACTTTAAAATCATCCTACTCACAGAAAACACTTTTTAAAATGTAACTCTCGGCATGTTATATTCTACAACACCAACATGGTAGCTGAAAACAAAAGTTCTCTATATTGCTTATTTTTTAAAATGTCTTTAAATTATTCCCAATAAACTAAAGAGCAATTCGTTTTTATGAGATTCCGAGTAAGGATTCCAGCATCTCCCATTTCTGTCTAGTTTTGTTTTAGCCATTTAAAAAACAGCATACATACCTTGTGGTTTCAAGAGAAACTGTGAAATGTTAACTATCATATCACATTTATTTAGGAAGATGCTTTTCATAAGATAGCAAGATTAGAATTCCAATTCTGTTCCACTTGTAGGAGTTTATAGACTGTCAGATTAGTTAAGATGGAAGGTGCCTACAGAAAAGTCTTTAATGGAAGGCAACTGCTTCTGTGGGGCCAATTAAAACTATCCAGCTGTGAAACACAACCTCCAGGGTAGCACTTGGATTGCCCATTTTGGGGGTAGGAGAAGAACATGGGGAATACCTAGTGTCACGGTTAAAAAGGAATTGTGTAAATGGCCAAGGGTTCTGCCTAATCCCCTAAATTTTAAGCATGTGTTATTAATAAGGTTAATGTTGAAGTCCCTTAGTGCAGGTTTACATATGCACCACCATCTGAACTTGAAACCTTAGTAACTGTTCTTGAGATATGGATGTGCTCTTGGTCCCAAATCAATCTTGTCATTCCTCAGAAAGCAATGAAAGATAATAAGTACTATTCACCTGATTGCCTTCCTGCTCTGAGACAGCTAGTGACGCTTGTCTTCCTGATAACCAGGACTTTCAGATCTAAGGCAGGGATAAAGAAAAGCCCGGAGCTTGCTGAATCTAAATTTGACAGTCGATGGCAGTGTTGAGGGGTCAGGAGGGATAGAATCTCTGACACGTATAAGAAAGGAACAAAATTTATCTGCTCTGGTTGCAATGATTAGATGTCTCGTTGTCTGGCTTTCTTATAGTGGATGATTGATCGTGCCCACCAGCTGGCTAATATCATAATTAACAAAGTTGCCACCGTGTCTGAGAAGTTTAATCGAAAAAATTTGCCAGCAGTATGATGCCATTGTCGCTCACAAATATCACAAGCATGGCAGAGTCGACTTTTGGACTAATGGAGCTGCAGAACTATGTGGGCAGAATGAGAAGTAGTGCACCTGCATGGCTAATGGTATGTTTTATTTCACAATTGCATTCACCCTATTCCTTCTTTAAAAACCAAGGAGGTTAGTTTTCATTTCAGGATGACATTTGGTACTATATTAGCATTTGATGTTACTTGATGTTTATATTTGCTATTGTTAATGATCCTGCCAAATATTATTTAAAACAGCTATGAATGTGGTAATGGTTGCGAATCTAGTTTGGGTCCAGTGTTTCCAGCTGCAGACATTACAAACTGAGGAGATTCTTTAATGTTTCCAGTTTTCATTTGCATGTGATTTAAAGGTAAAACACAAAAGTTTAGTTGACACCTATTTGTATGATGCTATGGAGTGTTGCTAAAATATGCACGTGTGTACATTTATATGAGTGCATATAGAAATTAAAATTTACAGCAATCTCTGACTAACAATCTAGACTGCAGTTATCCAGAATATCTAGGAAATATGATCCAAGAATCTCAGTTTTTGCTTTGAAATATTTACACATTTTGAGAGTTCTAAATTACTTCACTGAGCTCTTTCTTCTTTGCAATTGTATTTTTTTAAAATCTCTTTGTGAGCTTTATTTGCTCCCATAGTGGTCCCTGGAGTGCATGTTGCAATTGGCATTGGCAACCTAACATATAACTGTGAATATTGACAGTGATGTGTGTAGAGGGCGGGGGGGTGGGCTGCATGTTTGTGTGTGTGTACTCACATGCCATATTAAAAAGATAGGAGAAGAAGCTAAATAATGGGAAATTGTGGAAATAAAGATAAAGGAAACAACAGCTGATTGAAAAACTGTAATAGGAAAGCACATGAACTGAACATGAAGAATTGTAATAGGAGAAAAATTATATAAAGCCTGCACACCTCCCATTACTTTGATTTCGAAAAGCCCTCTGGAAAAAGAGAGACTTTTCTTTGGCTTGTTGGTATTTGTGAATGGAATTGCATACTTTAACCAATATGGAGAGCCATTTTCTGCTGCATGTTCTCTTGCCTATTATAAAAACGATTAAAAATGTTTAAGTGAATATGCAGTATCAAATATGATGGCTCTTAATTCTGATTGCAGACATCTATCTTGAAAGTATTCTATTTCACACATCCTTTCCTGTTACCTGTATATCATCTGCAGATTTTAAGATATATTAAAATATTATTGATCTCATTTTACACTTTTAAAAATGTTAATGCATGGGGACTTTAAGGATGCTTCAGTGAGTATTTTAGATGGATATTTTATAGTGTCTGGCCAAATTAAGTGATGATTTATATTTTAATTTCTAGGAAAAAATCAGAACTAGCGGCTGGCAGTCTTCTTTTTACCAGGATATGGCTCTGAATTTAAATGTGATTTCTTGGCTAGCAACATTCTTTCCATGTCATCAATGATAGGTAATAATTTTAACCTTGCCTGGCATTTTTATTGTTCCATATCGCTTAACAAAATCAATAAGTTGTTTTCCTTGGGAAAAGGAAGGAGAAATATGGAAGGAGAAATCGCTTAGTAATGCAAATTTCAAACAGAAGGAAAGATTAAGCTGCTAGAATGAGTATATTGTTGTTTTAATAGGCACTCCCATAATATTTCATGTAATTGAGACTTAGTGCATTGTTAGAACTCAGCTGGAGAACCAAATGTCTGTATGGATTACAGGACGAAACACTAAAGCAGTGTCACAGCAGATGTGTCTGGCTTTTAACAGGATTATTTCCTGGATATGTAGCAATGAACTCCTGGTAATAGTTTCAGAGGAACTAATAATTTTTAGAAATATGTTAATAGCGAATGTGCTAATATAAAGGGTTAGAAGATTAGCAATACATTCTTTTGCCCTGAAATAAGAGTATAATAAATGTCCCTCAGGTGACTCCGGCTGCAGCAATTTTTATTAGAGATTAAAGCTTGATGGACCTTTGCCCGGGTGATTAACCCTTCAGAAATTAAAACCCAGAGCTAAAGTATTCAGTCCAATTTAAATGCAAACATCGGGGGGAAAGGTTATTATTCAAGTTTTAAAAAACCTTTTAATTTTCATTTTTTCATGTTGATGAGAAGATATTAAAGAAGATCATTTATCTTGAGCAAAGCTGTTTGAATACTGCCATGATTTCCAGAATCCAGAGCTGAGAAGGATACCCTGCAAAAGACTCTCAGAACTAAGAATCATTGTTTTGAAGCAATGATAAAGCAGGTAAGATACCAACAGTGATCTCTAATATAAAGTTTTAATATCAATAATAGCAAGTTTAATTACAGTACATTGTGTTCTTGCAAGATGGTTAGTGATTAATGTTCAATGTTGAAAGTCTAACATAGGAAATGTTTTAAGAGTTTTAACTACAAAGTCTTGAAAGTATGTCTTCTTTTAAGTTGGGAAAGCAGCGGAATATGCATAATGTATTCGAGTAACTGCATTAATTTCAAGAGGACTAGACACATGCTTTGATTTAATCACATTCACACTTTACTGGATTAAGAAAAGGGATTTTATTTATAATACACTTCCAGGATAGGCTCCAATAATTGTTGTACTGTACTATATACAAAGATGAACTATTTTTGTAAAGTTCTGTACATATTGTGCAATTTGCAGGAGTTCTGGTATTCAAAAGATTAGATATTCATATTCTGTAATTTAACTGTTACCAGGTTTTTTGGTCAAGAAGTTTAATCCTTTACTTGTTAAATGGAAGTTTCATTGTAGTGTTTAATTATTTATCTGTTAATTCTAGGGGTTTCATTTTATGTATGTTCACTAACTTTTCAGGCATCAGCTGATTAAACTAATCAGATTCAGAACCATCTTTTTTGCTCATGAGCTATGTTTCATGAGTGATTTAGGGACAAGACTTTTATTTTTGCATTTCCCATTAAATAAAGAAAAGGTCATGATGCTGTACTGGAAATGGCTTGGAAGGGAAACAGTGATTCCATATTATTGTTTGAATTAAAACTGTGCCAAAGTTGCTAGTTTTAATATTCAAGATTAAAGCTGGGGTCTTATGAAAAGTGGTATAGGAATGGAAGGAAATAAATAAACCTACTTTTAAAAATAAAATTTAAATCCATACAGAAAATATATGAAAAGTATAGACTCACTGGGAAGCAAATTCTGCTATTTCGGGATAAGGTATTGAAATCCACATTTGGGAGCTGAAATATTGACTGGAAGAGCTCAGCGGCTGACATGTAGACTAAAGAAGCACCAGCACTTCACACAAAGGGCTGCTGCTACTGTTTTGCTGTTTTTCTGCCAATCTTCTCTGTGACCTGCAAGTAGGTCCCTGAAGGTTACACAATCCTCAGGGACAGGGGAAACTGGTGAAAATTGCCCCACACTGTAGGTATGCATACTGTATTACTTCAGAACACAGTAGCAGTGCCAGTTCAGCACCACCTCTTTGTTGGGAGTATTAGTGCTTTCTCCACTACGATGCCAGACATAATTGGGGAGGAGATCTGGTCTTGTGGCAGCAAGCATGACTTGTCTCATTAGCTAAGCAGGTTGCATCCTGGTTGCATTTGAATGGGAGACCACATGTGAGCACTGTGAGATATTCCCCTCAGGGGATGGAGCCGCTCTGGGAAGAGCAGAAGGTTTCAAATTCCCTCCCTGGCTTCTCCAAGATAGGGCTGAGAGAGATTCCTGCCTGCAACCTTGGAGAAGCCACAGCCAGTCTGTGTAGACAATACTGAGCTAGATAGACCAATGGTCTGACTCATTATATGGCAGCTTCCTAAGTTCCTATGTAATTCGAATTTCAGCAGAGAAATTTAATATAACACTACAATGTGAATGTTATGTGGCAAAATTTTGATAGCAGAATTGCTATCAAATAATGATATTGTTCTTGTCAATTTTCCTGCCATAGAACAGAAAAGAAAAACAAAGATTGGTTTCTGTAGATATCCCATCATGCCCTATATTCTGTATTGATACCTCAAGGGTCCTTCCAGGAGCAGAATAGTACTGAGAAGAAGCACTGTTTCATGGATCTCCAGAGAATTCTCCATAGGGCCAGTCTATATACGCACAGCAGCTAATGTGGCATAGCTGTTTCTGAACTGTAGGACTGCAGACATGAGTGTGTATGGGGTGGGGCAGGCAAAAATTCTTGCACATAAAAATGTATGTTAGGAGTTGTGTCACTAGCTGTGTGTAGTATGGAATTGCTATTCTTCATTCATTCACTTTTTACAGCAAATCTTGGCAATATCATTGTAAGACAGTGGCTGCCATCCAGACTAATATTGCATGTGCCAAACGTTGAGAGTACACAACAGTTTCCTTCAGTTCTCCTTTCTCTCTTCAGCCCTCTATGCCTCATGAAAAAATGACCCAGACAGTTACAGAACTTTTGGGTGGCACGGATAGCTGCAGAAGGAAAGGAGGATTGCCCTTCCCCCACGGCACATCTGAAGTGTTATTCAGCACACACTTTCGTCTGGATCTTAGCCAATGTGTTGCCAATTGCATTGCATACAAGTGTATTTTGTGTTGCTAACCCATGTTGTCTGAGACTGGATTTGTGGCACTGTACTCCGCATTTAAAAACAACAACGCACAAATCAGGTCTGAAAAGACATGTGTATGAGCACCCATTCCACTGGAATGTAGTCCTTTTAATTCTGCATCCAGCAGATTGTAAAAAAACAATGCCTCAGCAGCACTAAAGGGTATAGTGTGGAAAGAACCAGATATTAAGGAGTATGCTGAAAGAATATATCATATGATGCTTGGGACTTTGATGTATCCTTTCACTTTCAAGAAAGAGCAGATTAGCAGATTGGTAAACAACCAGGGAGAAGGATTTAATCACTATATTCTGGGAATTTTTTTAATGGGACAGGGAAGCAGTTAATTCTGCCAAACCAGGAATCTGTGGGCTGGTTAACACAAGCAGATTGCCAGAGAATGTGATGAGACTTTTCTAATTTTGAATGGGGGCTTCCCAACGCCTATATAAAAAAAAAGACCTGTATGCACAAAGAAAATTAAATTCTAATTTTGTTATGTGAAGGGGTGTGTGTGTGTGTGTGTGTGTGTTTATCTCTCTCTGTGTTGAGGGGAGATGTTAATAGACACTTGGGTTAGGAGGTGAATTTGTAGCTATGACCAGGGCTGTAATGGAATGTGAGATGCTGTACAGGAGACCCTTGTTATTAGTGGGTTCTCCATCTGCAATCAGGTTATAAGGACTCAGTTTCTTTATCTGTGGGGTGAAAATAGGGCTATTTTCATCTAACCACGCTTCCTGAGTTGCTGGAAATGACTTCCAATGTAGGGATGTGCAATTTGATTCACCTATGGATCAGTTCGGGTTGAATTGGGGGTGATTCGGGGATTCAACCCTGAATTGAATTGCCTTGAAAACAAAGGGTCAGATTTGGGGTCGAAGATAATCACCAGATTTGACCCAAATTTGTTTGGGTGATTTGATTGCCATTTTTCTGGGGAGAGTTCTAACAATTGGAGTCTGTGGGTCTACTCAGTAGACCAGTCTTCCGAGGCGGGCTGATGTGCTAAGTCTGGAGTGAAGGGCTGGTCTACCTGCTGATCACAATTGTGGGATCAGCCATTTTGAGGCCTGTTTTTCTGGGGAGAGCTGGTCTACCAATTAGGGTCAGCAGGTAGACCAACCCTCTGCTCCAGACTTGACATGTCTGCCTGCCTTGGAGGACTGGTCTAACCGGTAGACCAGTCCTCCAATGCAGGCTGATGTGCAAAGTCTGGAGCAGAAGGGCTGGTCTACCTGCTGACCCCAATTTGTAGATCACCTCTCCCCGGAAATACTGTGCCATTTTGAGGGCCGTTTTTTCAGCTCTGCTCAGAAAAACTGTCCGCAATATGGTGGTCAAATCACTTGAATCGATTCAGGTGATTAGAGGTTGATTAATCAAGGCAGCCAGTGAAGCCGGCTGTTTTCAATGAATCAGTTTGAGTTTTGGCAATTCAATTCTAGCTTGAATCAAATCACAAAAAGCGATTCATGCACTCCTCTATTCCAATGTCATTTCTGGCCTCCATTTTGTAGCACAGAGCCATTTTGTGGCTTTTCTCTCCCCCCTCAAATCAAAAAGAGGCCAAAAATAGGAGGAGCGAACTTGCGGGAGGGCACTGCAGGAGAGCTGGCGAGCAAGGTACAGAGCATATTTCTGTTCCCCACTTTTTCTTGTGAATTTATATAATGTATGTATTATAATAATAAAGAGGGCCTCCTGTATGTGTCTGTGTAATAATAACTATACAATCTCTGCTTGTCCTATTCATTTTATTTTTCTCTTTCATCAAAGATGAGTTCTTACTCATTGTGTCAAGGTACAGAAGTCCTAGGAATGGTAGTGGAGAAATTAAGTGGCCTGAATTAGCAGCTTCCTCCTGTCTAATCTTAAAAAAAAAACACCCCCAAAACAAAACTTTGTATGTAACCTCTTGAAAAAGTGGGAGGGAAGAATACTACACTTGCTGTTCATTGTGGATATGCTGGGGTAGGGGGGAAGAAAATAATGAAAAAAGGAACACATTAGGATACTGAACATTAGAATTTGATTAGCACCATATTTTAACTAAGAAATCTAGGATTCTTGATTGTCTTCTAATTGTATTCTAGGCATGTGCATTCATTTTCAAAACAAATGGAAATGAAAGTGAATGTGTCATTTTCCTGCATTTTGCTCTGAAAATGAATGGAAATCCATTTGCTTTCATTTTGCATTGATCTCAGTGGAGACCCATCCTTGTCTTCTGATGCTTGCAATGTTGGTGTCTTCCAAGCAAAGTGCATGAAATTTTCAGGACTGTACTGTTTCCACAGAGAATCATACTTAAAGAATTTCAGAGACAGTGGATACAAGCAGTCTGCTTTATTTAAGAAGCCACACATTAGAATAAAATTTATATTGATTTCAATGACAAAAGTCCAACAGTATTTCTGGTGTCTGAAATGTCTGTGTTTCCCACCCTATTGTCATGGAACTTCAAGGTATTCTACTACTCCAATAAGGCACCATATCTGAAAAAACTGGATACAGATGGCAAACTTTCTTTATTTCATAGGAAATTAAAAACAACTAGTTCAAGCTTCACCATTGACTTCGGTAAGTTCTCTGCTGCTTCGAACTTCTGTGTTTCCCATGCTATTGGCATGACATCCCTAGGTTTTCTATGCCCCTCTAAAGGAGTGTAATGATAATTGAGCGGAAGGGTTCAAAGAACCTGGTCCCCCACACGACTGAGGGGCTCCCAGCTCTACTCCTCCCTGTTTTTTTCATTATCTCCCTCACTTTGAGGAGCCACCAGGAAGAGGGGCGAACACGGTGCCCCCTCTCCCCTAGCTACACCCCTGTCTTCCACATTTGAAATACAATAGCTTTTCATTTTATAATCAGTTTTTTAAAGCACATGAGGAGCCTTTTCTCACAATCTGTGAGAAGGGCTAGAGGGCAGTCTGAGGGGAAGGCGGGTTAAACTTACTTTCCCTGCAGATGATCAAGGCACCATTGCTGGGTGTGCTCCCTGCACGCCCAGATGATTAACCACGCACCAAGGCAGCGGGGAGGGTTGGGGGCCAGGGAATACATCCCAGCCCCTGGAAATACAATGATGCATCACATAATGGATCTCCCCTCCCAGGCTCCCTGCAGGTTAAAAAAACAGGGTTAAGGGAGTGCTTGCTCCCTTAACCTCATTTTCAAAGGTGGCAAATTAAATGGGTTTGCTGCCATGTTGCTACCGGGATCAGGTCCCAGCAGTTCACATACCAGTGCAAAACCACTTGTGGTCCCACTTGTGGGATCAGCAGTTCACACACAAGTGCAAAACTGGGCTGGGCTCCCTCAGCCCAGTTTTGCACGTGCGTGTGAATAGCCTCAACTAGTATGAGCTTTGCTTTGACTTCTAAGCAGCAAGGGGCACCAGGCAGAAACTGTGAGGAGGAGGCAGAGCAGCAGCAAGAGTGCTGTGTCTATGTCAGGGCAGAGCAGCAGGCATCTGAAAGAGGGTATTGTGCCATCATTTACAAAGCAGGAGAAGCTGCAGAGTGGTACATGTAGCAGTGGTAGAGGTCAGACTGCCCCACTTTCTAACAGGTATGAGTCGCCCATTTTACAGACGGAAACTGAGGCAGACCACTGGCAATCAGAATGGTAGGAAGAAGGATCTTACTGTTTTGGAAGAGACTAAAGCCAGTACATAGGCAACTCCAGCCCAGTGAACTGCAACAGGGCCATGACACATAGATAACAGCAGATGAGTTGGAGTTTGGCGTGAGAGCTGTAGAGTCCAAGGGAAAGAGTTGTGGTATGCAAGGACAAGGCAGTGCAATGGAATCAGGAATATTAATAGTTTAATGAAATAGAAATAGTAAGTACAGAGAGTCAAGTGCCAACTGCTTTTTCATGCTCTTGCTGCTGGCTGTTTTTTTAGCCCCACCTTTACTCCAGGACTGAAATACAAGAAACTAAAGCCCCATTCAAAAGGTGGCCTGGATCAAGGAATGGATTAACCAAAAACACCACAAGAACCAGCCAGGGTGACTGGGAGTATCAGCAGTTGCACCTTAAAACCCATCTTTTCGCCCAAGCTTTCTCAGCTTCCTAAAAAAAATAAAATTGGGTTTTAATCTCTGGTTTATTTTTAAATTGTTAAATTGTTTATAAGTTTTTGTATATGTTTTTAACTGGTTTTAAGCTATTGTTAACCACCCAGAGACGAAAGTTTGGGGCGGTGTACAAATTAGATAGATAGATAGATAGATAGATAGATAGATAGATAGATAGATAGAAGGCAGCAGACTGAGTGAGTGAGCAAGGGAACTGGGGACAGTTAGAGGAGCAGATCTGGAGCCAAGGTGGAGCAGCAGCAGCAGCAAAAGTGTTCTGTCAGAACAGAGGTGCAGGAATTGGGCTTTCTGATGGGTAGGAAGAAGCGTTGCCCAGAATGAAAGCATGAGTGAGGCAACCACACAGAAGCACCTAGGCCAGCATAATGGCACACAGAGAGTACCAGGTGACCGTCAGTTATCTCAAACAGCAACAGGCAAGTAGGCAGACTTGGTGTCTGGGCCCAGAAGGAACTTGGAGAAAGACAGAGAAGCACTTCTAGGACCGGCCAGCCAGCATGGAGCAGCAGGAGGAGTATTTGTTCCAGAGCAGAGGAGCAGGTTCCAGTGAGCAGGTCTGGGTGGAGGACGAGGAGCAGCAACAGCAGCAGGTGGGACAAGCCTGCAAGGCAGTGTGTTAGGGAGGAGGCAGGCAAGGCAGAGCTCTGAGGCACTGGAGGATGTGAGATAGCCATGGAGTGTTGCAACAGAGATGGATCTGCGAGGTATTGCAGAAGGAAGGCAGAATAAATCTTTGAATTAGTGGAGATGGCAGAGTAGCACAGTGGTGGTGGAGTCAGGTGATATGGGCCTGCAAGGGAGGAGGCAGACCTGCTGGATTTGTAAAGCTGTGGGGATGACAGACTGAGCAGACAAGATGGTGGGGGAGGCAGTTGGGGTAGACCAACAAAAGGATGGAGGCAGCAGACAGGCATGGCAGTGGGGAAGAGGACTGGCACTGTGTTTTGCATCCTGTTGGCATTACATTTTCAGGCAATTCTGTGACTCTTCCAAATGATCAGTCCTGGCAGCTTTCAGATACATAAGAATTCTAATTTCATGATCAGTTGAAAGGGGGTGCATAGAATATGTTTTGCCAGCTAACCGATATAAGTAGGACAGAGTAGAAGAGTGACAAAGGGTGTTGATTAATGTGAGAAGGGGCTAAAGCAATTTAAGGTTCTCAGAGAAAGCAAGAGTCTGGTTTACATTTAGCTCGCCTCAAATTTTTCTAAACCTACCTCTTTTTCTTTTCTTTTTTTTAAGATGAACTTTTCAAATGAATTAATATCCCTGGCTAGCTCTCCCAATTTCCTGTTATAGTCAATCAGATTAAGAAACCTCATTTAAAAAAGGGGATGTGACTCAGCTACTGGTTTTCACTTGCACCAGACTTCAATAGGTGGTAATTTAACAGAGATTATGGCACATGGTGATTTTCTTAGGGACAATGGGTATTCATTAAAGGTGGGGTTACATCAATGTCAGCTCTCAGGGAACGCAAGGATCTGGCTTTTAACCTGCCTCAAATAATAACTTTTTCTCAGTCTGCGCCCTGTTTCTTAAGATGAACTTGGTAAACTGAATTTATACCCCTGGCTAGTTTCCCCCCAAAATTCTGTTGTGGCCAGTTCAACTGAGATGAGAAAAGTTTGTCATATATAATTGAAAAATTTCAGATATAATGGAGCAGTAAAATATCTGAAAAATTTATGCCTATCTTATGGGAAACACAGAAGTTACAAACAGCAGAAAAAACTGTTGTATTTCATTTAAAACAATGAAAATCTCATTCTAATTGGCACTTTTTAAAACTGCCTATAAATGAGATTTTTTTTTGTCTACATATCTGAAAACCTTCAGATAGGATACCTTATAGAACAGCAGAATATGTGAAAATGTAATGCCAATTGGATGAGAAACACAGAAGCTACTAGTAGAAAAGCTTCTGTCATGGATATCAATTTATATCTTATACTAATGTGTACTTTTTAAAAATTGCCCATAAAGCAGATTTCTTGTATCCAATCACTCTGAAATTTGTTGAGTATAAAGTTCTGTGGGTGTAGTAAAACCCTGGAAAATGTTGTGCAGTTTGATTGGAAAACATTGAAGTTATAAGCTTCAGAAATAATGATACATTGAATCAATGTAAAATGAAAACAAATGGAAATATGAAAATGAATGAAAGCAATAATGAAAACTAAAAGAATGAAAGTAAAAATGAATGAAATAAAATAACAATGAATGAAAACACTAAGTTTTTCTCTTGCACACCCTTATCATATTCTACTATATATTTATAACCATTCTATTGCTTTTTGGATTTTATACTAATTGCTACTCATTAGTTTGCTCCTATATTTTCATTTTACCATCTAAAAAAAATTAAATTTCTTTTGAAATGTGTGCACAACTAAACAAACTTTTTTTTAATTGCAGACATTGCACTGGTGAAAGGACATTTTTCATTGCATAAGGGGTGATTTTGACGATATATCCTTGCTTTGCAGTCTCTTCTGTCTCTTGAAAATGTGATCCTGAACATTGTGAGAGGCACAGGCAGCCACAGAGAAAAGGGGGGTCATCGAAAATCATCCGCCCCCTTGTGCATAACAAAAGACACTCTTCTTCCTATGTCATGTTAGTCTGCATATCAGCCCCTGGTTTTAACCTACATGTAACATTCCATTCAGAGCTATTTTTTCCAACTAGAATATTTTCTTAATACAAAGCAACCATGTGATTTTGCTAATGGAGCATAGGTCCAGCAGTAATGTTCTTTTCTTTCATGGCTGTTGAATATTGGGCTACATTCTGTGCAACTCGCCATCGAGGTAAGGGACCTGTAGGAGTTTGTTTGTTTATTCATTCATTCATCACATTTATATACCGCCCAAACTTTCGTCTCTGGGCGGTTAACATAAAACAATTAAAACACATATAAAAAGTTAAAACAATTCAACAATTTAAAATCAATCACAAAATTAAAACCAACAAATTTTAAAAGGCTGAGACAGCTTGCTTAAAAAGATGGGGTTTTAGATGTTTTTTAAAAAATTGCCGGAGATGGGGAGGATCGTATCTCAGTGGGGAGTGCATTCCACAATCTTGGGGCAGCAACCAAGAAGGCCTGTCTCTGTGTAGCCATCAGACGAGTTGGCGGTAAATGGAGACGGACCTCCTCAGATGACCTCAATGGGCGGTGGGGCTCATAGTGAAAAAGACCAGTTGTAGGGGAGTAATGCCAGGTGAGACGGCACACCCTCAACTCCTGTCTGTGGCTTCCAGCGGCATCTGGTGGGCCACTGTGTTAAACAGGATGCTGGACTAGATGGGCCTTGGGCCCAGAGGTGTAACTATAGGGGGGGCAGGGGGGGCACGTGCCCCGGGCGCCATCTTTTCTGGTCATGTGGGGGGCGCCGCCAGGACAAAATTTTTTTATTTTTTTATTTTTATTTTTTTGTTAATACAAATGTTTCCTGCTCAGTGCAGCAGCGCTGCAGCAGTCAAGGGAGCGCGTCGGCGCCCCCTCCCCCACGAACGGTCCCTTCCGTGCCGCCCGTGCCCCCCCCATTGCTTTGCTGGAGCCTGGCGGCCAGTCAGTGGCCTGGCTTTGCGGCAGCGGCGGGTGCTTGTGAGGAAAAACCTAAGTATAATGTAGTATGTTGGGGGGGCGCGGGGGGCGCCATTTCAGTGCTTGCCCCGCGCGCCGTTTTCCCTAGTTACGCCTCTGCTTGGGCCTGATCCAGCAGGGCTGTTCTTATGTTTCTTATGATGCTCTCTTAAATACCCAGGGCCTAGGTCATTTAGGGCTTTATAACTAGCACTTTGTATTTTGCCTGGAAACCTATTGCGGTAACATTTCAAAAGCAGCCCTGATAGTGTAGAACCAGGAGGTTTTTCACACATGGCTCTATGCCTCAGGGTATCTGAAAAGCAAATCTGCTTTAATTTGAGGGATTAGGTGGACCATTCACATAGCCATCAGCACCTCCTTTGCATAGCCATCAGCACTTCCATCAACATCTTCGGAGAAAGCAGAAGCCCCGGAGTTTTCTTCCAAAAGCTGCTGGAAATAGAGGATTTTTTTTTATCCACATTGAATATGTGGATTGGCACACTCCAATCAGGATTGGATTAGGGGGGAAAGTCCTGTCTTTAAAACCACCTGGCCGCTGTGCAAAGACTTTATAGCACTTCTGGGCAGCAGAGCATTGGAAAAGAAGTGCTTTCATGTCTTTCTGCAGCAGCCTGATTGTAACACAATCAGGGCTGCCTCTGAAATGGTGCAGCAGCCCCAGTGGGTCCCTTAACCAGCCCACTATCATTATTTCTGGAATGTATAGTGAAAGAAAGAGATGAAATGGAAAATAGTACTGTATATTTGCTGCGATTAGATGCTGTTGGGATGCCATGTTACCTGGTTGTCTGTGTGGCCCTGTGGAATCTGGAGAAGGGTGTGACAACCCTGCTGTGGGGCTTTTGTTCCCTTTGGGGGCAGCAGGGTTGAGATGGGTCCAGGCTAGGGATCTGCATGGAACTGGTTTGGAGAACCAGTGGTTCCACCAGTTTGACGGCAGGGGATGTCTATTAAAGTTAGTAAGTGCACACTTACCCCTCCCGCTGCTTTTCCCCGCACCGGCATCCATCTCCCCCCAACGGGGCGGCAGCGTATCTCCCTGCCGCCCCATTGCCCCCTTTGTCTGGATATGATCGGAAGTGTCCGACACGTCTGTGTTAGCCGGCACGTGTGCATGTCCACAATGTGCCACCTTCGAGTCTCCCCTGCACAGTTCCGTGCACATCCCTAGTCCAGGCTGGCCGAAACCCAGTGGGGTTGAGAAAGCAAGGCAGGAGCTGCTGTAGGAAACAGCTCCAGGGAGTCAGCTAGGTTGGGTGAGGCAGAAAACAGGAAGAAAGGTCAGGAAGGGGGCGGGGCTGGGAGTAGGCTTTAAGCCCTGGCAGCTCTGCACTGGGGCATTTATAGACAAGGCAGCCCATGATGAAGGACTGCTTCGGAGAATGGGAGCTGAGAATTCTCCAGGAGAGGGAATCGGCTGAATGCAGCAAGCCACAAGGAGGACTCAGGTGACAAACTAACCTCCTCCGCTGGCAGTTCCTGAGGCTGACTTTTTCTGTGCTTACCCAGTCATTCTGGAGTTCAAGAAGGACCAGGAGCCCACCTTGTCCCCTGGGAGTCTGGCAGACACTCTCTTTCTGAGCTGAGAACAAAAGCTTGCTCCTCCCTCCCTCTTATTTTCTTTTTATCTCTATCACCTTCCTGCTGCTCAGGGCAATTGTTAGCCTCCCAGTAACCTCTTCTTTTTGCACTGTTTCATTGGCGACTGCCCTCCAAAGCATTCCATTTGTTTGATTGCAGTCTCCTTCTGTTTTCAGTCCAGGCACTGTGGTGGCTACAGTTGCATTGTAGGGCAGGTTTGAATGAGAAAGGGCCATGAAGAGAGTGCTTCCAACCTGACATTACTGGAGGGCATCCCAAAGTACTCTCGGAGCATCCCTTAATCGTGTGAGGGACTGTCCATCTGACTGTTATTAAGGAATGCCCTGAAAGCTCATTGGGACATTCTCCAGTGATGTCAGGGTGGCTGTGTTCTAATTATTGTGTGTCTGGCCAGAGTCTTGTCCATACTCACCCATTATTGAAATTTTTTCTAAAGCAGCCAGTGCACGGCTTGATCTGGATTGGACCTATCAGGGATGGGGGAAGCAGAGCTGAACTCTTACACTGTGCTGATTTCCCAAAGCAAATCACCCCCTTCCTCAAACTACTATTAGGCAGAGAAGGGAAAGCATATAGGCATAAGACATGGCTCCCCTCCATGTCTAATAGCAGCATCAGGGGGGCAATTTAGTTCAAGGCCTTGATACAGGAAGAAAAAGTTAGCCCTCTTTTTCCATGCTGCAGCTACCATCAAAGAGTGCATTACTGCAACTACCTTTTAAAAAATAATAATAAAATAATAATATTGTAAGATCCAATAAGTCACCTTAAGTGGCGCAGTGGGGAAATGCTTGACTAACAAGCAGAAGGTTGCCAGTTCAAATCTCCACTGGTACTATATTGAGCAGCAACGATATAGGAAGATGCTGAAAGGCATCATCTCATACTGCATGGGAGGAAGCAATGGTAAACCCCTCCTGTATTCTACCAAAGAAAACCACAGGGCTCTGTGGGTGCCAGGAGTCGAAATCGACTTGACGGAACACTTTACCTTTACCTTTAAGATCCAATAAGAGATCTTCCTTATAACATCTAGTCTGTGAGATAGCTGTAAGGTGTGCTGGCAGCAAAGAAGGCTATTGAGTGGCAAAGAACCAGCAGATGAACCCCATTATTGGACTGGCAGCATGCTGAGCAGAAGGTAAGCCAGTGTGTTTATTAGCTGGAGTGTGCTTGTTTAAAAGCAATTCAAAATTTGTTGGAAGCACAGAATGACATAAAAGACCTAAGACAGCAAATAGATGGAAGAGGCTGAATCATCTTGTGGAACATAGGAACATAGGAAGCTGCCATATACTGAGTCAGACCATTGGTCCATCTAGCTCAGTATTGTCTACACAGACTGGCAATGGCTTCTCCAAGGAATCTCTCTCAGCCCTATCTTGGAGATGCCAGGGAGGAAACTTGAAACTTTCTGCTCTTCCCAGAGTGGCTCCATCCCCTGAGGGGAATATCTTACAGTGCTCACATATTAAGTCTCCCATTCATATGCAACCAGGGCAGGGCAGACCCTGCTTAGCTAAAGGTACATATTATGCTTGATACCACAAGACCAGCTCTAGCTAAGCAGGGTTCACCATGGTTGCATTTGAATGGGAGGCCACATGTGAGCACTGTAAGATATTCCCTTCAGGGGTTGGAGCCTCTCTGGGACGAGTAGAAAGTTTCAAGTTCCCTCTCTGGTTTCTCCAAGATAGGGCTGAGAGAGATTTCTGCCTGCAGCCTTGGAGAACTCACTGCCAGTCTGTGTAGACAATAATGAGCTAGATAGACGAATGGTCTGACTCAGTATATGGCAGCTTCCTATGTTTCTATGTCCCTCTTCCTGTAAAATACAGTACCTGCTTTGTAAATAATTCAAACGTTAATTGATTGCTCATTCAGGATTGAAGAAGCAATTTTCTTCTTCCCACCCTCCTCCCTGAGAGAGCGCTCTAAGATTCACTTAGCTCTCTGATGCTTCCACCTTCATATGTGCTGTTTTAGAATATTAGAGACTTTCAAAAACATAGGCAGTTATCCTTGCATTCGTATGAATGAGTTTAATTATTAAAAGGGGGAGTTGTGGGCCCAGTCCTCACATTTTTTCAGTACCTAGCAACACCCCTGGTGCAGGGAAACCTTCTGCTTCACTAGTAGAAAGTATCTCTGTGTAGTTTCCGGGATCTCCCCAGGATCTTCCCCTAACCCTGTAGCCATCAGTGCAGCATCCCAGTCCCTCAGCAATGACTGTAGGGAGGAGAGTGAGAAGGGGAGAATTGCTTCAACCCGCTCTTCATTTTGCATGCCCTACTGTGAGCGCTATGCACGGAAAGTCATGATTAGCCTAATAATGCATCTTAAATTAGCTTTCTTTCTATTAAAGTTATGATAATGGGTAGCATCTGGAACAGGAGTGTTTGCTCTGGAGTAGGAGTGCTTGTTCTGCAGAAAGGATTCTTGATCCAGACTGAGGACAACTGTCAGTGTAGCAATAGCAATAGCAATAGCAATAGCACTTACATTTATATACCACTTTATAGCCGGAGCTCTCTAAGCGGTTTACAATGATTTTAGCATATTGCCCCCAACATTCTGGGTACTCATTTTACCGACCTCGGAAGGATGGAAGGCTGAGTCAACCTTGAGCCCCTGGTCAGGATCGAACTTGTAACCTTCTGGTTACAGGGCGGCAGTTTTACCACTGCACCACCAGGGGCTCAGTGTACTCATTTTATGCATGAATCAGTGCAGTCAGGTTGGTCAAATCTGGCCAAAGATCTGTGTTCAAGTCCTATTTACCATACAATTCCTCTATGCAGGGGGCACTGTTGGTTGCCACCTGAGGCTCTCCTGGGTGACAAGGGCTTGACTTACCTTTGTAACAGATGCAAGGCGGTTCCCTGCATGGATTGACCTTACTGTATGGAAAATTTTAAACTAGCCCACTGTGCCCACTCCTGGGAGATACTTCTAGTGCAATAGGGATGATCCATATTGTGAGACAATTACATCACAGTGGCCACAAGGAGTCCTTATGAAGCAACCTTCTTGGCTACCCAAAAAAACTTGATGTGTTGCTTACTGGGTGACTGTAAAGAAAGTTGTTCTCTCTTGTGTAAAATGAGAAAAATAATAGATTGAGGGCTGTGAGGCTGTATGCAATACAGACTGTAAAACACTAAGCAAATGAAAATTTGCTATGGAAATATAGACAGTTTTCATAACGTGATGTAGACCCACTCAGTTAATGCTAATTGGCTAATGCTAGTTGCTCGAGCAATTACTCTAGCTTATTTCTATAGTAATTTTAAAAAAAACAAAAATAATTTGCCTTATTGGTCTGTTTATTTAGTTCTATAACTTCCCCAATGCAAATGGAATAGGGCAGGTTACAACAATTCATCATAAATGAGAGGGATCACTTCCTAAGAATGTAAGAACAGCCCTGCTGGACCAGGCACAAGGCCTGGCTGGTCCAGCATCCTGTTTCACACAGTGGCCCACCAGATGCCTCTGAGAAGCCCACAGGCAAGTGATGAGGGCATGCCCTTTCTCCTGCTGTTGCTCCTGGGCAGGCATGCAATGAATAATGTGTCCGATCCTGTGGACTCTTGCATCGACAAAACGATGCACTCATATGATGGGCTGTTCGGGATAGTTCTTTATACAAATAATTCTTGTCCTGCCCATCTCTTATAGAACTACATAAGCTTCCCCACCTTATACTGCAGTTCACATATGCCCTAACACAATACAACCCAACTCTCTTTTTTAGAATGCTCCCAACCGATTTTCTTAAATCCTTCTCTTTTATTTTATATCTTGTTATATGGACTGTTGTAGTCTGGTCTTATGCTTGCTGTTTTGCCATTTCAAACATGGAAAACTTAAAGATAAGCTGATAAATTATGTAATTCATGGAAAGCATTTTAATATAAATGCTTTCCTTGAATTACAGAATTTCTCATGGTTCTTTGTGGACATGTATTATTGGAAAATCTGCCAGACCAAATGTTACCAACAAAGTCCTTGTTGTTGCTGTGTATTTGTAGCAACATTAACCTTGAACGTTCTGCTGGAGAATAATAAAACCTTTGTTCTGGTGTGTATCAGCCTATAGCTCTGGGAGTTTTAAGGCAAATAATTATAAATAAGTTATATTAAAATGTATACAATTTCTGAAAATACAGGCCAATTAAATGCTGAGATCTAATTTAGATATTTTTCACTGAGTCTGCACTATTTATACATTGTGCTAAATTACCCTTGTTTCTTCATCTTATTTGCAAAAAGCAACTCCAGCCTATTGAACTATTACCTCAGGATCTAGCTTTCCCCCAAAATTACACACTTTTTGCATAAATGTGCCTAATTACCTGAATTCAGTTTTGATTAGCGGTGTTAATTGATGCAGCTGTGGATGGGATCTGTTTACCTAAATTACCATGTGCAAACAGCAATACGTCTGAAAGTGAATATACTGAACTGAAAATACTAATTAGCTGAGACAGATTGTTATTCAAGTCACATCTTTTTAATGAAAGCTTGGATATGTCAGGGCTTTATGATATGCAGACAGAAATGTCTATATTACATACGATTTCCTAAAGTCTATTCATGAGATATTGGCTGGGCTTCTCATGACTTGTTTCTTGTATTAATATGAATAATGTGCTTTACCAATAACATAGACTTGGTTTATTATATGTGTGTAAAGACAGAGAGACACCTTTTGTGTTTGACTTCATGCCATAGCACTACACCCAAACTGAAACAATTAGTAGTCAACATCCATTTGCAAATTCTGTCCATGTATTTCTTGAAATAATAGTGTACAGAAAATAAATCTCTTACCAGTTTAATAAAAACCAAGTAACTAGTGAAACATATAGCAGCTAATAATCCATTTGGTTTTGTTGTCTTCTAAAGTAAAAATAAAATAAAAATTTAAACAAATTTTAAATGAAGAATGAAATTAGAAGTCACAACCTTTAACAGAAATCTTTTTATGGTCAGAGTGGCAACATCCTAACTCCCAAAGTGCATGTGCAGTGTTCCAGAGTAGTCATGTGCAGGGGGCCGGGGTAATTTTCACTGATCTCCCAATCCCCCTGAAGTGCTCTGTGACCTCCAAAAGAATATGTCCCTGAGGGTTGTGCAGCCCTTCAATAGTCTGGATGTAAGCTAGTAAATATAATGATAAAGTCAGGATTTTACATTGCTGTGATTACTGTATTGTTCAGATCTTCAGGCCATTGTCATGGCTAGGAGCACTCTGCACTGATTACTTTACCCTGTCACCTGGAAGGTGTTGTTTCTTTGCGTGACTGTGAAAGTGTCTGAATACTGTGTTTGAATTGTAACATGTAGCTCCATTATTCACTGTTTGACTGTAGCCAGTCAGTTGGTTGGAAACCTAAATGAAACTAGTTCAGGGTGCATTCATGTTGCACTTAGTATATTTATATAATGACAAGAGGTGATGATGGTTAGCAGGACCTGTAACCAGAAGGCACTGGGTTCCCATTCACAGGCTAAGGTTCAACCCCCTCTCCTATTACTCAGATTTGTAACCATCTGCTATACCTGAATCCACTACAATGCTGGATTGACTGCAATGAGCACTACAGTGGATCCAGGTACAGCAGATGGCTACAAATCTGAATAATCAGAGAGGGGGTTGAACCTCAGCCCATGAGTGAGAACTCAGTGCTTTCTGACAAGTCTTGCTTAGCATTCTGCATAGAGAAGCCAAACAGATGGAGTCCTTTGGGTTCCCAGAATCATGTGATTCACATCCATTGAATCTTGGACCACCCTGACAGGAATGAGTGTATCCTCTAGAGAGCAGTCCCAAAAACACCTGCTAGTTGACACAGTCAAGTGATAATACATCATGGTCAACAGTATCATTAACATCATCATCAACATAATGCTTTGTTGATAAAATACCTAACATTCCCAGACACTGTACAATAACTGGAAGCATCAACAGCATCCTATGCAACTGTAAGATATAATAGCACTAACTAGTTCAGTTTTAATACTGGGCTTGTAGACATGCATGGTCAGCCAAGGCCACATCAGTACTATCCCCAAGTCAAAACTCAGGCTGACATGGGTCAATTAATATGATGAGCTGAGGTATTACTAGATACCAACCTTTCAAGTCATCAGCTTTCTGTGTTTTTGTTAAAAGCAATCGTGGTAGAACAATCTAGACTGATATGGTAGTATGCTTGAAAGGGTTTTAAAAAGAATCCCTTCTCACATGCTATGATTAAAATCCCCTCTCCATGCTGTGATTAAAATCATCCTCTCCTCCTGGTACTCCTTGCAACAAGATGGAAGCTGTTATTGGTGGGCAATTACTTAGAAACATAGGAAACTGCCACATACCGATTCAGGTCCTTATAGCTCAGTATCGTCTACACAGACTGGCAGCAACTTCTCCAAGGTTGAAGGTAAGAGTCTCTCTCAGACCTATTTTGGAGATGCCTGGGAAGAAACTTGGAACCTTCTGCATGCAAGCATGCAGATGCTCTTTCCAGAGCTGCCCCATCCCTTAAGGGGAATATCTTATAGTGCTCACTCGTCTCCCATTCAAATGCAAACCAGGGTGGACCCTGCTTAGCAAAGGGGGCAATTTATGCTTGCTACCACAAGACCAACTATTCTCTCTAAACCAGCTATCCTCCTTTGCTTTGGTGGGCAGTTTTCTTTTGGATCAGAGCACAGAGGAAAGGCATTAATTTTCCATCTAATCATCCCATCCAATCCAAATCAGTGGCCACACATTTGCCCAAAATGGAGGTCAGCCCTCAAAGCACAAGCTCCAGCCCCATGGTAGTTTTGCTAGACCAAAGATTATGAGACCAAAGATTGAGCTCACATCTGTAGTTTGACTCTTAGCTTTAAAAGATTTACCAAGTGTTTTACCAAATCTTACAAAAGATTTGTTCTTTCTTTGGTAAAGAAAATGGAGAGCAACTGAATAAATTAATAGGATGTAAGGGAAGGATGACTGGAATCATACCTTCCTGTGCACATTCCTCTCAATGCTACTAGGCACTAGATTTCTGGACAAGATGCAGATGGAAACACTTGCATTTGAAACAGGTGGCAGTGAGTACAAAATGAGGAAATAGCCGGAATGTGTCCTATTGTGGTGTCAGGCCTTCATTCATCAGACACATGTCCTACATGGCTATTCACCTAAATACAAGAGGCTGGGGAAGGAAGAAAAAGTTACGCTCCTTGTGTTGCTGCTTTATCGTGTACAAGTCTTGATCTTCAACATCATTAGTGGAATAATGCTTTGCAACAGAGGTAACTTCAGTTCAGTTAGTCATTCACGCCAGTAAATTAATATTTGAAATGCGAAAGGACTTTCCTAAGAGTCAATGCATCTATGTAGAAAGACGTGCATGGTACAATAAAAGCTGGGCTAAAAAGCCAGGCTAGGTGGCACTGCCCCTCCGGGATTGGGCCTGATCTCAGCAGTTCTCACGTGCAGCCTAACCCAGGCTTTGCTTCCCTATCCGGCGTTAGTCCTCGCTTAAAATAACTTCCTATGTGATAATATTGTTCCTGGACTGTACCACTTTAGACTGCAGCGGAGAATTGTACTTTTGAGGGGATGGCAGGATTTTATGTACAGAAAGAAAGATATGACTAGCATGTCCTTCTCCCTGACATGTACTTTTCTATCTTTAAGGAGTTGGTTTTCAAATATGGGACAATATTCAGTCATTTTAATTCCTCCAGTTGCAGTCTGAAGTGTTACATACTTCTACAATGAAGAGATGTGTCTGTAGTCCAGCATTTATTCAAAGGTAGAAGCAAGAGCGGAGCCAACCGGGGCATCCAATGTCATGAGCACAGGGGTGTGACTTGTGCTCCGAAGAGTCCCAAGCGAGCTCTCTCCAACTCACTTCAGGCAGTGCTTGCTGCCTGAAAATTAGAGGGGGAGGAATGTGGCAGGCCTTTGGGCAATCTGGCCATGCCCCTTTGTGTGTGACATCATGCACAACAGGGGCTCCAGTGGCCCTTTTGATTGGTGGCCCAGATTATTTGATCCTGTTCACTCAATGATTTCTCCACCCCTGCGTACAAATTCCTCATTGCAGGAATGGCTTCTGTTATAGGTGAAGGGAAGGCGATTGAAGCAACCAAAATAAGAAAGCCTCACACACATGAAATCTTGGGATAGAGAAGACTGGGCACTGCATACATTTAATTACAAAATCTGTATGCCTGCACAAAAATAGCACCAGTGTGCTATAGGTGAGAAAATAATGAAATAACATGAGAATATCAAGGTCAAATACTAATGATCTTGCAGCATATTTTTAAGCTTGTATATAAGACCCATTGGGCAAGAACTGTGCCTATCTTTGTACAATGCAAAGTACAAGAGCTCCTGTGAGCCTGCTCAGAGTCTCTTGGTGCTACTATAATATAACTATTAAATAATTCAGTACTAATAAAGATAGGAAGCTGCAGAAAGAGAGGGGGGAAGAGACTCTCAGCAGTTAAAGAATAGAGGATGATAAAATGTTGGCCCGTGTTTTAGTTATATCAGCAGAGAAAATCAAAGAGCTGTGCATTTCTGTGATGATGTTGGAGCAAAAGTTATCATCAGCAAACTCCCCAATTAGTAACGGCTATTGGCAGCCTGATCCTCAGCTTTGTGTAACTGCAACACAGCGATCCTTTAAGCTGCTTCTTCTGGGCCTTAGAAGGGTCACCGTGCAGAGAACTGGGATCCCCACTGGTGTCATAGAAACATCAACAGCAATTCTTAATTGTCCTCTGCAGACCCAAGGCTGATTCCCCCGTTACTTTTTGATTTGTTAAAGTCACCATGAAGTCATTTTAGTACATCAGTTTCACATAATGAATCTTTCACTTGAATTGGTAGAAGCTGGTATTTATCACATCAGGCTGAGCTTTCATTTGCAATGTTTCTTTGATCACAGAATCATTTCAAGCTGAAGTATATTTAATGGTATATGGACTAGCTATGCCTGAGGCTGTTTGTTGAAACATTTTCTTAAATATGTTTTGACTAAAGCCCTAAACTAAATTCACAAGCTAAACATATAAAAGCTTTTACTTAGTGTCAGAGATGGGTGCTGTAGCATATATCATGGGATTAGTAACTGACTTAAGTTGCAAATGGTGTTTCGTACAGTATACAATAAACCATTGCTATCAGGGGCGTAACAAGGCTGGAGTGGGCCCAGAGACAAAATTTTAAAACAGCCCCTCGCTGATACACACACACACACACACATACATACACACACACTTCACATGTGACTTGCCTCTGGGGGGCCCCTCGAGGCATGGGGGGCCCCAGGCAGCTGCCTCCCCTTGCCTAATAGTAGTTACGCCCCTGATTGCTATTGACAAGTTTTACCATAGTGCCAATCCTAATATCTGGCTCTTCCTGCTTTTTGTATTTCCTTTTCCTTTAAAAAAATAATGTTTTTAGGGGCTTATGCTACATGTTAGCTAACATTCTCCTGCTTATATTCCCCCACCTCCTTTTTCTGTATAATTTTTGGCTAGATACTAGTTGATCCTGAGTTCTTAGGTGAGTATAGATGACCAACTCCACATGGGAATTGTGGGGAGGCCTAATGTAGGAACATAGGGAGCTGCTTTATACTGAGTCAGACGATTGGTCCATCTAGCTCAGTATTGTGTGCAATACTTCTCCAAAGTTACACACAGGAGTCTCTTCCAGACCTTTCTGGAGATGCCAGGGAAGGAAACTTGAAACCTCCTGTATGCAAGCATGCAGGTGCTCTTCCCAGAGTGGCCCCATGCCCCAATGGGAATCGCTTACAGTGCTCAAATGTCATCTCCAATCCAAATGCAAACCAGGGTAAACCTTGCTTAGCAAAGAGGACAATTTGTGCTTGCTATCACAATACCAGATCTCCTCCCATAATGGGTCCTTGCTATTTGTAAAGACAACCACTGGAGGATGTTGGCCTGTGGTTCAGTAGACCAGTTGCTCCCCCGCTGCTCAGTAGAAGAGAACCATCACTTTAAAACGTGCCTCTCTGCTCAGTTAGCAGGGAGCTATTTTCGTTGTTCCCTCCTTCCTTCTGCAGCCCCTTGTGCCCACTGAAAATATGTCCCTGAGGCCTGGAGGGATCTCAGCTTTAGTCTGGATGCTGCCCATGCATGTGTTACATTGCCAGCCTTATCGCTCAACTTCTTGCATTTTCTTCCTTCTGGTATATAGGGACTCGGTCCCTGTCTTTTCTAATATATAATTGACTGGATTTGGGAAGTATAGAAGAGTTTATATATGAAGTATAGAAGCATTTAACAGGAGACAATATTAGCTTCCCCAATTTCAAAAAGTTGATTGTTTCATCTGCTGTTGATATCCTGATATACTTGCAACCACTTAGCATTCAAATGAAATGGTAAAATACCTACTGTAATTGGTGAATGGCAAAGAATTCTTTACAGGTTCTCCCCCCCCCCCCACTTTTAAACTTATGAAATATTAATAAGATTTTGCTGCAGCACATACAAAATTTAATTGCATTGTTTCCAAACCTAGTTTTTGAAAGCTTATTCTCATGATATTATTGCCTGTAGCTAAATCAATGTTCACATGAGAGATCTGGGGGGAAATGAATCTTGTATACACAATAGGTTCATGAGACATTTCTATTTTTATTATCTGGTTTCAAATGCATCTCATTTTTAATGGGTAAGCCGGTGCCAGTGCATAAACATTACACTTAGCTAGTGAACCATACATTTTTCAGAGTCCCCTTAACTGTCTAGTTTTTTTTTTAAGAACTCAAATAAAAAGCTATGCTTCTAAGCAATTTTGTGAAAAATTTAATGAGCATATTCTGTGATGATCAAGCATGGATATACTTTCCATAATATAAAGCTTGCCAGTGCAAGTCCCCTCTTCTCAAATTATATTTGGTTGTAACTTTAATGAAAGTTTCAGCTACATATTATCCTATTTAAAGGCTATTAACAATCCATTACTTCAGTCATAGAAACAAACTAGAAATCCAGCAGCTAATACAGCTAGCTTGTATATCAGAAGCAATCACTCAAAATTATTCTGCAACAAAATATTTATCTAAATGGTAATCCTTTGAGGGGATTTTGGTAATACCATTGGCAGCAACTGACTGAACTGCTGTGATGCCATGGAACCTTCTAGTCCCTCAAGGAATGAAGCTCTTGGAATAGAATATTCACACTCTAGCTGTGAGGAAAGAGATAATTGTCAATTAGGCTTGAGTGAACATATCACATAGAACAGGAATATCTATCAGATTCTGTAAAAATTCACTATGTAAATAAGTATACTGTTTTAATGCACCCCTATTCTTTTATCAAGCATCAGTGCTTGGGCCCACCCCCCACTCCCATACTATTACATGTTACTAAAAGCTCTTCTCCATCTGCTGGTGTTTGTTTATTCTGGATTAGTCTTCCTAAATTGTGGTAGTAAATGGACCATTATGGTTTAACCATGTTTAACAGACTCTTTAATCTCACAGTGGTTGTCATGCCATCCTCCTGCCACTCCACCCTCTATTAAATAGGGACTCTATTTAAAGGCTGAGTTTGGACACACTGGGAAACCAGAGGTCCCTTCACTTCTGGTTTCTGAAACTGCATGTCTGAACTTGGCAAACCAGAGTTAAGGGCAAAAAGGGACCTGTGGTTTCCCTCACCAAATTTCACTCTGTACCTTCAGTCAGAGTGGCCCCCAGTTTTGCAGTGCCAGTGGTATGCTTGAATGCTGGCACTGCAGTTTGGGCCCAATGGTACCAGAGTTGAGGGAGGAAACTTCCCCTCACTCCAGCCTGATTGGCTGTGCAAATTCTCCTTCTCTATCAAGCAGGAAGCCCACACAGTCAGCTCTCCCTCCTCTCTGCAATCTCACTGGCTGCAGAGAGACCCACTCCCCAACGTCCTGAAACTAGAGTGAATGCATCTGCAGGTTTAACATATTCAAAAGTTGTGCTCAAAATCTGTTAAGGTTGAGGAAGGACAAAATTGGAACAGTGATTTCCCAGACTCTGTTTCTCTTTCAACAATACAAAATTGTTTCTTTCAGCCCTGATTGCCACACAGATTTTAGTCCCCAACCTGGCTTGAGGGCATGACCTCAGTTAGAGGCTCTAGGAGTATCAGCTGGACATCGATGTATGGAAAGAAAAATCAGTTATTCACAACCTAATATTTGCTATCATGGGGTTTTCTATAAAGGGTTGCACAGTGTGGCTGTCATATATTCCCTTTATAAGGTTACCAGATGTCAGTTTTTCAGCTTGAGCCTGAGCTTTGGCAGGCTGATTCTGGCCCTTTAGGAAACATGATTTAATACATTAGCAGTTGCCTTACAGCTCAGCTTAACTTGAGCTCTGACCAATATAAACTACAACCTCACCATGAGACCTTAACCTAAATTTGTGGCGTATCCAGACCACCTTGCTTATAGGTATTCATGGACTTAGGAGTTTCTACATCACACACTCTGATGGGGGAGTTGTTACAAAGAAACAAAGGCATTTTAGCATGATGGTCAGAAGTAAGCACTTCTAAGTTCCATTGACTTCAGTGGACAAGAGCACTTATTTTACTCTTCTATGGAAATCAATGAGACATTCGTAAATGTTTAAATTTGGCTGCATCACATCCAGTGTTACCTGCCCCGCCCTCCACCAGCAGTCCATCCTGTTTACAAGTCATCAAGAGTGTCCATGTGTGATGTGTGTCTCTCTGTGTGCGTGTTTGTGTGTGTGTGTGTGTTTAGATAACTTTTGCACTGAATCAGTCAATCTATCAACCAGTCTTTCTCAGTTTGGCTATAAGCCACAACAACTATTACTAACCAGTGGAAATATACCTTCATACAATGATAAGATTTCCAGGTTATAAAACTCCAATACCTTCCTGCGTTTTATTGCAAGTGAACAGCTATTTGAACAACTGATCCATTGCTTACTGAAACAATAAAATGAGTGGAGCAGGAACACTTGTAAAGAAAAAAGTAAAAAGCGGTTATTGTGTAGCGATTGGACAAAGTGAGAGAATGAGGCTGTTCTCACGAGCAGTAGAAACTGGGCTAAGGGAACCCAGCCCAGTTTCTGCTGCTTGTGTGCTGCGATGGGAGCCACATGGCTCCTGGTAGCCAGGCCTCCTAAATACCCCCCACCCAGTTAAACAAGGTTAGCGGAGCGCACGTTCCACTAACCACATTTTTTGGTTGTGTGTCACCATGGTGCGGCTTGGCGCCATGGCAACTCACAAGGAGACCCCTGACAGGGAGGCTACAACAAGCCTCCTGGTGTTGGGGGGCTCCCCAAAATTCCTAGCGCACTCACACAGGGCATTCTGGGACTCCAGGGGGGTGGGAAGCCCCTGATCCCCGCCACCCTAACCAGCTCTGTGACGGAGCTGGTAATCGTGTGAGCAGCCACCCAGGGCAAGCTCCCTGCTAGTCTGCGGGAAGAGTGGGTTCAACTTGCTCTCCCTGCAGAGACCAGGTAGGCTCTACACACAGATCGTGTGTAGAGCCTCATTGACTGACATCCTGACTGAATTCACTTGAGGAAATCCCATTGAAATTAAAAAGACAAGTTAGGCAAGTAAACTTAGTGAGGATGTCAGGCACTGTCTTCAGTTCAATTCCTTGTTTCTCTGAATGTGTTGGTCTTTGGGGGACAAAATGTTAAAGATATGGAAATCTCTTTCCTGTTCAAGTGGAAACTGTTTTAGAGAGCTTTCAAGCATCTACCATAAACATAATGCAGAAGATGAAGTCATAGAACCATACTTTTAAAGTCCATTAAAAATGTCTCAGAGCAATTGAACAGTGAATACTGATTCTGTGTTAACAGCTGCAAGACAAATGACTTCTTAGTGAAAGAAAATCTAATGTTAATTAATCTTCATCAAGGTTTAGGTGGATGATATAACTTAAGTGTTGTAAATCTTACTTGATTTAAATTTCAGGAAGAGTAGAAAAGGCTGACCTTAATGTGGCACTACCATACTGATCCTAAGTCTTTTGGTTGATGTTAGAGCCTTTAACAAAATGTATTTTTTGTTTTAAAAAACCACCACAACAACTTACCACATAAACAGCAAAGAGTACAGTAAGATTTCTAGTTTTAAGAAGTATAACTTGAATTATTATTTTTAAAATCTATATAAATAGTCTAGATAGATACCATTAGACTTTCCTAATTTGGATATATATATTTGAATGCATAATAGGGCACAGTATGGGCCGGATTATTGGCCCAATCCTGATCCTGGCCATTCTCACAATTGTGCTAATGATTCTAAACATGATCAGGATCACCCTAATTATCACACATTGAGCTAATAAAAGTTGTTGGTTCAGTGCCTTGGGATGGAGGGAAGAGCTAGCTTCTTGGATGAAATTGACTGCCTTTTGGCAACTGCAGAAGAAACAGTTTCTAAACATTACCTTTTCTTTCCTGGTGCCCCACTAGCATGCACCAGGAAAGGAAGCAATATCATGACATTGCATCTTTTTCCTGGTGCATTGCTGGAAAAACATGCCCACGCTCTGTAACTATAGGGCACAGCCAATGATTTCCCCAGTAATGCACCAGGAAAAAGATGCAATATCATGGTTGTTTATTTTATTTACTTATATACATGATGCTGAATATATGCATCTCTGGACAATTTACATGATCTAGAATGCATCAGGAGCAATTCCTGGCACATTCTAGATTAGTACCAATAAAGGAAAGATGATGTTTTGAAGTTCTATTGCTATGGCTGCTGTAAGGTAGTCAGTTTTTTCAAAGGTGGAGGCTCTTCACTAAAAATAAGCCCTCCTTACCTTCTGATCCTATTCAATACTATGCTGATACAATGCAGTGTGGTATCAAATAGATTACCAATATCAGAGGCATTTCCCTCTGGGATATTTTCTGCTTGGGCCCATTTATTGGTTTGATGAAATGCAGAGCCCTAATGCATATGCTCACCCATTGTTTCTTCCCATTCCATACACAGAAGCGTGGCACATGTAAACTGTATTTCTCCTTGATCTGTTCTGTCATAGAGCAAGGTAGCAAGCTTTTAGTAAACAGATCCAAAATTTGGAGCATATGGTAGGAGACTTTTCAGGATTATCTATCTATCTATCTATCTATCTATCTATCTATCTATCTATCTATCTATCTATCTATCATATTTCTTTACCACCTGATATGTACATCTCTAGGTGGTGATTAGATGTATGGTATCTCATCTGTCTGCCATGCCTTTCCTCTGTCTGTCTATTTCTCGATAGCAAGTCAATAAAAATGATTAGAGCTGGCACATCACAAAATGTACGCCCTTAAACCATGAAGCCATAATACTGTGAAGGATTTTTTTCCTGACCTTTTCAAATTACATCCAACTGTCTGGGGAATTTCTCAGTGACTAGAGGTAATAAGGTTCAATCCATTTTGCTAGTTGGCTTCAAATTCAGCTCCACAGAAGCCTTAACTTATCTATTCTTTTTATCTTGGCCTTGGCATCCTTTCAATACTGTAATCCATGCATCTAATCTTGTTTTTTTCCTCCTTCCTCTCAGGTTTTGCTGGAGGATCACACTGTGAAAACTACAACCATGAAAGGCCCTCCATTTATTGCGCTTTCCGAAAATGTGATATTAGCATGGGAGGCTAAGCTGGTATGTTGCCTTTTGAGAAGTGCTTATTGAATTTAATTAGTTTTTAGATTTTCATTTCCATCCTTCATCTCAGTTTTCACCATCCTGTGTGATTTCTGCTTCAGTTGCTTTCATTCTGTAAAACTTTTAAAACTTAGCTGTGCTATTGCTCTCTGCAGAATATTAAGTGGTGGGAGAGGAGTGTCTAAAGTTCTTCATGTTACATTGATTTCACTTTAGTTATTACTGTGGGAGTTCAAATGTGATATAGGCACAATGGCCCAGTAAGTAAGTGAATCACCCGAGTGAGACGCGCCAA
Source organism: Hemicordylus capensis (assembly GCF_027244095.1). Taxonomy (NCBI): domain Eukaryota; kingdom Metazoa; phylum Chordata; class Lepidosauria; order Squamata; family Cordylidae; genus Hemicordylus; species Hemicordylus capensis. The sequence continues at coordinate 207,010,149 of NC_069661.1, forward strand.
CGGGCAGCTGTTCTAGCCTATTCTTTTCTGTTCTTCAAGGAGTAGAAAAGAAAACCAAAGTTAAGAACACATTTACCTAATATAAGCACAGATACTCCTGACAGTGTTAAAGATAGTGGGATGTCTCTTTATGTTTCATTTAGTATGATTGAACCCTTGCATTTCACTCCAACAAGAGAGATCCACATGTCTAAGTAGTCTACTTTAGGAATTGCTGGTGCTAATTTGTATGCACTTCTCTGTCTCAGTGCTCACTCAAATCCTGTTGAGCATATTGGTTGCATCTCAGATGGGGATATGCATCTGCATCCAGCTCCCTCAGCTGCTACTCATAACCACAGCTACTATGTCTGAATCAGACAGGGGCGGTTCCTCCGTGAGGCAGTCATCTCAGGCAGCAGATTTTTGGAGTCCCAGTGAGGGATTTTTGGAAGATTTTTGGAGTCCCCCCTGCTTTTAAACGTGAGGGAGAGCACAAGGGGGAGCACCTTGCCTCAGGTGCACAGAGGTATTGAGTTGCCATTGGAATTGGGGCACTTGGATATCAAGCGATTGTAATAGGAGAGAGAGAGAGAGAGAGAGAGAGAGAGTTAGTGAGTTAGTGAGTACTATCTGATCAGCTCTAGCCTTATTGCCATAAGAAGCTTCCTTGATGGTGTGGAATCACTTTTCCTACTTGTAAATAGAAATAATAATATTAGCTGAATCTAGTGGGTCCATATAGCCAATGTATTCTTTCAAAATGATTTACTAGCAGAATTATGGCTATACAATACTTCTTCAACCCAGCCAGGGAGATCTATACAGGTTGAGTATCCCTTATCTGGACTGCTTGGGACCAGAAGTGTTCTGGATTTTGGATTTTTCTGGATTTTGGAATATTTGCATCAAAAACATTAAAAATCTTCACAACAAAAACAGAGCCACAACTAGAAAGAATTACAGACAAAACCCGTCATTAACATCCTTCTGAAATAAGTAAGTTTTGATTGCATGTTTAAAAGCAGCAAAATTGGGAATCTGTGAGCAAATGAGCCAAGGCATTTTGGTTTTGGTTTTGGTTACGGCATGTTGTTCGGATTTTGCAGCATTCAGATTTTGGATGTCTGGATAAGGGATACTCAACCTTTATGTTTATACCTTTATGTTTATATTTATGAAGCTGCTGTTCAGAGTCAGACCATTGGTTAATCTAGCCCATTCTTGTCTACTCTGACAAGAATAGGCCTGACTATGTGATGAAGTAAGTGCGTGAATGCATCTCCCATCTCTTCAAACATTTTGCAAATAGCAGCTGACTGGTACTATGGCATGAGGAGAAAAGGTAAAGCCTACTGATCCAGACAGAGTGGGGGCCCTCCAACTGCTATTTGCAAAATGTGCATTTGCATGAAGGTATGGCCTTCATACTTTGGAGACCTGCTTCCAGCCAGGCAGAAAGTTCTCTTTCCCATTCCTGCTATTTGAGACACTAGGGATCTTTTGCATACAAAGCAGTACTCTTAACACAGAGCTATGGGCTCTCAGATTGGTATCTGGATGTATATCCAGATACAAATTGGAGACTACTCATCCATGCTTTATTAAACTGTTGATACTGCTGGGTATATGCATCTTCATTCACAACCACAAATGTTGCACACAACTAGACCTGTATTGAAGCCAAAGGTCTATTGTAAATTTAAAGGAATTGCCAACATTTTAATTCATTACTCTTTGTAAATATGTATTGATTGCATTGTCCAACAGAGTGTACAGAGTGTCTTTCCCTCCCCTCTGAGCAGTCACACTCGTAATATTGAGTTCCATTCTTAGTATGAAATATTACCTGAGCAGATAATGAGGCAGTTCTTACCATCAGCCAAAACCAGGCTAAGAAAGCCAAGTTCGGTCTTGGCTGGTCATAAGAACTGCTGGGAGCCACACATCTCCCAGTGGTGGCATGACGGCAAACCTGCCAAAGAAGCCAGCCTCTTAAATGGGGTTAAAGGAGTGAGCCCTGCCTTAGCCCCATTGTTTAAATCATCTGCCAGCACCGGCTGCTTGCAGCGGAGGCCTGGAGACTGCGGGGCTCCTGGCTGGTGCCAGGGGGATACCCACAATGCACTGTGAACTCACGCAATGCACTATGGGATTTCCAGGGGCTGGGGCAACATATCCTGGCCCTCGACTTTCTTCATTGCTGTGAAAAGCCGTGTCCATGTGGACATGTGATCTGCGCACCCAACATGGATGGGGCAATCATCTGCAGGGGAGGTAAGTTTTTGCAGCCTTCCTCCCCAAGCTTTCCAAGCCTTTTCTCACTGATCATGAGAAAGGGCTCAGTGTTTTAAATTTTTGAAGTGTAACCATTAAAAAACAAACAAACCAGAATAAATAATAACATTCATTTGCAAATTTCTAAATAAAGCTACTCACCATGCTATTACTCAGTCCTAGGGTTTCTTGCACCAATGTGTGGGTTCTGAGATAGAAGTCTCCTAGCAAACATAAGCTATGGTGTTACATTGACCAGGGACTCTACCAGTATTGTGCCAGCACGGCAGTTAGAGATGAGGCTTTAAATTTTTCATTTAAATATAAGATCATTTCCAAAATTATTATCTTTCCTAATGACCCTGATCTCTCATAAAACAGAAATAGCATCATCAAATCAGAGTGTTCAAAGGGTAAATGGTCCATGTGTTCTCATGCTGTCTTCCTTCATGATAATTTCTTTATCGTCCAAAGTGTGTTACCCTGTTAAAGAAAATGAGCATGGCTACAAAGGAAATGAACTGTCCAATTATATTCCTTAGTGAACCATGACTGCAGATTTCTGTGTTTTTGTCCCCTTGTCTCAGAAGAGTAGGTCTTGCCTCAATTGGAATGGTAGAAAACACTCATTTGGCTGCAACAATGAAATAAATAAGAAACTTGGTCACGTTCAGTACACATATTTGGACTCCACATTTAATTCAGCACCAGAAAGAGGTCTCTTGTGACTTATCTCAGGCCTGGAATGTGTGGAATTAAAATAATGGAAAGTACCTCTCAACATATGAGGTACTTTCATTCACCACTTAGCAACCACAACTAGGCCCAGATCTCTCAGAGGAGTTTCCATGTCAGAAACCCTAATCCTGTCACCCCTCATTGATGGGCCAAGCTATGCATTAGGATGAATCCATAAAGAGATAGGTTTAAAACTGAAATAACACTTATTTTATAAAAAAAGCAGTTGCGAAGTACCCAAACCTGCATTAGTGAGCGGAGGAAGGACAACCCTGTCTGTGTTAACTGTGGTGGGAGGCGAGGAGGATTAACCCAGAAGGTTAACCTGTTCCATTTCCCTGCTGAACCTCTGCCCCCTCTACAACTGTTCTTTGTCCCTGAAGATTAGGGCTATGTTACTTGCTGCAAATAGCCACTTGGGGCAGAAATCACACTTTCAGGGTTGGTTTTTCCATGACAAAATGGTGCAGGGGAAAATGTTAAGCCTCTCACCATGCATCATGGTCTCAGTGCAGATGGGGGTCCCACACCTGCTTTTTTGAAAATAAGAGACATTTGCAAGTTTAAACCTGTTTCTTAAAGATGGATACGTCGTAAGTGCACCCTAAACAGCTTAGGCCCAGAGTATTTCTCCGTTGTGAGCCTATTAAGATGATCCAGGGAGGTCCATCTTTACTTGCCATGAGCAAATCTGGTGGCTACTCAGGGATAGGCCTTTTCCATTGCTACCCCCTGCCAAAATAAGAGCCTCCCCATCTCTGGCAGCCTTTAAAAGGGCTGTTAAAATGCATTTATTCATTCAGGCTTTTAATTAGACTTATAGCATTTTTCATTAAAAAATTTTTTTAATGTTTTTGTTTTAATCCATGATGTTTTATTGTAAACTGCCCATAGACATGAGTTTTGGGTGGTATATAAACATGATAAATAAAGCGAGTGCCGTTTGTCCCTTAAAAACTAATCACTGAGCATCAGTTAACTGTTATAAACATGAAAACTATTGTAGACGCAGTGGCTAAAGCAGTCTCCTTGGCTAAGGCATGCAAAAGCAGTCATGGCGTGCCTATTTCCATCCAATTCATTTGAAGTGTTTCTGCATTCTACCTATAACCCATTCCTAAAAGAATATGTAAACAGCAGCTTCCTCTACCCTAGTTCAATGCTTTCACCCACTCAGAAATATGAGGAAATCCATAAACCATGTTTTGCATTCATAAGGGCTCAGGTTCAATCCCTAACATCTCCAGACAACAGGGCAGGGAAGTTGAATATTCAACAGGGAATATTCAAGATCCCAGGCTCAGTTCAAGCTAGTATCTATGCTTGAAAGGATTTCAAGGAGTAGATCTGGGGGAAAGCTGAAATCTTAGAGAGCCGCTGCCAATCCTGAGCTAAATGGACCAATGGTATGACTCAGTATAAGCCACCTTCATGTGTCCAGGAGAAGCAGGATAACAGGTGCTTGATTAGTCACATGTATACTTTTCTCCTATGTGAAGTCACCACCTTTATGATCCCACAATCTACCATGGTGGAGGACCTGGATGGCTTTAAAAGGGGCTTAGACAGATTCATGGTGGACAGGTCTATCAATGGCTACTAGTCTGGTAGCTGTGAGCCACCTCCAGCCTAAGAGGCACGATCCCTCTCAATACCAGTTGCAGGGAAGCAACAGTAGGAGAGAGAGGGCATGCACATATCTCTTGCCTGTGGGTTCCCCAGAGGCATCTGGTGGGCCACTGTGTGAAACAGGATGCTGTACTAGATGGGCCTTGTGCCTGATCCATCAGGGCTGTTCTTATGTTCTTATAGGGCAGAGCAGGGTGAGCATCATGCTACAGCCACAGCAGCTCCTGCCCATAACAGACATCCTTAAGTATAATGAATTGCAAAATCTGCCCGCTGCACTCACACAACATTACAAATGTCGTTTCAGCATCTTTGTCAAGAGGCTATATGGGCATTGCAGGCAAATATATTGGGGCAAGTATTTGATTAGTGTGCTAGATATACGTCTACACAGAAAGGTTTTGTTGCTCTTTATGTGTAGCAAATTAGTCTTCTCTTGGCACTTCTTCATGAGATTAGCTTTCCGATTCTGACACAAATAACTTTAAGAGCCCCACTGGTTGCCAACCATATCATGAGAGTAAAAAATCCCTCTTGGCAGTTGCACACTTTAGAATCTCAAAGGAATGTCACCACTGCTAGCTGCATTTATATATCTTCTTACAAGGATGTGGCTTGAAGAATACAGACAACACCTGTCATAATAGATAGATAGCTCATACACAATGCTCTGGAGTAATGGCATACTTTTGAATGAAGAGCAGATTTCAGGACTGCTTTATACTACAGTATTAGAAGTATTTTCCATATTTTCTATATTCATGATTACATTTAAATAATGAATATTATCCATGTTTTAATCCTTTGAACTCTTCCACCACTAATATCTTCCACCACTAATATTTTCCACCACCAAACAGGATATCATCAATCCCTGAAAATGTTTCTTACAGACATGATGGGAGAAAATTACTGACAACCAAGGTTTTTTTTAAAATATCACATGTTTACATAATATCAAGGCCAAAAACAAACAGTATTCAATGTTTGTGATTCATACATCACAATAGCAATGCTATTGTACTAATTTTAATTGTGAATCAATATTTAATAAAGTTTAAGATTGCTTAGTTTTGCACTGCTGTTCGTAGAATTTGTCATCAAATCAAGTAAGAACTGCTCCCCCTTTTTCTCTTTTATTAGTTATGTTGATTTTAATGTGTTTTAAGTTTTATGTATCAAAAACTGGTTGTTGACTGCAATAAAGATAAATAAATACATATTTAATAAAAAGGAAATATGCCCAATGCATGTCCCATATTACTCAGAAGCAAATGTGTACCCCTAACAAGTAAGTCTTGCCAAAGCTGGTGGTAAATCAAATAATAATACTCAAATACACAAATAAAAATACACAAAATTGGGACTCCCAGGAGTAAATCTTGCCAAAAGCTGGCGGGAAATAAAATAATGCAAGTAGCCAAGAATTGGCCCTTGCAAATAATAATCTTTCCAAATAATTCTGTGCAAGCAATCACAAATAAATCTTGCCAAAGTAGGTGGCAAGAAAATACAAGAAAAGTGTATCTTCCCTGGAATCGGGCCCAAACCCCCAAACCTATATACTATGTATTCCTCCTGTGCTCTGAAGCCTCTTGGCTAGGGCTCCAATATACCCCTGACTTAGCCACACCCCTCTATTCTCCTCTCTTTGTGACTGACTGACTAAGTGATCAGACTCAGCCCTCCCTTCCCTCAGCCTGACTGGCAGGCTCAGCAGTGAAGGAAATACTGTTGCTGAGCATCAGCCAGCATTTCTCTTGCTCCTGAGCCCGTCAGTCAGACTTAGGGAGGGGATGGGCTGAGCCTGAACACCTAAGCAACCAATCAAAGCAAGAAAGGAGGAAGAAGGGAAGTTGTCTGCAGCTCCTCCCTCTCCCTTCCCAGAGAGAATTTGCCTCACTTGAGTCTTCTGACTGGGAGCCAAAAGCACTCCAGTGAATCGGGGAGGTGGCGGGGTGCGGGGAGAACTAAGGGATCTGACACCCAGCCACAGCAGCCCGTATTTTACAGATATAAAAATATGTTTACAGAGTTTATGGACACATCCAATTTTAGTTCATTTATGCAGACTGCCCATGTATTTACAGATGGTTGGCAACCTGTCAGCAAAAGGTGTTGAAAATGAACTTGAAATTACAGAAAGGTTTACGCTTTCTTTCATCCTTGCCATTTCAACAGTCTCATGTATAACTCATATGCATGAGATTGCATACATATATGGTGTATATGTGTAAGTCTGTTATCCGTAGATAGTGGCCAACATCCTGACTAATGAAGCGAGGCTGTAGCGGGAGGCTGCATCCTTGCAGCCAGAGATCTCCCTAGTACAGCAACATGCATGGGTTGGGTGTGGGTGCCATTTCTGATTATCTTCCCTGGGCCTCTATGCCAATGATCTTTACTAATTTTTAAGTAGGGACGACTTTGGCAAAAAAATCTTGAATGTACGAGCCCTTTTCCTACTCAACAGCCCTCCATGCAGTGCTGCACTTTTCTCAGAGGCCATTTAAGAGAAAGAGAGCCCCGTTGATCCCCAATGCCATCTTGGAAGACATGCACAGAGTACTGGGAAGTATCATCCTTCCCCGAGTTTCCCCCTGCAGAACTCTATGGGAGAAGTGCTCCACATACCTTCCAAGATGGTGCTGGGGCTTAATAAGACTCTGCTTCCCTTCAAGGAGCCCCACTGGCACTGGGGAAAGTGCAGCACCTGCTCAGTGCCTAGGGGGCTATGCAGAATATTCCACTTTGACCAAAGCTTCACATAGGCCTAATAAACAATCAGGGAGCTGTACTTGGTGTCACTGGGATCCACCACTGGCTCCTGAGCCTTGCAGTGAAGAACACTGCTCTGTGCCTTCCGCATCCCTCAAGGTCATTTTCCAAAGGCACAGAGCACTTCCAGAAGCAGAGAAGATCCATGAAAATCACTCCCCAAAAATGTGTGTGTGCTGCAATAGTGCAGAAGCTCCCCACTGCATTAACAGCATACTCTCACTGTATCCTCACTTTGTTAATCAGGATATCAGTCAGTGACATACTGCATTAAAATATCAGCATTCAATAAAAAAAATGAATTACTGCAGTTGTAACACTGACTTTTCCTTTGTAGTTGGTGTAACAGTGTGAAGATCCAAAACCAATTCTGTTTCTAGAATTCCTAATTTTCTGTTTTGTATGTGGTTGGAATCCTGTTCAGACAAATGTTGTATGCATGGAAAGTGGGGGATGTGGTTTAAGAATGCATTTGTTCAGGGGTAGGGTTTGTCAGTGTGCTCCCATGGGCCCTGTACCTGGCAGACGGAAGTGCTGTTCACCCACCTGACATTGGTGAATTTGTACAACATAGAGGGTGGGAACTTGTGGCTTACACTGGGTAGGGATGTGCAGAACTGGTTTGATTGTGAACTGGGCTGGTTCAAGCTGGTTCATCGAACCGAGCAGCCCAGCCGATCACTTCGACTGAACTGGTTTGCATACCAATTCAGACCAAACCGCGCCAAATGGTCCATGCACCTCTCTAGTGCTGGGAATGCACTTGCCAAGAACCAGAAGTTTGTGCCACCTTAGTTGCTGTTGTGTCATGTGAAGCTGCCCACTGAATCTTTTCAATGTTTATCAGCTTTATTAATCAGCTTTCTAGTGTTATTGGTTGCTATACACTAATTGAAGTCTGTCTTAATTTCAATTAATTAACTAATCTATTATTTTAAATATACATAGCAGCTCCATCTTCAGAATTCTAAGGACATTTAATGGAAAGACTCTTTTGATTAAATAATGCAATTTGATTTTGTTTGAAAATTAGCCTAAATACTTGACATAATTATGAGCATAGGTTGTTTACATTAATGACATCAGCACAAATCAACCATTCTTTCACAGAGCATCTTGCATTAAAATCAGGTGGAAATGCACATTAGTTTAAGGAATTAATAGTTTAATTGCACAGTTTAATCCATTAATGCACTCAGCTCTAATGAAGTAATGTACTGTAACAAGAGAGCAAACCCAACAGCCCTTTCTCTTTTGTTTTATCTCTCGGTGTCCTTTTTTGTATATTTCACATACAGGAATGCACAGATAAATATGAGACACTATTACTACTATATCCTTTAATATAATATAAGTTTTATTCTAGGAAATAACCATACCAATAGAACAATATTTGGGGCGTGGGGTTAAATCAAAAATGTCACAACCAGCTACTCATATTAACCAGAGCTGTTAAAACCTGAAATTTGGCATCTTTATGTTTAAATGACTAGTGTTTTTTCTTTTTATTATTAGTCCACACAATCTCCATAATCAGTCACCTGTTTTCCTGGAGTGAAAAAAGAAATCTTTTATTGAACCCATTGAAGCAAAATAATAATAATAAATGTAAGGCATCCCTTTGGCATTGTAAATTAATAGTACAAAACAGAGCAGAATCATAATTAGAAAAGAAAATGTCGTGTGTGTGTGTGTGTGTGTGTGTGTGTGTGTATGTGTGTGTGTCCCTCACCAGCATCTTAGGAAATAATGCAATTCAGGCTGAGGAGAACTACTGCCTAACAGATTCTATTTATCTGTAGCTTAAAAAGCAGCTGCGTTTTTGTAAAAATCAATGAATGTGGCAGTCCTACTTAAAGGTAGAAGAAAAAGAACACCCCTTGTTTTGTAATAAGGGGATTTTCAATTTAAAAGCAAGAGAGGGCCTGTTGTGTGAAGTATGGTTATTACATTCACTGTATTCTATCTCACCCACCAGGAGGCTAATAATGAAGGAGTCAGTAAAGGAGGCCAGTGCCATAAGGGTTATCTCCCAGCCCCAGATGCTGGATAAGTTGAAGGAGGCAGAATCGCTTTGGGATGACATTCAGGTCTGAATGATTATTTTGAGAAGAAAAGACTATTCTTTCCAAGGTAAACAGTCCATTTCATCTGTCAGCTGTATATATTGGTCTAAAATATGTTTTTATATAGATATCTATAAAGTTCACTTTATCACTTTCAGGTTTTCCCCTTCTGTGTGACAATGAGCTGTCAGCAATACAGTTCTGAGACAAAAGATCCACTCCGGGCCGAGCCACACCTAAAGGGAAGCTTTGAAGGAATTGCCAGGTTCACTTTTAATAATGAGAGAAAAATTACGCACATGGAGTCGGCAGAAAATGAAAAAGTAGCATGCCTACTGTGAATAATTTCAGCAAGTGCCAAGGGGCTAGTTGAGAAATGGTTTTATGAGGTGAATATCCTTAGTGCTTACTTAGAATTTTGTAACCGTACAATAATTTTCCCTTTTAGGAGCCATGAATTTAGGAATATTTAAGTATAAGCCTAGTTCCAGGCTAAATTGCTGTCAGAATGTTTCTTGATTGTTGATTGTTGACAGAGCAGATATAATCCTTATTGCTGTTATTGATTGTTGACAGAGCAGATATAATCCTTATTGATTGTTGACAGAGCAAATATAATCCTTATTGCTGTTATTTATGGTAACTAATTTAATATATGCAAATACGCACCAGTAGCCATCAAAAGGCTCTCAGGGTGGGAAACTTAAATAAATGTGTGTGTCTGAAAGCATTTATGTGAATGTGTGTACGTGTCTTTGTATGTGTCTTCGCTTCCTTGTGATAATTTTTATTGTTCATAGCTTACATTTTTCCAAAGGGAGGTTTAGAGATGCACTGGGTTTTCAATTCTTTCTTAAACAAGTTAAATATATGAATGTATTTAACTTGTGTTCTGTGACTAAACTTTAATTTGCAATACATGTATGCTTAAGGGGATATGAATGACATACATGGCAATGTATTAAGCATTACTCAAACAACTTAATTATGTTTCAGTGTGAACTAAGTCTGAGAACCTCTCTGGGTAGTTTCCCTTTTGCTTTAATCTAAACAGGTCTTAAGAAATCCTAATCCCCAACTTTTTTTTTCAGTGTTGTTCTTTTTCTTTTAGTTAAAAGCTGTGTCAGGTATGCAGCCTTCCATTTCACACACACACACACACACACACACACACACACACACACACTTCTATATCTAGAGAGAGAGGGGGAGAAGCTGTGATTTCTCCCTGCTGAATTTGTCCTGTAGCTCTTTGCTTCCTCCTTTTCATTTCGGGCTGTCAGCCAACAAGAGAGTGCAGCTGTGACAAACAATTTCTTTGCTTCCACAAATAAAGCCTGCCATGCAGTGCAAAAGCATTGAAGGAAACTTCCAATCCAAGGCTGCATTTCTTAAGAACACCCCAAGAATGAAAGGATTAATTTGGCCAAGTGCCTATTTTGTTATGTGAATTTTAGCTGGCTGAGCAACAGCACAATAGGAAAAGTCTACTCCTCTCCTTCCTCCCATTCAAAAATAATAACAAGTTTCATGACTCTGAATTTCCCACATATCTGAGCCATGGGATATCACTATGCCAACTTAGCATTAATCTTCTCTGAGGTGACCCTTTCAAAAGAAGCAGCCTAAAACACAACACTCTGAAATCCCAAACTGAGTTAGGCACACTGGGCCCATATAGGCAAACTTTCAGCACTTCATGGACCACTGATTTCTATGAAAAAGTTAAGTATGCCCTTAAGTACTTGCTATTGAAATCAATGGGATTCAGAAGTGCTTAATTTTGCCTGGATGGAATCCATTTTTTCTTAATCTTTCCACACTGGTTTTAAAATAAGAGAGGAAATACTGGAAGTTCTTTCCTCTCTTCTTTTAAAAACACACTGGCCCTGATCTAGCTGTTTCGCAAAACTAGTTATGCACAAGAATAACTAGTGGGGATTCAAGTGGGAATGCATCTCTACATCCAAAGACATCCAGTCAGTTCAGTGGGTTGCAGATGAATGTCACAGTGCTGATGCAGGCACATCCAAATGGGTACCTGTGTATGTGTAAGTTGAGCGCATGGAAGCTGGTTTATGTACACAAAAAGCTTTAAGGCTGCTGAGGTGTACAGATATGCCAACATGCATATGACAGTATATGATAGCCTCTTCACTTAACTTATTTCTATGGTACTCATTTGGTGAGCAAACAAACATTAAAACTGAAGCTACAGGACAGAATAAGACTGTTCTCATGAGCAGCCTAACCTAGGCTAGGGCAGAATAGCCTGGGTTAGGCAGCCCATTTGCAGCATCAGGATCCACACAGATCCCAGCGCTGCCTGCCTGCCTGACACAGCTTTTTACTCTGGCCTTTAGCCAAGGTTAAGGGTGAGAGCGTGTCCTTAACCCCAGCACTGGGATCATGTATGTGCTTGGACGGCTTGTAGCCTGAGCGCACACAGAGACAGGCATATCCCCCAATGAGGGGGGAAACAGGGAGGCCGGGACGCATCGCCCCGGCCTTGGAGAGCCATGTTGGATCATGGATCATGGATGGATCATGTGGGAGCGCAATCTGCTCTTCCCACCAGCATTGTGGGATCATCTGGGGAAAAGCCAAGTTTTACGTAGGCTTCCCCTCTTCCGCCCACCCTCCCTGCCTCTTGGTCACCTTTACATATCTGATGCAGACGTAGGGTTTAGAGTTGTGCCAATTAATTTGGAATTGGACAAATATTTCACAAAATTTTTATGGCAATTTGATTTTGTATTTCTGTTGAGTGCCCCTCAAAAAATGAAACCAGCAGCTATATACATTTTAATACATCTTATTTAAAACTCAGCTAAAAGCATCTTAAGTTTGGGAGTGCATTAACCTGGACCCAATTAGTATCTATTTATCCCTCTAAAGCGCAACCTAATATTAATGAATACTAATTAGCTAGTGTTTCATATGCAGTCTTTAAATCATTTGCATGTTTTATGCATGATAATTTAATTTATGTATGCCCTTCCTTTCATTTATGGGTTTCTTTCTTGCTTATGCTAACCATATTATTCTAGCTGAGAAACAGGAGTTGATAGTCAGACAATAGCAATAGGTAAATAAAATGGAGTAGGTTTTCAGTAGTAATCATTAATGGCAAATCAAAACTAATTCTAACACCAGCGTTATTTTACTAAGGTTAACTTCAGCCTTTTTATTTAAATTGGTTTTAGCCTTTTGAGGCACTTCAGATATTCTTTAGTATATGTACAAATATGGCAGCCACATTATTTCCAAAAGGGTTTGAATTTAATTCAATTTATTGACTTTCCAAAGACTCTAGAGACTTGTGTTTCAGCTTGGCCACTTAGCAGAAATAAGAAGAAGAGTAATTTCATCAGTAAATCACTGTACTCATTTCAGGACCTATGGAGCCCTACCTTGATTTTGGAAGTAACAGTACCAGGTCATTTCTTTATTGGCCAATAGAAACAGGGTTGTAGAACATGGAGTGGATTTATTTTGGATTGAGATATATTAAGATCTAGGGACAGGTTTGCATATAGACTGGTTTGTTGGCCTTGCCTTTCATAGGACTATAATGTCATCTCCATGTCTCCCCACTGTTAATCAGAGCTACTTTAAAGCACCTAAAGTGCTGATGTATGATTCCTGTCCCCTAAAGCAAACTCTGTGTTTGCAATAGCCCTACCAGAAAGCAACAGTGGGAAAGGGTGAAAGGAGTGTTTAGGGTCCATGGCTATCTTTATAGTTCTCTTGTCTTCTGTGCGTGTCCAAAGATGTCTGTTTCAGTGCTATTTTTCTGTGGTGTCCTGTCTCTGCAGTGAATTCAGTGGTTGTGTGCTGTGACTGTCCCACAATGTTTAGGTAGCAACCCTCTCTGAAGCCTAAAGTGCTGTTAATTTGTGATGTAAGCATTGTGGTGTGTGTTTTTAAATCATTGAAATGTAGTTTTAAAATGTTGAGTAATGTAGCATGACATTCTCAGTTAGTTTGGAAATGGTTGTGAAATAATGTGAAGAAAATCAGTATTGCATCTGATCAAGATAAATTCACTTTAGTGTTTTATGGCTTTTTATTCCTATGTGATAGTAATAAAGTCTCATGTAGGGATGGAAGCCATGAAATACATTGTGAAAAATCATCAACTAAGATGAGCCATCAGAATAGAATCATTATAGTTGTAGAGCTGCTAACGATGATTGGAAAATGATGTAGTATGTTGTGTTGTTGTCCTCTATGCTTGCACTATCTCTGCATTGCCTCAGCCTTAGAGTTTGAGAGACAAGGGAGCTAGGTTCTAACAAGAGAATTCATCTTTTAAGCCAGCATCCAAGACTTATATTTTTATACGTTTTTTTAAAATTTATGTTATTAACAATAACACTGTGCATGAAACACTGAATTATGTGAGCTATACAACAAACAATATGGATTGATATAGTCTGTGGTATCATAAGAAGGTCCAGGTTTCTTTACTCCCATACTCTCTCTTTACTTTCCATACTCAGGAAATGATCGAACTACGAAGCTAGTGTTGTAACAAGCAATCCTTTTGTTCTGCATTGACATATTTTTCCTACAATGCCATATTTTGCCTTTCCTTTTTCTTGCATTGAGACATGAACTCTGAGGGACTTTGGTCCAGGGGCAGGGCAGTGTGGCATGGGAAGCAACCAGATCATCATACTGTCTAGATGGTACTTGTTCGCAAGCCTAATTGAAGCATCATAGGACCCAGCTATGCCACAATAGCTCCCATGCTGCCAAGCTAATGTTTGAGTGATGTCTAAGAATATATCTGAGTGTATGTCTAATAATTCCTTGATGAGCAGTCTTGTATAACTTTCTGGGTAGTTATTCTGATCTTGATATGCTTTGAGGAATATTAAGCACTGTTACGAGTCCAGAATCCTTTTGTCTTTTTTTTTGTCCTTTCCCCAATCAAATGACATTTATTGAAGTGTACTTTTGTCACTTTCTGTCCTCTGTTTCTCTCAAAAGCCACACACGTGACTCTTTTTTTCATCTCCATATTTCTTTCAGAGTTGACTGTTCTGAGAACGCACCATCAAGAGAAATAAAGAATGTTTCCCAATGCATCTCAGCGCAATTTAGATTTAAAAAATTTAAAATGTGATCTGTTTGAATAAAGCAATATGCAAAGTTTTGCCTTAATTAAACCATCATTCCTGTTTGACATTAATCATTGTGTAAACACTAATCTTGCTCTACATATTTATTTGGATGGGTTTCTGTTACACTAATTTACCAGAAAGAGGGGAAGAACCACATTATTCACAATGTGAAATAACCATAGCCTTTTATTTCACAACTAGGGTACAATAGCCACATGTAAAGGGGGAGTAACATCGTAATGGTACTCCCAACTGAACTCTTAGTGAAACCTGAGTTCGGAGCTCCAGTTCAGTGACTTATGTATCTGTTTACAGATGAATAAATCTACTATTGTCACCTAATATGTGAGTCTCACGCACACTGCTCAGAGATGCAGTCAAGTGTCCTATCAACACAACTATTTTACCTTTCAAGTGTAAAGGTGCTTATGTTCATTATAACCAAAACGTTATGGTGCTTTGAACTAGTATGCCATCAAAATTACTCCTGGACTTGGTGGCAAAAATCACCTGGCCTTCTGCTGCTTTATTTGTTATTTAGTGAAAATGTAGACAATCACTGACATACCATGAAACACGGACAGTTGGAACACTGCCTGCATTACTGTGTGTAAACACCACTGATGGTGCTATGGAAAAGAGTGTTCTGCTCTGTCATAAAGTTGCAACAACACAGTTCTGTGACATGACGCCCATTATTTCCAAAGGGCATTGCATCACGCAACTGCCTTTGCACAACTTTAAGATGGAGCAGTATAGCCCTGTGCTACCACACCATTAGTGGTGTTTAAACCTATGCAGCTGCACAAGCAGTGCTTCAGCTGCCTGTTTTTTGCTGAGCAGTATGTCAGCGACTGTGCAACTGGGGACAGGAAGTAGGGATGGAGAATCTCATATGGGAAATTACATTTTTCATTTCCCCATCACAACCCAACCCCTTACTACCTATCCCTGCACCAAGTGGTTGTGGCCCTCTTCCCTGTCTTGTGCAAACATGGAATTCTGCATTTAGATTGAGTCATGTCAAGAAATGGTTTTATCAAGCAAGCTCTCAGTTTGTTAGATTGATTTTCTGCAGGCTCTCCCAAGTTGTCTCCTAGAAGAAAGGAATAGTTTTCCTCCTTCTCTTTAATACAGCCACACAATTGGTAAGCAAGAACTCTTCCTGTATCCAGCTATGGAACAGGACTTCCAGCAATCACACTTAATTTTGGAAGTATCTTGAAGCTATGCAGAACTTTGTAGAGGATATCATTGGAAATACCAATTGAAACTCAGTTTCAAAAGGAGTATAACCTAGAATGTCATGCATATCAATATAAATACATTGGAACCACCAAAAACTAAAATGGTATGACATAATATCTGTATCATTAATAGTACTAGCATCCAAAAAGAAACATACTTCATGATACTAACCACCAGTAGTTACCTGACACAATGGAGAATTAAAAGAATTGATGGTGCTGGACTTGGTGAAAAAATTGTGGGCTTAAAGGCAACTTCTTGCATTTGTAGTGAGACTTTTTAAAAATTGTGGGAAATATATCTTGTCAAATATTCAATAAACTATTTGATATCTTTAACAAACTAAATGATATAACAAATGCTGTGAAATGCTGTAAATGTCTATAACATGCATTTATAAAATATTGGAAAAGGCCACACACAAAAAAAGATAATGTGGCAGTTTCTGCAAGTAACAATGCTGATTTAATAGATTTTAATAAAAAAAAATCTGAGTATTCATGTAATACTAATGTTGTGGAGGGATTTATTTTACTGGTCACAAAACTTTCTGTCACAATTTTCTGTCACAATTGAGAGCCAGCATGGTGTAGTGGTTAGAGTGCTGGACTAGGACTGCAGAGACCCGAGTTCAAATCCCCATTCAGCCATAAAATTAGCTGGGTGACTCTGGGCGAGTCACTTCTCTCTCAGCCTAGCCTACTTCACAGGGTTGTTGTGAAAGAGAAACTTAAGTATGTAGTACACCGCTCTGGGCTCCTTGGAGGAAGAGTGGGATATAAATGTAATAATAATAATAATAATAATAATAATAAAGTGGAAATTTAAAAGCCTTAAAGTTGGACAGCTATTTTAGCTGTAACTGCTAATTCTTTTGTCTGAAAATATCCCCTATTTTTTTAACCCAGATGTTTGAAAAGACTTAAATAAATATAAACAAGGCTACTGTTATATAATAAATATAAAAAAAGGATCTTATAGTGGACAGTTTGTCTACTTTTAGGGAAGTCAATAAATACATCTGTTTGATTTGTAAGAATGTTCTTAAAAGGAAACTTTGCATCAAACCTAAACAGTGTTGCCCTGTTCAAGCAGAGATGCTGCACATTCAGCATCATGAATGGAGAGTGCATTTGGAAGCCCCCCTACTGCATTGACATATGTTGAAACCCCACCCTCACCCTCTCACTCTCCATGACTACAGCTTTGTAGACATAAGTGTTGTACTCATGGAGCGATTCTTCTGAGGTCAGAACACAGCATACCACATCATGGAGAGGATCTCTCTTGACATACATCACTTACCTCTGCTTTACAAGTGTTGTAATCATGGACAGTGGGAGGGGTTTTCAGTGTGCATCAGTGCAGGCATTGTGTGACTTCAAAGTACACTTTACAGGAACACAGCATCCCCACTGAGCAGGGTTTGTATTTTGGCATGACCCCACAAACAAAACTCTTGTGTGCGGAGGAGGAGATATCCATAGAAGTCTAGGTTCCCCACCATTTCCCCCACACTTTCTGTTTCTCAAAGAGGTGGGTATAGTACAAAGCATACTGCAATGTAACATAAAGGTAAAGTGTGTGGTTAAGTCAGTGTGCATTAATATAACATGCTCCTCTGCACCCCAGTCAAGAGCCTTGACACACAGGGTGTTTGTGCTCTTTGTGAGCAGTGCTGCACTAGGATTCTGGAGAGAAAAGAGTCAATTGATAGGTATATCTCTGTGAAGTGCTGAAGCACCTCACAATCAAGGTAAGGCTGGGCATGTTGCAGTGCATCCTGGCAGAAGGCCAACAGGAAAAAGAAGGTTTACAGCATCCTGTGGAGTCTCCTCCCTACCCGCCATGATCACTGATCACATTGCACTTACAAGCAGGGATGGATCATGTCTAATGTTTTAAAGTGAATGGCATCTACCTGGGAAGATTCAATCTTATGGTTCCTTTAGGCTGACAGGTACAGAGCATTGACCTGAGTGAGTCTTTGCTTTTTGAACAAAAATCTTAATAAGAAAATGCTTGATGTTGTTCAGTGACATAGAGTAAGGAGGTGGAAGAGTTTTCTGTTTGTTTCATTATTCCATTCATTTTTATTACTGAATTACCTTTAAATTGTATTACTTAACCTTTAAAGTCCTGAACGGCTTATGTCCGTGTCACCTTCGAGAGCACCTTCTTTTGCATGATCCCCACTACACATTAAGGTCATCTGAGGAGGTTTGTTTAACAATTAAAACAATTAAAACAATTTAAAAACCCTGGAAGACCAGGCCAAACACATAGGTTTTAAGGGATCTCCTGAAAGCCAACAATGAACTCAAACTACGGATTTCTGCCAGGAGAGCATTCCACAGCCCAGGAGCAGCTACAGAGAAGGCCCGCCTCTGAGTCGCCACCAGATGTGTTGGTGGTAACTGAAGATGGACCTCCTCAGATGACCTTAATGTGTGGTGGGGATCATGCAGAAGAAGGTGCTCCCTAAGATAACTCGAACCTAAGCTGTTCAGGGCTTTAAAGGTAATAACCAGCACTATGTATTTTGCCCGGAAACATATCGGCAGCCAGTGTAACTGTTTCAAAACAGGCATAATATAGTCTCTCTGAGTTGTCCCAGACACCAATCTGGCTGCCGCACTGTGAACTAACTGAAGTTTCTGAACTACGTACAAAGGCAATCCCACACAGAGCACATTGCAATAATCAAGCCTGGAGGTTACCAGCTGATGCACCACTGTTTTGAGGTCATCCTCTTCAAGGAATGGACACAGCTGTCAAATCAGCCAAATCTTATAGCACTCCTGGCCATGGCCTCCACCTGAGATACTAGGGTGAGGCCTGGGTCCAGGAGTACCCACAAGCTGTGTATCTGTTCCTTCTGGGGGAGTGTAACCCCACCCAGCACAGGAAGATCTAACTCATCCCTCAGATTTTGAGCCTCTACAATGAGCACCTCCATCTTGCTTGGTTCATATATTAAAACGCTTGGTTCAGACATGAGATTCATGCATTCATTTTGCAACATACTGTGTTGCTTTCATTACTCCCCTTTGTTTTTGCTTCTTATTGTTTCTTGTGGGAGATCTAGTCAATTTTAAAATTCTGCTCTTGCTTTAAAAAGCAGCACCCCCGCCCCCCACTAAAGGGCATCAGGGTTGTTTGCTTTTTGCGTGCCCCCCCCAGCCACATTCAGCCCTGCATGCAAGCCACTTTTCATTCTGTCCACTGAAATACTGTGTGACACAACATCTCTGTGTACTGCAGTTAGCAGATTTTAAGACTACAAGTGGGGAAATGGCTCAAGAGGAACAAAAAGCAGAAGTCACTGCCATTTGTCAGACGTTATTGAAGTTTCTTTGTTGGTTTATAAATAAAATAAATCATCATTTTAAAAAGATTTTATTGAAATAACCCCATAGCTGTGCCATGGAGATGTTTGTTAAGAAACCATAGCTGTCTTGGATCCCTTTTGTGGTGCAAAAAACAACCTATTGCTGGAAGCCCTCTTTCCCCAGGCATCTTCTTCAGGTGTGGGTTGCTTTCCTCCTCTCCATTACCCATTTCCCTACATGTGACTTTCAAAGCAGCTGGGTCTCCCTTTGCAAGCGGTGGGGAATAAAAATGAGTGGGCATTATGAAAACAAGTGAGGAAATAAAAAGAGACGTGCTTCATTATTTATGTGTTTAAAATGTTATGGCATGAAATGGATGCACACCTGTTGAAAAAATTACTAAGTTGCCTACCAGTTTGATTAGATGCTATTGGGAAGACAGAAGACCCATCATCAGCACAGCCAATTTGCAGTAATGGGATATATTGCTTCCTTATTACGGGCTTGAGAGTGACATAAACATACAATATAGCTTGCAAATGATGCTTGCTTTATCCTAGCCAACACCAAGTGAGATAGGGAACTTGATGTTTCATATTATCAAAATATGCACTTGGTGGAGCTCACGTCCATTGCAGGGTGGCTATCAGGTTCAGTAACAGTAAGGCTGCATCCAGAAGCCAGTCTTTTGGACTATACCACCCACACTGGTCATAAGAGGTCCAGTCTGCTTTTTGGATCAGTGCATTTGACACTTGGAAAACACATGGTCTGGAAACAACCTAAGGATGACATCACACAACTCTATGGCGTTAGAATGCTACATGCTTCTTTTCAAGAGGTTTTCTCCCTGTCTGTCTCTTGCTTGCATAGGCAAGCATTGTTCTTCAGCATCTTTGCACACAGCAATGGTGACTGATCTTCAAGATATGGCACAGGATTTTGAATGCTGCATTCACTGACTATGGTTCATATCTCCGTCTGTCTATTATGCTTTCTCCCTTTCATTTGTCACTTCTTTGTGACACTGGCTCCTCATTGTATAAATAAGCGAACACAAAGGGCCACAGTCCATAATATAAAAGGGCCATAGTGCAGTGGAAGGTTTAGCTCCTTCACAAGTCCTACACTTGCGACAAAATAACAACCCTCCCCATCTCCTTCCACTTCTTGTCTCTCACTCAAATGCCCTTCTTGCACCCTCATACTAGTGTGAATGGGTGGTTACCCAAGACCTTTTGGAACATCTTTGGACATTATGTACTGAGTTGGCAGGAACAAAGTTGTTATATTCTGTACAATGATTGCTGATGAAGCAGTCCATTCTTTTCTTCAGACAACTGTACGTGCTTTTAGATGCATAGGAACATAGGAAACTGCCATATACTGAGTCAGACCATTGGTCTATCTAGCTCAATATTGTCTTCACAGACTGTCAACGGCTTCTCCAAGGTTGCAGGCGGGAATCTCTCTCAGCCCTATCTTGGAGAAGCCAGGGAGGGAACTTGAAACCTTCTGTTCTTCCCAGAGCGGCTTCATCCCCTGAGGGGAATATCTTGCAGTGCTCACACATCAAGTCTCCCATTCATATGCAACCAGGGCAGACCTTGCTTAGCTATGGGGACACGTCATGCTTGCTACCACAAGACCAGCTCTCCTCTCCAAAGGGCATCTCAAAGGGCAAATTGCACCAGCGTTCGCCATGTGCAGGTTACCCAGGAAGAACAGGTAGTAACAACTGAATGTTTTCTCTTCCTACCCTTTCAACACCTTGACTCAGAGCCAGAAGAAAATCAGTTGTGCTTAAGTCCTATTGAAATCTAGCCAATTGCCTAGATGGGTCTTGGGTATGTCTTGCTTGCCCCACCTTTGCTTCTAATGAAACATGAGGCACTGAGAGATACTTTATTGGTTGGGGATCTGGATAGGTGGGGTCTGGAGAGCTCTGTTGGTTCTTGCCCACCAGGATCTCCAGTCAGTGTCAGGTAAATTTTCCCCCGCCATCCCTAATCATAGTGTGGGTTTTGGCTGGACAACCTTGGCGGCGGGGGGGGGGGGGCTGGGTAGGAATTCTTTGGCCCCCATCGGCTGATGATGGAGGTGTTGTTTTTCCTTTCTTGCATACCTCACACTTATGCTCTCTAGTTAAGTTCCTTTGCTGTTCACAACTGCAGATACAGTCAGGGTGTCTTGGAGGGGGGAACACGCAGGGACGGAGTGCCAATACTTCTTGGCTTCTCTTGTTGGGGTGGGCATGGCCATGGGGGCTGTCATGGAGAGTGCTGGCACTTCTGAATTTGCAACTACATCACTGGATACAGTGTAACTAAATCACTGGATACAGAATGGAAAAATAGGAATAGTGATTGGGGAGCACCCTCCCTAAGGCATGAGTTTGGCATAAGGAGTTATTGGTTACTTGATAGCTTGAAGTGCTGGCTGGGGACTTCCTCTAGCCTGTGGGTACATCACCAACCTTAGAGAATGCATGACTGTGGATGCTGATACCTCCTACAAGGCATGATACACATTTGGTCAGCTAAGATGACAGCATTTCACCATAAGAGGTATGATTCTGTTCTGAGCTGGGCTGTGTCACCTGCTGCAAGATAGGTATGGCCTCTAACCTGTGGTGACAAATCATTAGCTTCCACACTGCAGGAGGGTGGAAGAACAATCCCTTCATTATTTAATTGGCTGTTAATCACGTTATGACCATTTCCTCCAGCTATGCAGCATGTCTTCATTGGTCTGGGCGCAATCAATGGGACTTAAGTTAGTTGCTACTAAATTATCCTATTGATTTAACATGAAATTTAGTGTGACAACTTTCTCTGGCTCGGGGCTATTAGGTAATGTTGAAATCCTCTCTCCCCTAGGAGCTATACCTTCCTCTTCACTTGTTTATACACTGAAAGATTTTTTATCACCTTTCAATTTCATCAATGAGAGACATAAGGTCCCCCTCTTACCATATATTGTAGGCCTTGTTTCACCTCTGTACAGCTCCCACCAGTAGGTCAATTAATCCTTTTAAAGGCCCAGTACTCAGCCAGGGTATAAGCCTATGAGTCCTTTCTCACGATCCATGAGAAGGGCTCAAAGGGGCAAGGGAAGGAAGCTTCGAAAAGCTTTCCTTCTCTGCAGATGATCCTCTCTTTGTTGCTGGGTGGGTGGATTGCCCGCTCAGATGATTGCCGGCTTTTGCCAGCAGCAGGGAAGTTTGGGGTCTGGGAGGCAAGTGCACACTGCATGGTGCATTATGGGGAGTGTTTTGACGCTGGCTGGGAAGCTGCTGGTGCATGGGTGCCGCATGGAGCTGCCCTTAACCCGGGCTAACTCCCTTGCAGTTTGCCACCACACCGCTGCCATGAGCTGTGTGGCTCTGGCCACGAGAGCCAGCGTGCTGTAGGAGAGCCAGTGTGCTGTAGTAGTTAGAGTGCTGGACTAGGACCAGGGAGACCTGAGTTCAAATCCCCATTCAGCCATGAAACTAGCTGGGTGATTCTGGGCCAGTCACTTCTCTCTCAACCTAACCTACTTCACAGGGTTGTTGTGAAAGAGAAACTCAAGTATGTAGTACACCGCTCTGGGCTCCTTGGAGGAAGAACGGGATATAAATGTAATAATAATAATAATATTTATTATTATTATTCTCACATGCAGACAAAACCGGGCTGGGCTTCCCTACCTCGGTTTTGCCTGTGCATGAGAACAGCCTCTATGTGTGGCAAACGGTGCTTTTGTGAGTCTACCTGTGCTCGTCAAAGAAAACTAGAATAAGGGCTAGCTGATATCGCTTTCATATTCTTCATTTCTCCTAAAATAGTCCTCCCAGGCCTGTGGATACAGATGTTCTGGTGATGGGGACAAAGAGAGTTGAAAATCAGGGCAGAACAACCAGAAGGTATAGGTGCTATATGTATAGATTGCTTCTTAGTGAGCAATTGGATATAATACTGTCTGCATGCATTCCTTCATTAAGGTATCTTCACAATAAAAGGGAAGCAAAGTGTTAAGGGAAGCAGAAGGGAAGTGTTAAGGGAAGTGTTAAGGGAAGCCCCCTCAGAAGCACTGCTTCTGAGGGGGCATTCCCTAAAGGGAATCCCTCATCAAAATATCATCCACTCTGGGCAGAAAAAAGGTATATTGTGGAAGGAGAGCCAAAAATCATAAAAAGAACAAGCCTTTTTCCACACTGCCAAAACAGTTTGCAAAAGCCTCTGAGCAGTGTTGGTGTGATGACCGAAGTTAAAAATGTGGGTCTGGCATCTGCTAAAGAAGAGAGACATCCATTCCAGCTTATTGTAAATCAACCCACATCTCCTCAGAAACTACCTTGAGATCATTTGACTGGGAGGTAGATATAAATCTTTAAAGCAAATAAATAACTCATACCAGCTTGAGTTTAGGAAGTGGCCTGGATGAACACTTAAACTTTCCAGTTTTGCTTCTCTTATTCATCATGAATATTCCAGGGTTGCTTCTGAAACTGTAGCAAGGTACAGCTTGAGGGACTGAAATGAAGGTATCAGAGCTCGGCAGATGGTTATAAAGATATAGGTAGTAGAAACAGCACAGAGATTGCCTCCACAGGTAACATATTGCCTCTCATTATTGCTGCTTCTTTTCCTGGAGATTCTGCACGGTGCAAGAAAATTGGTTGAGGAAATGGCCTGCATCCAAGTGCTATCAAAGCCAGGAAGTGGCCTAATTATGTAAAATCTGAATATGTTCATCGGCATGTTTTCCAGTTCCTGGGAAATGTTCAGCTGTTAATAAAAGTGGCTTCTAAGAAGCACCCAGCTAAGCCTGTACAACGGAGCACACTGGTGATTAGTGGCAGTTATTTCAGACTTCACTATTAAAATGACATACTCCGTGAAGAGGATGCCCTGTTAGAGCCCAGAAAGTGGCTTCCTAATTCTTGGTTTGGCACTCTGGGACACAAATGTTGAGGGGGGAGACTTTATTCCTTGGGATATTCCTTCAGTGAGACTGGCAAGACAACTGTCCTATGTGGACCTCATAGCTTGTTCTGGTTCTGTGCCAGCTGCTTTCAGGCATTAGGGTGGAGGGCACATGATGCCATGACATTATCCAAGCTAAGCAGGCCTAAGCCTTCTCAGTACATACCTCAATGGGAGACTGTCTAGAGCAGGGATTCTCAAACTTGGGTCCTCAGGTGTTATTGGACTTCAACTCCCATAATCCCCAACCAAAGGCCACTGAGGCTGGGGATTATGGGAGTTGAAGTCCAATAACACCTGAGGACCCAAGTTTGAGAATCCCTGGCCTAGAGCCTCTGGTAAATTACCCCAGACCTAGTAGACACCCTAGTAGATACCCTTGATTAGTGGCATGAGAAACAGGGGCAGTATTATCAGATCTGGTATCCTTGGTATGAGATTTCCCCTGCTAACTGGGCAAAGAGGCACCTTTTACCGTGGTGAGTCTCTTTATTTAACAGGGGGAGAGTAACTGGCCCTATCCACCCCCAGCACCGTACCTCCAGTGACTGTTGCTGGTGTCTATCTTGTTGTTTTTTTTAAGAATGTGAGCCCTTTAGGGACAGGGAGCCATCTTATTTATTTATTATTTCTTTGTGTAAACCGCCCTGAGCCATTTTTGGAAGGGCGGTATAGAAATTGAATTATTATTATTATTATTATTATTAATAAATAATAATGAGAAAGCAAAAGGTGGGGGGACAATGTCCCGGTGCCCTTCAGGGAGTGGGGGAATCACTGGCTGGGAGGCAGTTGACTCTTCACTCTGCCCTTTCCACCTCCCTGACTCACTGGCATGCTGTTGGCTCCTGATCGGAGGACTCATCTGCGCTTCAAAAAAGAAGAGCCCTTCCCTAGGCAGAGATTTTTTTTAAAAAAAATCTATATTTCTGAGTCATGAAATGCACATGTGCAAGGGTACGTATGAAAGTGTTTGAAGGTGTGAGGAGTACATGATATTATTTGAAAAGGGCATGCTGAGAATGATGTATTTTCCCCATGTTCTTTCAGTTCTTCTGCAGCGAAGAAATGGGGGAGGAGGAGATGGGGGCCAGGGGATAATGCTTATAATTTATGCAGGGCTTTAGAGCACTCATACTATACAGGAAAGCCCCAGGGATGGATACTCCAGCAACTGCCCTCCCTGTGTTGGCAACTGCCACCAAGTAGTTTTCAAAGTGTGTCCCCTGCCAGCCCATCTGCCCACGTGGACGTATGCACCCCTGCTTGTGCCCTGAAAATGAGTCCTTGTTTTCCCTGGGTTGCTAGAAATTGGGGCTCCCCTCTCCCATGATTCCCAGCATCAGCAGATCTGCATACAACACAATGTTGGCTGAACCCAAGAATTTTGAATGGGAGTAAAGATCTGTCCCCATACCTGGTGTTCCCCCTCTCTGCACATGCAGCTAGACTCTGACACATGGAGCATCACAATCTCCTGTGGGTCTGTGCAAGGCTTCCCAGGGGAGGAGGGGGTTGCAGTGCAAAGGTTCTATCATTAACCAGAGAGAGTGGGGGCCCCACACAAGCAGGGGCCCCTTTGTTATGTTAGCTCAACTCATGGGCAGGCAGTCCAATGGAAAACCAAGGGTGTTTAAGCCAATGGTTCTCCCCAGTAGACTGGCCCTCTCATGAGAATACTAGTACACCGGCAGCAAGCTGCCAGGGAGCAGGAGTGTGGTTTGGTCTGCTTTGCCGTGGTGAGCCCTCACAAGAGCTTCTTAAGTCATGGTGGGACAGACTCCCCCAGGATCCTTTGCCCTCCCTCATATACATATCCCCTCTTAGGAAGTTATCATATTCTATTCCCTTTCCAGAGTAACAGGAAAATAGTCCCGCCCCCCAGGATCCACCCCCCATCATGCTTGTATAAGACAGTTTTGTTGTGGGGCTCTTAGGAGGTGGGTAATCACTGTAAGAAGCAGTGCTGGCATGGCATGGCATGGTATTTAAAGGAATTTAAATGTGCTTTTCCGGCCAAGGGCAGGTGGACCATTATGAAAAGGCACAACTGCACTCAGCATGCCCCCTTGAAGATTGTGACCAATGGCAACCACTCTGGTGATGTGCTGATGCTTTGCCCACAGTCTGGTGACACAAGTGCTACAGAGGTTGCTGGGATGCGGCCTTGGTGGATCAGGAAGAGGGAGGGGCTTCCCTCTCCTGAAACTGGAGGTTGCCAGACTGCAGTTGGATAAGCATCTGTGATGTGATTTACAGTTTAAAAATTGAAACCATGGGTTTGTCAACCTCTGGTTTCATGCTACGTGCGAATGTGGCCAAGGTTTTTTTCAAGCCCTACCTGGAGATGCTACCTGGATCTCAGCACCAACGCTCAGCAGATTTCCAGTAACCAACCTAAACCTAGTTTATCTGAAATCTAACTATTTCAGTCTGAAAAAGCTCTACCACAACAGATCATGCTTCTAGGGCAAAATATCTCCCTAGTTCTCACCATGTACAGCATATTCCTTACATTGTCTTTTGCAGTTAACGAACGGATTATGCCTACAGTCAGTAACAACAAGAACCAGGATAGCAACCTGGGTAATAGAGCAAAACTAAGACCAGAATAATTAATCTAGAAGGAACAAAAACAGAAAGCAAGGGAACGTAAGGAGACAGCCAGCGGAAGGGGAGTTATTTAGCAAAATGAAAGAAATCATGGCTTTGAAACTGTAAGTGTGCCTAGAGGTACTCTTATCCCTGGATTTCCAGGTGGAAGTCCAGTGCCTACACACACACCCTGCCCACCCCCTACACAAATCCTCTTTATTCTGTCCCAGGTGGTGTGGTCACTGAGCTGCTGGCCCATGCTTCACTGGGCAGCCGAATGTGACTGTGACCCATGCTGGGTGGCCAATTATGACCTCTGCTTTAGAGACGGAGGGTGGAGGGAGTGGGGAAAAGAATATGTGGGAAGGGAATATGTTAAGTTGTGTGTTGAAATGTTTCTGCTAATGCATATTTGCATAAATATACCCATTTTATATTCTTAGACGCTTGTGAATTCAGCTGCTGTTTGTTCCCTCAAGAATCTACATGTTAAAAATACTGCATGTGTTACAATGTGTGTGTGTGTTGGGGGGGGGGATGATGTTTAACTCGCAGGGGCAGGGGCTTCAAAGGCCTTTAGGTCCAGGCTCCAAAATCCCCTAGGTGCACCTCTGAGTGTGCCTCCTAGGGATGTGCAAGCCCACACTCAAATGGGCCCAGCTCAAGAGCTGGTCCTGGAGATGGACCAGGCCTGGATTGGCTCAAGCTTGAGCTGAACCCCACTGCGCCCGGGCCAGGCCAGGGCTGGCCTGGTTTTTGTTTTTTAAAATGAAAAAATGGTGGATTTACTGCTATTGCGGGACCTCAGGGGACACTGCTGTGGCTGGGGGGTGGAATCTCCTGAGGTTTCCCCTCCCACCTTGCGGCCTTCCCCAGTCTCAAACAGCCCATTCTGGGCCTCTGTGTGCTGGCGGTGGCCATTTTGGAGACTGCCATGCATGTGCACTGGCCATCTGTGAAGCCAGGTCATGGCCATGAAAATGGCCAGTGGACATGCGTGGTGGCCTCCTAAATGTTCACCACCAGTGCAGAGGCCCAAAACAGGCCATTTAAGAGTGGGGGAGGCTGGCAGGGGAGGGGGAACCTCAGGAGACCCCCTTTTCTGAGGCTGCAGCAGCACACCCCAAAGCCCTGCAATGGCAGTAAGTCCACCATTCCTTTCATTTTAAATGTTTTCCCCATTCCCCCCATCCAGCTGGGTCTGAACCAGTTCAGACTTGAGCCAGGCCAGGGCTGGACTAGTGTGCACAAAACCAGACTGGATCAGGTTCAATTTGAGTCCAGTTCTACTTGAACAAACCCGAGTTTTCCAGTTTTGTGCACACTCCTAGTGCCACCAACTAGTGCCATTCCAATATGGTAGGAGGCTGGAATAGATTAAATATAAGCAGCAGCAAGGAAAACTGGAGTAGGCAAACTCAATACCAGGGGTTGGCAACCTTTTGGACATCTGCCATGAGTGGCACAGAGAGCTGTGTAAGTGCCAGGGGAGAAGGAGGAGCAGCCCCACTCTGGACATCTTCATGTGAGAGAGGCTGCTCAATCTTCTTCCTCAAGTTCTCTTGGCCATCTTGCAGCCCATTCACTATCTGGGAAGCTTGCTTTCTCTATCACTCAAAAACTAACTTGCAGCAGGTTCACAAGCTGAGGAAGCATGCAGGAAGTATTAACAGAGTTGGGTTCTGGGCAAAACCCCTTGGAATCATAATCCATAACTGTAATAAAACTTTATGTTGACTAAAAGCTGGTCAACAGAAGATTCATAAATGAATCCCACACCGCCCCCACCTCAGTTCAGGTCTAAAGGTAAGATGTTCACTCTTTACTTTCTGGCGACAAGTAATCCAGCTGCCATTGCAAGTCCAACAGGAAGGAGGTAGAGTGGCCCCCCGTATACCAACATCAGGGTGTGGGCAGTTTGCCGCCTTCCTGTATGCTTCCTCAGCCTCTTCTGATTGATTTGCAAGCTTCCCAGCTAGCAAACCAGCTGCAAGCGATCCAGGAGAGGTTGAGCAAGCATGGGGGAAAGCGGCAGACTGGCTTTGTCCCTAACATCAGTGTGAAGGGTGTGGCTGGCAGTGTGTCAAGTCCTGGGCATCACCTCAGGATTCAGCATGCCAGTTGGAAAAAGTTGTCAACTTCTGCTCTGTGTTGACATGATTTCTGCCCTGATTCTATCAGTTCTGCTTACATTATAGGATTGCTTTGCCACTCAGTGGTAGCGCATCTGCTCTGCATGCAGAAATCCCAGGTTCATTTCTGGCATCTCCATGGGAGAAGAGCTGGTCTTGTGGTAGCAAGTATGAATTGTCCCCTTTGCTAAGCAGGGTCTGCCCTTGTTTGCATTTAATTGGGAGTACACTGTAAGTTATGGTAGGATCAATTGTAGAGGTGTCCAGTAACTTCTCTATCTTGATTCAAATGGATCAGTTTCGATCTGTGACTCTTGAGGATGTGGACAAGCTCCTTACAAGTGTTTGGCCTACCACTTGTCCTTTGGGTCCATGCCCAATATGGCTTATAACAGGATGCCTTCATGTCTGAAGGAAGCAATTGTGAGACCTTTGCTTAAGAAGCCTTCCCTAGAGCCCTCAGTGATGGATAAATTATAGGCCAGTCTCCAATCTCCCTTGGGTGAGCAAGGTAGCCGAGAGGGTGCTGGCTGATCAACTCCAGGCAGTTTTGGAAGTGTTGGAAGATACTGATTACCTAAATCCATTTCTAACTGGCTTTAGAGCAGGCTATGAAGACAGCCTTGGTCGACCTGATGGATGATCTCTACCAGGGAACAGACAGAGGGAATATGACTCTGTTGGTTCTCTTGGACCTTTCTGCAGCCTTTGATTCTATTGATCATGGTATCCTTCTGGATCATCTGGGGGATTTGGGAATTGGTGGCACTGCTTTGCAGTGGTTCCGTCCCTTTCTCTCTGATAGATTCCAGAAGGTGTCACTCAGAGATAGTTGTTCTCTAAAACCAAAATTATTGTATGCTGTGCCTCAGGGCTCCACCCTATCTCCGATGCTTTTCAACATCTACATGAAACCACTTGGTGAGATCCTCAGGAAAATTGGAGCTGGGTGTTATCAATATGCTGAACACACCCAAATCTATTTCTCCATGGCATCATCATCAGGAAATGGTATAACTCCCCAAATGCCTACCAGGGAACAGACAGAGGTACTCATGGTAAGACAGAGGTACTCATGGTAAGGGGCCATACTTTGAAGGATGTGATAGACCTTCCTGTTCTGAACGGGGATGCACTCCCCCCACCCCTGAAGAAACAGATACATAGCTTGGGAGTGCTTCTGGACCCAGGCCTCACTCTGGTTTCTCAGGTTGAGGCTATGGCCAGAAGCGCTTTCTATCAACTTCAGTTGATATGACAACTGCGTCTGTTCCTTGAAGATAGTAATCTCAGTACTGTGGTACACTCTCTGGTAACCTCTAGGCTTGACTACTGCAATACGCTCGATGGGGGGCTGCCTTTGTATGTGGTTTGGAAACTTGTATGTGGTTCAAAATGCAGTGGCTAGATTGGTCTCTGGAGTGTCTTGAAGAGACCATATTATATGCCTGTTTTACAGAAATTGCATAGGCTACCAGTAGGTTTCCAGGCAAAATACAAAGTCTTGGTGATTACCTTTAAAGCCCTAAATGGCTTGGGACTGGGTTACCTAGGAGAGCGCCTTCTTCTGCATGATCCCCACTGCACACTGAGATCACAGAGAGAGGTCCATCTCCCTATGCCGCCAGCTTGTCTGGCGGTGACTTGGGGGGTGGGTATTTTCCATAGTTGCTCCCAGCAAGCTTTGCCTAAGAAGTGGATTTTTGCTCAACAGCCATCCCAGAGTTTGCTGTTAAAGCTCAGGGCTAAAAGCAGGAACTCTTTCCATGGACAGGGACTGTCGGTGACCTCTGCTGCGTAGTGAGAGGTCAAGACTACCCAGCCATGGTGCTCCACTTTGCTCTGAGTAGCTGCACCCAGCCTGCTTGACTGCTTGAAGCTTGCACCCCAAGCTCCTGTTCTCCAGCACCTGCATTTCTCCTCCATCTGAAGCCTGCATTTAAAGGTAATCACCAGCAATGAACAATTCCTTTGAAGCCTTCTTCGTGAACCTGGTGAGATGCCTATTCAACGCACAGCCTAGCCTGCTCCCCACTTCCCTCCTCCCTACTAATCACTGCCACCCCACTTCCTAAGCCTTCCCTTCCTCCTCCTTCTCTCTCTGTTTCTCTCTAAATGCTTTAGTAGGGTTTATTAGACAGCTGTAACTATTGATTGCACACACATATGATAGCTAGGCACACAGTACTACACCTTGAATCAGTAACATGTTTAATTTAGATGACCTGTATGAATTTTATCCTGATGAACAACTTCCTATAATAAAGCCTGCTAGATTATTTAGGAGTGTTTTGGTATTCTTTCTACCTTTGCACCCAGACTATACATGGTCACTGGTCACTTGGTGACACTGGTGAAGCCAGCCTAATTTCATATGTTTGCTCCTGAGTATATCTAGTATACAAATCAGGCTTGGTTCACAACAACTATGGAATGTGCTTCCTATAGATATTCATGGCTTAATATTTTTGCCAGCGTTCAGAAGAGCCCTTAAGACACATTTTTTTCAGCCAGGCTTTTAGTAATCTCTGAATGATTTAAATTTTTAGGTTGCTGTTTTTAAGAGTTTATTTTGTTTTGTTTTTTCTTCTGTTTGTTTTTGTGAACTTCCTAGAGCCTTTGGAGTTAGGTATATAAATAAAATAAAATAAAATAAAATAAAATATCCCTCTCAGGGGATGGGGCCGCTCTGGGAAGGGCATCTGCATAGTCTGATGCAAATGGTTCCAAGTGTCCTCCCTGGCATGTCCAGTATAGGGCTGAGAGAGACTCCTGCTTGCAACCCTGGAGAAGCTGCTGCCAGTCTATGTAAACAATACTAAGCTAGATGGACCAAGAATCTGACTTGATATAAAGCAGCTT
This sequence comes from Hemicordylus capensis, assembly GCF_027244095.1. NCBI lineage: Eukaryota > Metazoa > Chordata > Lepidosauria > Squamata > Cordylidae > Hemicordylus > Hemicordylus capensis. The sequence continues at coordinate 207,041,887 of NC_069661.1, forward strand.
CCTATGGTCCTATGTTCCACTGCCAGTCAATGTACGACAAGGTGCCCATTATTTCTAATGGGTGCAAACCACTGATGATGTTTACATGCATGCTTTAACCATTTTTAAAGTACTTTTAAGAGCCCTTGATACAACAACAACTTTATTTGTTGGCTGCTGCCCATTACAAATTGTTCTCTGGGTGACTCACAAAATAAAACAACAAAACAATGATCCAGTTTAAAATACAATTAAAACAAAACAAAATAATTACAATCAAGTACAAAACATTTTTAAAACCTTTTAAATGGCCTATTTATTATTTCTTGTTTACACAGTCAGACAGGTGTTATTGACTGGTTTGTTTTATCCAGACATCGAGTCCTTCCCAAGGACCTGGGATGGCTGAATTTTATTGTCAATTGTTATAGATATCATCGCAGAATATAGGCTGTTCCCAGTAAAGCTGCTTTTTGTAATTGGCTGATGGTGATTTCTGTTACCCCTATGGTGTTGAGGTGCTCTTCAAGGTCTTTTGGAACTGCACCCAGGGCGCCAATGACCACTGGGATTATTTTGGTCTTTTTCTTCCACAGCCTTTCAATTATTATTTCAATAACAACAACAACAACAACAACAACAACAACATTTATATCCCGCTCTTCCTCCAAGGAGCCCAGAGCGGTGTACTACATACTTGAGTTTCTCTTTCACAACAACTCTGTGAAGTAGGTTAGGCTGAGAGAGAAGTGACTGGCCCAGAGTCACCCAGCTAGTTTCATGGCTGAATGGGGATTTGAACTCGGGTCTCCCCGGTCCTAGTCCAGCACTCTAACCACTACACCACACTGGATCTCATGTGAACAGAAAGGTCTTCACCTGGCTTCTAAAAGAATAAAGTGACGGCACCAGGAAAACCTCACTCGGGATCCTATTCCACAAATGGGGTGCCACCACCAAAGTTGCCCTCTCCCTCGTGGCCACTCACCTCGTTTCACTTCATTTGGTGGGGGTACTTGAAACAAGGCCTCTAAGGAAGACATCAAAGTCCAGGGAGAGACATATGGGGCAAGGCACTCTCTCAGGTAGCCTCGTCCCAAGTCGAGGGACGAGGCTTTCAGTGTTAAAACCAGCACTTTGAATTGGGCCCATAAATGAACTGGGAGCCCAGCCCATAAAGCTGACAAAGCACTGGTGTGTAACCAGCCTCAGTTAATAATCTTGTGGTCCTATTTTGGACCAACTTCAGTGTCTCAACCATTTTCAAATGCAGTTCCACATACAGCACTTTGCAGTAATCTGAATGAGAGATTACCAGCTGTAGCCAAGCTATCTCCATACAGGTAAGGTCACAGCTGGCATACCCACCAAAGTTGATAAAAGGCAAGAGATGCAGGCATGTATTTAATCTCATCCCCATGCCCCAAATAAATTTGAATTTTGCAGAATTATGTCATGATTTATTTTCAGTCTTTTATTCCTTTAACAAGGGAAATTTGCATTTCCTCCTAAAGACTGCAGGTTGCATCAGATCTTGTGATAGCTTGGTTCCTTCTCTGTATCTTCTCTTTAGCATCTTTTCAAGAATCTTCTCACATTCTGCTTCGGTGAAAATGGACATAAAACAACATCACACTTGCCCAATGTGGAATAAAAGCGTACACTCGGTGAAATGTTAGGTTCCTACTGCAATGTGAATGCTGTGAATGCTTAAGTAGCCTCTGCTTTGGTTTCATTTGATGCAGCATTGTCTTAAGGGACACTGCATGTCTGGTTGTTGTGTATGGGTGACTATTACATTAGCAAGCACTTCAATTGATAACTAATGGTCTGACAGCAAATGTTTACATTCCAAAAGCACTGGTCAAAGCAACCGTGTAAACATTCCCATAGGTGAAATATTCTGCATCCAGATGAAAGTGCAGCAGCAAATAATTTGAAAACTAAATTGCATTTTTACATAAACACTTAGGCAGAAAATGATTAATTAAGCAATTGCTATTGTGACACAAGCTTCCTGCTATAGCTGAATTTTTGGCACAGGTTTAACCTCAAGCTACTCTGCAGTATACCACATTCTTTAATTTTCTGATTGATTAAATTGATAATTTGACAGTTTGGCAGAGTTTGGAAATCACTGCATAACAATGGCTTTTTTCATTGATCTTCCCCTCTTCCCCCCAATCCTGGCTGCTTGCTGTCTCCAGGATTGGTAGAGCTGCTTCCAAAACAAAGCTTTAAGATTCCATGAGCAAATGTGGGTTTGGTTCCCAATTTCCTCTGCAGTGTGCCTGCAAAGAACCTGTTTGTCACAATGGCTCGAGTCCCATTTCCTGATGTTAATAGTATAAAGGCTGAGGATATTACTCCCAAACGCGAGCCTTTCATATTTCCATCACTTAGTGCTAGTGGAAGAATTGAGCTGTATGAAAACTTGTCACTTGACTGCTGGCATTTTCTAAACAAATGAATGCCTGAATGGATGTCCGTGCGTGTATGCCTGCAGAATCCAGGGGGCTAATGACAATCTTTAACTTCAGATTTCTGTTGTCAGTGGGAGAAGCGGATGACTTAATACTAAGTATTTAGGCAGACAACTTAATGGGCACAGCCGAGATGCTGCCAGCTGGGTTTGGAGGTCATTGCTGTTCACCATCTTGAACCGAGGTGTCATCCAAATATATTTAACATCAGGTAATGAGAAGCAGGGAGCTCAGGCTCTGCATATGTCTGCCGAACCCTGGTTTATTACAAGGTCATGGGCAGTGGATGCTACTTAAAGGAGCAGTCTGTTCTGCTCTGTGGCCCTTTTGGGATACCAATAACTGAAGTTTTGTAGAGCAGTTATTAGAGAGTGCAGACTCTCATAACATTACAGAAAAGACGTGGTGTTAGGGCAAGCAGTCCTCCGCTCTGGGTGCCTACTACTTTGTCAAACATATTTTTGTTGTGGTAAAAAAAATAGAGGTCATTAAAGCTGTTGCTTTGGGTTTATCAAAAGTGTATATTAGGCTCAGGCAATTCCCTACCGGTTCCCACCTTCCTTTTCTACATGCCAGAAGCAGATATTTTAGATAGTGGGGAGGAAAGGCAGAGAGAGACTGAGGAAGGAATTTTAAAAGGTTGATGGCTATGAAAGAGGCCTTTTATTTGTCTGTCCCTCCTTCTCCCCCCCCCCCATGTCTTATATCATTCAGTGAGGCAGGTCTCATGATCAGTGAGACCCGCTTTTGATGATACTGCGGGGAGAGCGGGCTAAGCCCGCACTCCCCGCAGATGATCGGGGCGGTAGCCCTGGGCAGCTGGATCAGCCACCCACACGATTGCTGGCTCCGTGACGGAGCCAGAGGGGGCTGGGGGGAGCGGGGTCCGATTGGCCCCCGAAAGCTCCAGCATGCCCTGAGCGAGCGCACAGGGCATGCTGGCAAGACCCCCAGAGCTGGGAGGAAGCTTTTCACCTCCCCTCCGGGGGTCTCTTCGGGAGTAGCCATGGTGCGGAGCTGCACCATGGCTACTCACGACCAGATAGCCCGGGTTTGCGGAACACCCGCTCTGCAAACCCAGGCTAAGAGGAGAGCTACCAAAGCGGGTTACCCGCTGGAGAACCACCAGGCTCACAGCCAAGCCCGGTGGTTCTTACGATTGGGAAAAACCATGCTAGGCTTTCCTAGCCTGATTTTTCCCAATCATGAGAATAGCCCCAATGTATGTTCACACAACCCTACTTTTCCTGCTGCCTCAGTCATATATTGTATTTCTGGCAAGTGACCAAGTGAAGTGGAGAGCTTGTCTTGCAATAGCAAGCATGAATTGTACTCTTTGCTAAGTAAGGGTTGCCTTGGTTCAACTTTGGATGGGTGACTGCATGTACTGTAAGAATATCTATAAGATATTCCTCTTAGGGGATGGGACCGTAGCTCAGTGGTAAAGCATCTGCTGGCATAAAGAAAGTCCCAGGTTCAATCCCTGGCATCTACAGGTAAGGGTGGGAAAGATTTATGCCTGGAACCCTGGAGAGGCACTGCTAATCACTGTAGACCAAGGATTCTCAATGTTGGGTCCCCAGATGTTATTGGACTTCAACTCCCATAATCCCCAGCCCCAGGGGCATTTGGTTGGGGATTATGGGAGTTGAATAACATCCGGGGACCCAACGTTGAGAATCCCTGGTGTAGACAATAGCTGCATTCAGACTTAACATGGAACTGTGGGTCCAATAGACCCGTGGTTCCACGACCCCTCTCCCCACTCTCCTGTGCATTTTTGGATATTGGGGAGAGAGGCCTCGCTGCAGTCAGTGAGACTGCAGAGAATACTCTGTTGCCAGATTTGTCTTATTTTAAGCCAAATTTTGGGTTATGGCCCATTTGACCCACAAGTATACCCCTTAGGTTCTGGCTGTGTGGACTTCCTTCTTTCCTGAAGGACAGCCTGCACAGCCATTTACAGTCAGAGTGAGGGAGGAGCTTCTTCCTCCCTCAACTCCAGTTGCAGAGAAGGGTAACAGCGGTGCCAGTGCTCGGATGTAATGCTGGCACCTCCAAACCAGGTTGGGATGAGGAAACTTAGAGATAATCAAAGGTGACAAATGGAATTTGAGGAGGGAAACCACAGGTCAATTTTTCCCCTTTAATGCAGTTTGCTACATCTATTTATTTATTTGTTTGTTTGTTTGTTTGTTTAATATCTATGTAAACTGCTTTGGGAACTTTTTGTTGAAAAGTGGTATATACATATTCATCATATTTGAATTTTTATTTGGACATTCGGCTAACTGAACTGGAGGAGAAGGGATGTCAGCCCACTGACACCTTCCAAATCCAGGGATGAGATTTGTTTTATATAGTTTTATATCAATTGTGTCACCACATCATGGAATTTAATAGGTTATTACTTTCTTTCACTGACACCATATGATTGTTTATTACCCTGCTCTCAGTAAATAACTTCTTGGTCAAGTAGCCTTGTGAGTGCAGGATAGGTATATATTCTCAGTGCATATAAGGAGACAAAGAATAAGGTATGAAACAAATAAGAACAAATTTATTATTTACTTAAAATGGAAATAAGGATCTTTGCAAAACTGGGCACATAGGACTTCATTACAATGTTACTAAATCAACCAGCTATTAGACACCACACAGAGTGTTTTGACCTTCTGTCTGGGTACAATTCTTTTGTAGGCTGAATAACTTAAGACAGGTGTTTTCTACTGTGTTTGTGAATCTTGGTTTAACAACACAGACCTCTTGTCTGTTTAACCAAGAGTTTTACTTCTGGGCACCTTTCTCTCTCAGAATTCCCACACAGGATTTTTACTCCAAATCCCAGAGTACTGTCAAGTACTCTACTGGCTTGTTACAGTCTCTGAACATCAATTAACTAAGAATTCACACAGAATTTGAACAATTTCTTTTGTCCAGTCACCCACACAGAAACTTGAAAATCTGGCTCTGAGCTCTGTTCTCCTGTCTCACTTCATCCTTCCCTCCTAACCAACTAACTGTCACCAACTGTCTCTATTCAAATCCTCTTCTCAACATTCCATATGTGGTTGCTATGACAACTCTTGTTCATTCTTATTCTCTCTCTCTCTCTCTCCTCACCTCTCTCTCCAGCACATTGCATGTACATTTTGTCACAAGGGACCTCTGGTTTCATGTTACGTCTGAACCCGGCCAACACTGAACTAGATGGACCAATGGTCTGATTTGGTATATGGCAGCTTCCTTTGTTGCTATGTAAATGGGGTAGGAGCTACAAACATATGCAGCCTGATACTGGTGCTAGCATTTCATAACCTCAGAGTTTTCAAGTTTTGTACTACTTCTCTGATAATTACCATGTATTTCATGAGTTGAAGAAAAATAAACTAGAGTCCACAAAGCACACACAAAAGTGGAACAGCAGTGAACTTCAGTAATAGGGACGAGCCAGCTAAGGTATTCTATGAGAAAGATGAAGTTCAGAAAACAGAGAAGGAGTGAAGTAAGACTGTCCAGTGTAGAAACAAAAAAGTGTTGAATGATGAAATGGAGTCCAGTGATGGTAAGCTGTGAAGAAGTAAGCAGCAGGGAGAAAGGCATGAGTGTGTAGTCAATAGACAGCCTTGGGGGCGGGGTGCCTCTGGGTACCAGTTGCGGGGGAGTAACAGCAGGAGAGAGGGCATGCCCTCAACTCCTGCCTGTGGCTTCCAGTGGCATCTGGTGGGCCACTGTGCGAAACGGGATGCTGGACTAGATGGGCCTTGGGCCTGATCCAGCAGGGCTGTTCTTATGTTCTTAATAGCTTAGAGATCAAGGAAGGTTTGGGTGATGGAGTTGGGTAGGGATGCCAGTTGAGACTTAAGGATAATCAGTTAATAGTTAAAGATGGAAAATAGTTAAAGATGGAAAATAGTTAAAGATGGAAAAAGGCAATAGAGAAAGAAACCAGAACTAGACCTTTTTGCACTAAGAGTAAGCTGAAGCTCTGTGATCACCGCCATATATATTGGGGCAGAGGGGAGGAGCATTAGTATTAAACAATGCACGTGAGTATGTGCTTCTTATGTGTGGTAGGGTTCTTAGTTCAATAATTTATGAATGGCTGGTTTTTAATGACAGTAATAGTATTTGCATTACAGATTTTGGTTTGTAATGCAGGGCTGTTAAGAGACCAAAGCCCTTGTGGTTAGAGATCTCCAGTATAAAAGGGGAGCATATGAACTCTCTTATTAACGAAGTTGAGAAAATTACCTGAGTAATTTTAGTGACAAATAATTCAGCCATTCTCAATGATTTATCATGCATATAATGATACTTTATATCATTTAAAGTACAGCATAACTTGTTAATTATAGACACTCAAGAGACTTGCAAAGAAATTGTTATAATGATGATGCATCATTAATTCTGCAGAAATACTGCTTTTCTAGCAGAGCACCTGCAGAGAGAAATTTAAATGCCAAGTCAACAAATAATATCTATATTTAAATGTGTTCACTTTCAAATGAGGCAGTTATGACCTTGGAGTCCTTATTGTGCCATTTCTCAAGTTGGGGTGTCTATTCATTGTCCATGGTGCCATTGGAGATAAGAATTTGCTGTTGTTGTTACCTATATCAGTCATGGCATTGGATAATGCTTCACTGCAGAGTGTAGCTACACTTGAAGAAGGTGGGGTAGACAAATGCTCCTGGGCCAGTGAAGGAGGGGGGGCCCATTGTCTGGGTGTCAGCTTGCTCTTTGCTCTCTCCCTCCTGCCTCTGAAGGAGGAGGAGGTTTTGGGGTAGCGTAAGGAGCACCCCTCTAGATGTACTCACAGCACAGGGCTATGGGATCATAGTCCTCATGAACTTTTCACCTTGTGGGTTGGCATGAGCTGGTCATTAATCACAAGCTGAGGTTGGCATCATACCTTCAGGTTAAAGAGACAACAAACCAAAATAGGACATGGCCGTCCCCCCCTAAGGAGGAAAGCTAGTTGAATAGGCCCCCCATCAAAAGCCAATTGCTAAGGGGGGAGACACTCCCACTCACAGATAACCATTGGAAAGCTCCTTAGAAGGAGCATAGAAATGGCCATTTTTCATCCCATTAAAGTTGATGAATTGGCCAGTGAAGATAAGCGAGGATGCTCATAAACAAATAAAAGATGTATATCTTTGTACCTGGGGACACCACAGTCATGCTGTGGCCAGTTTAGGGCCAATGAGCAGGTGTGCCTGCCATTACACTGACGCCTGTGCCTGTGCAGAGGTCCTAAATGGGACGCAGCATGACCAGGCCTGAGATTTGGGAGACTGAAGTTGGTGTTGGAGGAGCCCCTGCCACCTCCGCCGTGCCATCCAATTCCCCACCATCCTTGCCGTGCCATTTGCTGAATTTTAAAGAAGAACATACTGCAATTTTCCTTTTCCCCACCCCCGGCCGCCACCGCCATCTTATCACCGCCACCTTCAGCTTGATTTTAAAGGAACATACTGCATTTTTCCTTGTCCCTTGCCATCCCATCCCTGCCACTGCCATCGGCTTGGGGTTTAAAAAACAACAACAATATTTACTAAATTCTACATCCTACCCCCCCCCCCCGCCCACAATTACTATCGGCAAAGCCCTTTACTTATAAAGGGGAATCCATGTTGGAATACCCTTTACAAGTATATCCACCCTCAGACCAGCTCGTGAGTCAGGTCTTTGAGCTACGGGGTGGTTCGACTCCAACTTGGTCTGGGCCTCAGACTGGGGCCCCTGGTTCAATTCGAGAATGAGCCTTCAAACCAGGCCGTCTCAAACTCAAGCCAGCTCACACATCCTTACTCTCCAGGCACTCTTTATTACAAGCCTTTAAGTAGGCTTTTATTCAGGACTTTAGCCAAATTATTGCAAGCCTCTGAGCAAGAGTCTCATTCAGAACGCTAGCCAAATTATTGAATTGCCTAACCAAATTCTATTTTTGTCTTCTGCAACATCCCATTTTTACCTTTAATAAAGCCTTGAAACTGTACCTACATTTCCTCATTCTGTCCCAGGGGTGTAACTATAATAGGGCAAGGGGAGACAGTTGTCTGGGGGCCCACTGCCTTGGGGGGCCCCCAGAGGCAAGTCACATGACTGACTCCCCCAGGGGCACCTGCCCGTGCTTCCTTCAGTTGTATTCATCCTCCGAAACTGATGTGAGTGTTAAGACCTGGAGTTACCAGAACAGCATGTCTTTCTCTAGTACCATTAAATGACTTGTATCATCCACAATTTACAAAACCTTTAAAAAAATAATTTAGAACAATGTTCTGTTGTGGCACATAGGGGTGTGTGTGTGTGTGAGAGAGAGAGAGAGAGTGAGTGTGTGTGTGTGTATATACACACACACACACACACACACAATTTTACTATGCTTTTTGTTACCACTATTCAGCCTCATTTAAGATTACTTTACTTCATGAGCTGAGCTTCAGTGAGGGGGGGCCCCATTTTAAAGTCTTGTCTCTGGGCCCACTCCAACCCTGCTACGCCCCTGTTCTGTCCAATACACTAGAATTGCTATACTTTGTCAGAAATTAACCCAATCTGCACTAATTTCCCCACTTTAGCCCAAAAGCAAGCTTGAGAGCCTAGCCAATCACTCCTGTGCAATTTTGGTAAGAGGGGGGGTTCAATTTCATTTTTGTCCATGGGCTCATCTTCACTGAGTCCTACTTTGCCACACCCCTGCTTCACTGGTTGTCATACAACTAATTCAGGGTGCAGTAGTTTTGTCATACATGGTGTTTTATAGCTGCTTCCCTCGTGCACACCAAGAAATTGTATGTAGATTTAACAAAACATTCCCCCTGCTAACTGAGCAAAGAGGCACCTTTTAAAAGTGGTAATTCTTCTTATTTATCAGGGGGAGAGCAACTGGACCTATCCATCCTCATCACAGCATCCCTCCAGTCATTGCTGCTTGTCTCTATCTTATCTTTTTTAGATTGTGAGCCCTTTGGGGACAAGGAGCCATTTTATTTATTTATTTATTTATTTAATTGATTGCTCATATTTGTGTAAACCACTTTGGGAACTTCTGTTGAAAAGCGGTATATACATATTCATCTTATTAGTAAAGGTTTATTCAGCAATAACTCCATGTTCTCCTTCACCTCTCCTCCTCTTTTCCTTTCTGGCTTCCCTCCGATACTTTCTACAGGATCCCCACTGGGACAAACGTCCAAACAACAAAATTTAAAAGATTACTGGATAGAATACAAGACATGGTTAATAGAATCTAAGAGGGGGACCAAAGAAAGGAATCACCCACCTACTATCCACCTCCTAAAAACCAAATTCAGAGTACACTATGAGGAGATTCTCACGATCCACCAAAAGCGGGCTAAGGGAGCCTAGCCCGCTTTTGGAGGATTGTGTGCTGCCACTGGAGCAGTGCAGCTCCCGGCAGCAAACCCTCCTAATCCCCCCTCCCCTTAGACGAGGTTAGTGGAGAGAGCACTCCACTAACCCCGTCTATTTGATTGTCTATTGCCGTGGCACGGCTCTGCGCCATGGCAACACACGAGGAGACCCCCACCGGGAGGCTGAAATATGCCTCCCGGCCCAGGGGGGTCTCTGCAAGATGCCCCGCATGCTTGCGGAGGGCATCCTGGAACTTCTGGGGGCCACGCGGCCCCCGATCCCCACAGCCCCTGCCAGCTCCGTGACGGAGGTGGCAGTCATGTGGGCGGCCGATCCGGCTGTCCAGGGCTGCCTGGGGAATGTCTGCGGGGAGAGCAGGCTAAGCCCACTCTCCCCGCAAACCCTCTTAAGGCGAGTCTCACTGATCATGAGACTTGCCTCTGTGTTACAAGTCATAAAACCTTTGGAGCCACTGCACTCCAAAAAGAGGCATACATTATGGTGGTTTTGCATTTCATTTAACCAGAGACACTACAATGCCTGTATGATGTTATCCTAATCTCTGGTTCCTTTACTGTTTTCATGGAAACTTACACTGAATCTAGCTGCATTATCTATACCATTAACTCGATAGTGACTTTTGGAATGTCTTCAGGCTGCTTTTGTGGTAGGATTGTGCAAAGCAGCTTGTTTTTGATTCAGGGGCTGTCTGAGTGCTTCAGAGACACCCTGGATTTGATCTGGTGCTTCAGAGAGTTCCCACTTAGCGTCATTTTGGTCAGTTCAAAGTGGTTGTTTCAGTATGTGGCTGAAGCTTCACGCCTCTCCACCTCTTGTACTACTTACTGGTGTTGAAAAGACCAGGCAAGCTGTAGTTCATTCATTCATTCATTCATGCATGCATGCATTCATGCATTCATTCAATTTCTATATCACCCTTCCAAAAATGGTTCAGGGCAGTTTACACAGAGGAATAATAAATAAATAAGAGAAATAAATAAATAAATTAAATAAAGTACTTCATCTTCACTCCAATGGTGAATGAGCAGCATCCTTTGCAGTTCTTCCCCTGTAGTCTTGGGAAAGACACAGGGGTCACCCTCGGACGTAACATGGAACTATGAGTCCAATGGACATGTCGTTCCATGGCCCCTCCCCTGGTATCCCATCCACATTCAGATGAAATGGAGAGTGATCTAACTGCAGTCACACCGATTGCAGAGAAGAGGGGAAACTAGTTGCCAGGGTTTCTTTCTTTAATGAAGGACAACCCCGGCAGCTAGAGTGATGGAGGAGCTTCGTCCCTCAACTCCAGTTCCATGAGGGGGAAACTCTCATGCTAGTGTTTGGATGTAAAGCTGGCACTGCACAACCAGAGTTAAAGGTGGCAAAGCTCCACTCTAAACTGGAGGTACAGATAGGAGTTCAGAGAGGGAAACCACGGGTTTCAGCCTGTCCTGTCTCCTGGCATGCCCACTGCCCAGTATGTAAATACATTTGTTGGAGGAGGATGGCAAGGGGCTGAAGTTCTGGGGGATGCAGAGGCTGAAGCTCCCCAAGGGACGGTGAGGGACTGAAGCTCCCCAAGCACTTCCAAAGCACTTTGTCTCAATTCTGCCATGGCTGTTTCAATTTGAACCAATCCAGCAGTCTGCCTGTTCGGATCTGAACTGAAACTTTGATGGACAAACTAGGACAAACCTTTTTTGAAGCAAATTGGCCACCAAAACTTCACACGCCAGCCAATCACCACCCTTCTAGGCGATGTGGCTTGTTTGCCCCCAGCCCCCACCTTGGAGGAGAATGTGACACTGGGAGCTTGCTCCCATTGGCCCTGACGTGCCTGTGCCGGCTCAGTCCTTCTCTCTCAAGCACAGAGAAAGGACATCTGCCGGCGAGTTCCCCAGGCCGGTCACAGACACATGGCCAGGCCTGGTCGAGTGGGCTGCGCCGGGGCTGCCAGGGGCTGTATCGGCGGCTGGGGGTTCTTGCACCCCACCGCCGAGGGAGACAGCAGGACGGTCGGCTGTTCCAAGGGTAGCCTATTAAGCCCGGCCCTCGGCCACCTCCCTCACATTACCGCGGACACGGCGCCATTTTGGTCGGGCCTGAGTGGGCCTCGCGGACCGCGGGCGGTCAGCTGCAGCAAGGGCTGGCTAGTAAGCCCAGCCCTCGGCCACCCCCACCTTGCATCGCTGCGGACATGGTGCCACTTGGGCTAGGCCCGAGGCCTGATTGGGCAGTAGGCCTCTCTGGGGCGGCCCAAAAGCTCGTCCTGCGGTGCCTCCCTTTTTCACCACTGCAGGCCCCATTGCGGCCCTCGCGGCTAGGCCCAAGCAGGCCTGATCATCGGCCTGGTTAGCCCTCCCTTATTTTGCTTGTCTTGGGGCCAGCAAAGATGCAACAGGCCGCAATGCAGCACTAGCCAGTGGGCCTCTGGCCTAACAAGGGACTCACCCCTCAACTCACCAGAGGGGGCCTGGGCCTTGATAAAGCGGTGCTCTCGCTCTGACCGCGTTCACTAGACCAGCAAATTCAAAGACAGAGCTCTCGCTCTGACTGCGTTCACTGGACCAGCAAATTCAAAAACAGGTTGCCCAGCCCGAGGTTTGAAGTATTGCAGCCCGAGGTTTGGGCATTGCAGGCCAATGCGGGGCAGAAGTGGTGAGAGCCACAGCAGGTGAAGGGATCTGAAGGGACCGAAGCCCAGTGCCAGAGCATCTGCCTTGTGTATAGCATATCCCAAGCAATGGGGGGGGGGGATATAAGAGTAATAAAATAAAATAAAATAAAATAAAAATCCAGCGGGTCCATAACAACAGCCTCCTAGGACCTAAGACTGGTGGGGGGACTCCGAGACTAGCGGTGAGTGGCATCTACCCCCCCATTCTGGTACGCAGGCTAGGCTCCTTGTGCACCTGCCATGGGCCCAAAGAAGGCCCCAATCAAGAAGGGTGGCAGGCCCGTGCGGCCACCTAAGAGGCTGTGCATCCCAGTAGATTCTTCTTCCGACTATGAGGGAGACCTCAAGCTGGGGGCCATCAGGGCGCTTATCGCATGCCTCCAAGCCCTGGAGAAGCAGTGCACAGCTCCCATGGGGGATGGGGAGGGGGGTGGCCCATCTGAGGTCCCATCACACCACCAGCGAACATCCAGGGCTGCCAAAAAGGCAGAACGAATGCAGGGTTTTGCTGAACGTTTGGCAGCACTCGAGGCGGCAGGACCACACGTATCTGACTCGGGAGGAAGCGGGACACCACAACCCCAGCCTGTGTTGGGTGGCGGCAACGAGGACCCCAGTGGTGATGGGACTGGCGCAGGTGAGTCATCACAAGGGGTGTGGTCATGGGGTCTGCCTTACAATCCCCCCTTTGGACCATATGGGTGGTATGAACTGGGCGTCACCACACGCCACCTGCAATCAGGTCTGGCAAGGTGGGGCTGCCTGTGGGCTGGCCTTAGATGGTGTTGCCTCGGCCCCCTATGGGTCAGCAGCCAAGACATGCCCCAATGGGCACGCAGGCGACGTGCCAGTACCATTGGGAGACCACCTCTTGCCAACGGTCAAGGAACGTATTTGGAAGGGTGAGTGCATGGATATATTCCAGTTGCTTTTCAAAGAGCCCGAGCCGGTAGATAAGGACGGGGCCCAGGGAAAAGACAAGGAGAAGACCAAGAGGAAGCCCATTCAGCATAACTGGGCCAATTGGGTTTCGGGGTTTACAGTCTACATGGGAGTGGTCACGCAGAAGTATCCCGAGAAGGGCCCCCGCGCTCATTAAGTACTTTGACATTATCCATAGGGCTTTCATGGACTTCGTAGGCAACGCCTGGGAGCACTTTGACCAAGCCTTCAGGGAACGTGCTTCGAACAACACGGCTATTTCATGGGAGAAGAAGCATCCGGAGCTATGGCTCCAGATCATGACTCCCGCCAGGCCTTTGGCTGGTGAGCGCGCTGACAGTGGTCATCTCATTTCCAGGACACCAGCAGTGTCAGCAGCCTCTGCTGCAGGCGCCCAGGGCGTTCAAAGTCCCCTGGTTTGCTGGGAGTTCACTGAACTAGATGGATCAATGGTCTGACTCAGTATATGACAGCTTCCTTTGTTCCTATGACTATAGTGCTTCAAGCAGCCGTTTGTCCCTGAAACTGCTATTTGCTAAAAATGGCAGCTTTGGGGGGAACTAGCAACTGGAGTGGGGGGTTGGTGGGGGGAAGCACAAGGAGGAGGTCTGAAAAACGGTCCCCAAACACTGTAATCCCAATCTGGATCAGCTTTCTCACTCCCTGCAGCTGCTTCTCAAGAGAAGGCAAGGAGTCTTCAAAGACATACTTCCTTGCTCCCATTATTTCTCAATTTAACTCTAGACTCCCTCTCGCCGGACTGAAGTCGCAACAATTTCAAATGGTTGAAGATTGATCAAGGCAGTTCACTAGCACCATTTGATCCATAGTCCTTGTGCTGTTCCAGTTTTCAACACTATTAAATTTCAGTGTATCTGTTTGAGAAATTAGAACTCAGTCATGTATCTCTTTAGAGACTCTAATTTTCTTCCTCATTCCTCTCCAGTATCACTATATGAGATCAATTTAGCCGTTTCACAAAGTTATTAATGTACAAACTTTTCTGCTTGATTAGAAAGCATCTCCTGATTTACTGGCCTAGAGATGAGACATCATTTATGCACGTTTGTCTTAACTTAATCAGTTACACTCTCCCTTTGCAGAATTTCACAGGATGACTATGATAAATGAACTCACTCCTGGAAAAACCTCATATGAGCTTGTGCAAATAATTCTATTCTTCGCTTTCCCCCAAAAGGAGGAATTCAGCATATAATTCAGTAACATTCAATGGCAGAGCTCTTGTGCCCACAACAGTATTATTGTGTTTAACTCCAAAGAACAGGACATGTCTCTATGTAAAGCTGAGTAGAAATGTCAAAGATCCCATGTTGCAGTAAAATAAAACTTACCGGAGGACATGATTACAAGGATAGCGGCTGAGTATATATGTGACGATATCCCCACTACCACCCTGTGACAAAATATTGCAGTCTGACCGCTGAGAAAATAAAGTATTTCCACCATAAAAATGCTGCCTTAGGGGAAGATACGTGGCTGGATTCCACATAATAAATGAGCAAAGCTAGCACATTTATGAGTTAAAATCCTGATTATGAAGAAAAGCCTGCCTTTGTATATTTACCCCAGCCTGGGCTTTGTTTCATGAAACCAGTTGCATACTGCAATTGCTCTGAGCAGCAGCAACCAGTAGGCACAGAGAAGCTGTAGGAGTAGTAACACTCTGGGATCTTGGGATGACTGTATGGAGGTGCAGATTGACCTTCTGTTGCGAGCAGAGGTGCACCTAAGTAATTTTGGAGCCTGCACCTAAAGGCCTTTGGAGGTACCCCTCCCTTGAAAATTAAGCATCATCATGTTCAGCTGGGTGACCACACCACCCGGGACAGACTAAAGAGGATTTGTGGGGGTGGGGGCAGGGGCTGTGGAGGCCCTGGACTCCAGCCTGGAAGTCCAGGGCTAAGAGCACCTCTGGTTGCAAGTAATGATTGGTGCAGGATCAGCCCATCCCTAGGTGAACTAGGCAGCCACCTAGCACTAGAGATGTTCATGGAATCCTTTTTGCATATCCATTGGAGTGGTGCGCAGGCTCTTTAAACAGAGGGAGTCAGGCCTTACCTGCTCCTCCGGTGCTCCTCCCTCCCCCCCACAGTGCTGTCACTTCCAAATGGCTGTGCTGTCTTTGCAGATGAACCATGCCATGCCGTGCTGAGGGCTTCCTGCCTGGGATCAAGAAGTTTTCTGTTCCCATGCAGGAAGCCCCCAGTGTGGCACGGCTGTTTGGAAGTGACAGCACTATGGTGGGGCAATGGAGGAGCACCGGAGGGGCGGGTAAGACCTGCCCCCCTCAGTTTAAACTATTTCAGCACCTCAAATTAGAGGCACAGAAAAGATTCATGCATATCTCTACCTAGGATGCCAAGTAGGGAGGGGCAGTGATGGCCTGGGTTGCATCTGCCACACACCGGTGCCCCCGCCGTGGGCAGGAGCTCACACCAGCCAGCTAATTTATGGGTATCACCCCCATTGCCACAGCCAGCCAGTCAGCCGGCTGATGGGTGACATGTGAGTATTGTCTACTGTGAGATGTTTCCTATGAGGATCATAGTTCAGTGGTAGCGGATCTGATTTAGTGCATAAGATCCCAGGTTTAATCCCTGGCATCTATAGCTAGAGCTGGGAAAGACTCCCGCCTGAAACCTTGGAGGGCAGCAGAGAAGAGACACAGGGGCTATTCTCACGATTAACAAAAATCAGGCTAGGAGAGCCTAGCCCGATTTTTGTTAATCGTCAGAACCACCGGGCTTGGCTGCGAGCCCGGTGGTTCTAGAGCGGGTAACCTGCTCTGGCACCCCTGGTAAAAAGCAGGTTTGCAGAGCGAGCGCTCCGCCAACCTGCTTTTTACAATCGTGAGTAGCCACGGTGCGCCTTCGCGAGTAGCCGCGGCGCAAAAAGCCACCTCCCGGCTCTGGGGGTCTCCCCAGCATGCCCTGTGTGCTCGCGCAGGGCATACCGGGGCTTGCGGGGGCCGCGCGGCCCCCGCTTCCCCACCCCCCGCTGGCTCCGTCATGGAGCCAGCAACCGTGTGGGCGGCCGATCTGGCTGCCCAGGACTCCCTGCCCGCTCGTTTGCGGGGAGAGTGGGCTTAGCCTGCTCTCCCCGCAGTTTCTAAAAAAGCAGGTCTCACGGATCGTGAGACCCGCCTCACAGAGTAGGAGTGGAGCTATAATTGGGTGGACGGGTTTTAAGAACCCAGGCTGCCCAGCTCCTGGGAGGCACCTGAGGAAGGGCTGCATGAGCTCTGTTGGGAATTCTCTCTGGTAAGAGAATCCCTTTTTCATTATAGCAGAGTGCACAGAGGCACAACACAGCGGAATTTGGTTAGGCATGCGTGTATGCTGAGAGTAAAGTAACTTGGAGCCACTTCATAGTTTCAAATCAATATATATGGCATTTATTAAAGAACTCCATTATAGATAGGAAAGTGAGGAGTTAGGATCTCTAATCTAGCTAGCTAGCTGGATGCAGATAGATTCTGCATCCCTGCACACATGGTGCAGGGGAGAGGAGCTTGCATGTTGCAAGGTAGAAGGAACAGAAAGAGAAGAAGGGGGAGAGGAAGGAAGTGTCCCTGAGATTAGCAATCTACATTCCAAAGGGATAGTATCAGAGCAGTAGAGAAGGGATGACCAATGTCTTGACCCACTAGCCCTCTGACTCACTAGTCTGTCCTCCTATGTCACTGAGACAAGAGACAGCGCAAAGTCCTTAACTTCCAACACTCTCCACTTCCCAGCTAGCATTTGCTGGCTGGATGCATCTACTGTCCGTTCTCTCCCTCCTCAAGAGAAAGAAAAAGGGGGAAAGCATGCACAGGCGCTCTGGCCACACCCCTTGTGCATGACATCACATGCAAGGGGCATCGCTGGCACACATTCATGGCATGTGCCGGACAGGGCCGCTGGGACGGGGTGAAAACAGGCCCCTGTTCTCTCACTCTGCCAGCAACACAAAGAGCTAATGAGTGATCCTTAACATCTGCAGTATGTGGTTTCTGAACCTGAATGCATATGCAGTGTTGCGGTGTTTGTGAGTGAATGCTTGAAAGAGAGTGGTGCCACCTGAGTTCTTTCCTAGTGCCCTTCCTCGGCTTTTCTCTCCGTTGTTGATGGAGAATATGCAGTCAGTGACTGAGACAATATTTACCCCTCCTCTCCAGGGAGTTGCAGTAGCAATTTGTGTGCAATGACATAGTTGTATTGGGAAGTGTATCTGCTGATGTAACCGTCCACTGGGGTATATGTGTGACCAGCATAGGGCCACTGGCAAAGATATGTCTGAAGTTACACCAGCAAAGGAGGCTTCTGCCAAATCTGAAAGCCCTCCAGCTAGCATGGTGGTGGTTTGATGTTCGTAAACCATCATGCTACAAATTTTAAAATGCACTTTCCTATTTGCATATTTCTACTGAATGCTAATAAGTTTCAATCTAGCTTAAATCTTTTAGAAACGTCCTGAAACATGCCATACAGATCAAAATATTATGAGCAAGTGCTGCTCTCACTGAGATGGAAAAGCAACAAATAATGCAATTAGATTGTTTCCTATTTCTTAAATATATGGAATGAACTATTTTTGCTTTTATGACTGATAGTCTTCTTCTGTTTTAACAGAATCTGTACTTGCACAAAGGTTCAGTCTGGAGCTCCCATTATGGAAAATATAACCCATATAAGTAGATTTAAAATACCGTTTAAGTCCTTGAAGAATGCTAAATTAAATTGAGCCCTTGAAGAATGTTAAATTAAATTAAATTAAAATGGACTGACACAGAAGATTTTGATATCAGGAAGTCATATAGAAGATGCAAACAAATACATAATTTCTCCTCAATCATATAAAATAACTGCACAGTTAAGCAAGATGTTCTTGTATATCACAATACATATACAATATTTTCAGAAAGTTACCCCAAATAAAATATATTGCTTATTTATGTGTGATCTTGCCTTGGCAGCCATATTGGTTTTATATAGCCAGAAATTGTCTATTTTAAATTCTATAAACCGCTGGGCAGAATCCATACTAAGTTACTCAGTATTACTACTCAGGAGTTATTCTATAAAACTACTTAATTTCAATAGGACTATTAAGGAATAATTCAGTCTAGATACATTATTGCTGCCCAGTATTCTTTAACATAGTTCCCATGCATCAAGTCAAATAGCTTTGGGATTTCTGATTCAGGTGAGTTTCTCAAACCTTTAACAAGCTCCAGAGTTCAAAATAACTTTTTAAAAATTGGAGGGCTGTGGGATTGGGCAGGGAAGCTGTTATTAATTTGTCACCCCTGCTAATTTGGCAAAGAGGCACCTTTTAACGTGGTGATTCTCTTTTTTTTTTTAAGCAGAGGGAGAGAAACTGACCCTATCCACCCCCAGCACAGTACCTCCAGTGACTGTTGCTGGTGTCTATCTTATGTTTCTTTTAGATTGTGAGACCTTTGGGGACAGGGATCCATCTTATTTATGTATTATTTCTCTGTGTAAACCACCCTGAGCCAATTTTGGAAGGGCAGTATAGAAATTGAATTATTATTATTATTAGCATTAGCATTAGCATTAGCATTGGCTTTACTGGAGAACAATAATCACTTTCTGGTGCTCCTAGATATCCTATGTGGTGCTCGATATTAATGTTATCATGTTTTCTATTGAGTTGCCAAAACCAAATTGTTTGAAACAGCTGGATTCTGTCATTCCTTACCTTTTGAGTCATTAGTTTGGTTTTTCTCCCCAAAATATGTATAAATACTTCTAACCTAAAACATGCATTGAGGGATGATACTCTCTGCAAATTGCAGGCAAATCTTCCCTAGTTTGGTTTTTTAAGACATCCAGTGGTGAAGATGTTTCAGCTGACCTTGAAAATGTATTCTATCACTTTACTGACTTCAGGAAATTGTTCTAAGTTGTGCTCAAAATGCCTTTTAAAAATGTAAAGTAATTGTTCCTTCAGCTTCTTTCAGTGTCAGTGGTGGAAACCATCTGGAAACCTGTGGAAATCATTTAGATCTTTGAAGTATATTCACTCCCGTAGCTTGGCTGTTTGTGTGTACACACAGTGAAAAGTTGGATATAGGATCAGCAGTTAGTCTTTTTAATCAATAGGCAACAGTCAGATCAGGAGATAATGGAGAAGCTCTGGCTCATTGTGCTCCATACCTCTTAACATACACATAATTTAGAACTCCTTTGAAAGTCCCACGAGGCTGTTATCGATGGCTGTAGCATGCAATATCTATTGAATTATGAAAGCAATTGAAGTGTAGCCTGAAGACCACAGTGTAAGTTGCTGCCCTGGTTTTTCATTTAAGACAGAAATCTGAATAAGCCAAAATGACTTTAGGAGCTATATTTAGAACCTATAAAGATATGGCTTGGCTTTAAAAATGACAGTAGATGTGACAATAATTTCATTACTAGTGTGATTTAGAAGATTAAAACATCATATTTTGGCAAAGATAAATGAACATGGGTGCTATAATTCATCTTTTTTAAAAAACAAAACAAAAATTCATTAAGAGTCATTTTGTGGATAAGGATGAGTATATGTTTGCAACATAATGCAAAAATGAACTAGATTGTTTCAATCCAAATGAACTGTTTTCTAACTGGATGTTGAATTGCTTTCCATTAAGAATGATTTTATATAAACCGGTATGCTGTACTATTCAGCACAAAAGTGCACTTGACTTGATGAAACCAATGGGCTTAAGTACTCCTAACCTAAGTCTGTTATGGATTAGGGCCAATAGATGCAGGATGGTCACTAATAAGTCCCACAAGAGGAACCTCCAACAAAATGTCACATCAGATCTGGAATCTCATGTGTTATACTGGAGTGGAAGAGACAGAACAGGGCACTGATGGCAGCAGGAAGGAGAAATGCGGAGTTGGGAGGGACTTGTCAGAGTCGTTTTCTTGTTTTCTCCCTTTTTCTGTATATAGCCTGTGCCTTCTGTAACTGAACCCATTGTCACTCACTGTCAGTAGTTTTCCTTGCTCCCTCCCTCTCTTCCTCACCCCTTCCTCCAATTCATTCCTTCACCCTCTTCACCCCAAACTTCCTGTGTTATTGGCTGTGCCCTTTTGATTGGCAAGAGGAGAAGGAGGTCCTCTTGGTCCAAGAGTCTCGGAACCTTCACTGGAGCATTCCATGGCCACACTTCTGCTTTCTCAACAAAGTTTTTTGTTTCTGGGGGTGATATCTAGGCTTCCCTCCAAAACAAACATTTTTCGGCATGCCTTGTGGTTCCTCCCAGCACCTCCAAATGCCACCCATTAACAGGAGCTTGCAGAGACTCTGTGCCAATCTACACACTGTTAGCAGTGAGATATATTAATAGATAGATTTCTGGGTTGCAGAAATAAGATTGTCCTAAAACAGGAGATCAGTTTGATCAGTGTTGAAACCATGGTTTTGCTAAGAGCTACTGTATATCCCATATTTATTTATTTATTATTTAACACATTTTTATACTGCCCCATACGCAAGTCCCTGGGTGGTTCACAATCTAAAAACACAGCAATTAAATGTTAACACAATTAAAGCAGTTTAAAATACAGATCAAAAGCTCTAAAACCTAAAACTTTACAACTATAAACTAAAAGCCTGACTAAACAAGGTATGTCTTCAAGATCTTCTTAAAAACATCCAGAGAAGGGGAGGCTCTAATTTTGTTTGGAAGCGTGTTGCAAAGACATGGGCAACTCTAGAAAAGGCCTGGTTTTGAGTCACCACGAACTGAGCTGGTGGCAACTGCAACCGGACCTCTTCAGATTATCTTAATAGGCAGTGGGGTTAATGAAGAAGAAAGCGTACTCTTAAATAACGGACCCAAGCCATTCTGGGCTTTATAGGTAATAACCAGCACTTTGTATGAATCTTCCAAATTCATTTCAGGCTTCTCACAAACCTTCACTCACATGGAAAAAGTCTTATGTCAGGTATATCCATACACTCTCTCTATATTGCATACTATCCCAAATATTTTGCCTGCTAAAAGATATATTTTTACAATTATTCCTAGAATTTTTTTAAAAAAAATTAACGTATTTTTATACTGCCCAAAACTTATGTCTCTGGGCAGTTTACAACAAGATAAAAACATAAAAAGTAAAACATTAGTTAAAGCAAAAACAAAATGTTAAAAACTTTACAACAACTTAAAATTTCTAACACAATATTTTAAAACAGCATTAAAACCATTAAGACAATATTAATTAAAAGCCTGGGTGAACAGATGTGTCTTTAAAGACTTTTTAAAAGCTGTCAGACATGGGGAGGCTCTTATTTCACTAGGGAGCGCATTCCAAAGCCTCGGGATATCAGCGGAGAAGGCCCGCCCCTAAGTAGCCGCCAGACGAACCAGTGGCAAATGCAGAAGGACCTCTCTAGCTGATCTCAGTGGGCTGTGGGGTTCATGGCGAAAAAGGCGCTCTCTCAAATACCCAGGGCCCAAGCTGTTTAGGGCTTTATAGGTTATGACCAACACCTTGTATTTTGCCCAGAAACATATCGGCAGCCAGTGTAACTCCTTCAATACGGGAGTAATATGGTCTCTCCTAGATTACCCAGAGAACAGCCTGGCTGCTGCATTCTGGACCAACTTAGTTTCCAGACTCCTTACAAGGGCATCCCCACATAGAGCGCATTGCAGTAATCCAATCTAGCCAATGTACCACTGTTTTGAGGTCGTCTATCTCAAGAAACAGACGCAGCTGGAGTATCAGCCGAAGCTGATAGAAGGCATTGCAGTAATCCAGTCTGGAGGTTACCAGCAGATGTACCATTCTTTTGAGGCTGTTCATCTCAAGAAATGGACGCAGCTGGTGTATTACCTGAAGCTGATAGAAGGCACTTCTGGCCACTGTCTCAACCTGGGAGAACAGGGAGAGGCTTGGATACAGAAGCACCCCTAGACTGCATACCTGTTCCTTCTGGTGACGTGTGCCCCCATCCAGGACAGGCAGATCAAAATTGTCTCTCGAGTTTCAACCCCACACAATGAGTACTTCCGTCTTCTCTGGATTCAGTCTCAGTTTGTTATCCCTCATCCAGCCCATTACCTCCTCCAGACAGGCATTTAGGGAAGTTATGCCCTCTCCTGATGATGCTCACATGGCAAAATAGATTTGGGTGTCATCAGCGTACTGATAGCACCCTGCATCAAATCTCCTGATGATCTCTCCCAGCGGTTTCATGTAGATGTTAAACAACATCTGAGACAATATGGAGCCCTGAGGCACACCATACAAAAGTTCAGATTTTGAAGAAGAGCAGTCTCCAAGGGACACCATCTGGAACCTGACCGAGAGGTAGGAATGGAACCACTGCAAAGCAGTGCCTCCCACCCCCAATCCCCTCAGATGCTCCAGAAGGATACCATGGTCAATAGTATTGAAAGCCACCGAGAGGTCCAAAAGGACCAACAGAGTCACACTTCCGCTGTCAGTTCCCAATTGGAGATCATCCATCAGGCCGACCAAGGCAGTCTCCACCCCATAGCCTACCTGAAAGCCAGTTTGAAATGGGTCGAGATAATCAGTTTCCTCCAAGACTGTCTGGAGCTGGGAGGCCACCGCCCTCTCAATTACCTTGCCCAGCCATGGAAAGTTGGAGATAGGCCTGTAGTTGCTCAACTCTGAGAGATCCAAGGTAGGCTTCTTCAGAAGCGGTCTAATAATTGCCTCCTTAAGACAAGGAGGCAACCTACCTTCCCTCAGAGATGCATTTATAATCTCTACCAGGCCTTCTACAACAACCCCCCTGCCAGATAGTATAAGCCATGTTGGGCAATGCCGCTGCTACATGGCAGTCTAGTCTGAGGAAGCTACTTGTGGTTTTATATATAGGAGCTCTTGACTTAAGCAGAGGTGAGTTATCTCTGCTATAACAAAAATGGGTAGGTTACATCCTCCATCAACATAAAGTTAACTACTAAATTCTGGGGCTCTCATTTCCAAAACTCCAGTTATTAGTAACTAGTTTGCCTCATTTCAGTGCCATTCTGACACCAACTCTTTTGAAAATCAATTCCTGTATAGTCTAAATTAGTACACATTCATGCCATTTTATGCGGATGTGTGACTTATCATGCCATTCATATCATTTCTGATTTTGTCTTCCAAGATTTGACCTAGATATTTAATTTTGCTATCTACCAACTCTGTCTCTCTCTCACACACTGCCTCATAATGCAGTCAATTATCAGTAGGCAAAGGCATTCCAGATACCTTATCAGCTAGAAAGGCTGACTTAATAAGCTGTGTTAGGCAAAGGTTATGGTAGTAGGGTGACTATCATAGTCTGCTCACTCCTCGTCTGGCCTCAGAAATCATATTAATGGATTATAGGTCAATAGATTTGACATTGCAATAACATACAAGAAATGATGGATGAAAATGTATGAAATTAATTGGTTTTTCTGGAAGTATTATCCAGATACAGTGCTCTGAAATATTAGTGGTATTCATTGGGTATAGAAGAAAATTGTTAGAAAAGAAAAAAAGGTAAGGAGAAGTTTGGATAATTAAAGAATTAACATGAAGAATGTACAATCTTTTGATCTGGTCAGAGTGCAGATCTAAACATTGCAGTCTACTGCACCAAAATTGCTTCTGCTATTCTAACAGCAAAGAAGGACCCATGTTCTTTTCTCCTCCTCCTCAGGCTTCTCACAATATGTGGTAACAGCTGGATGTGAATCAGCATGAAGTTACAATGGTCTGAGCTGTAGTGCCAGGCAAATCCCCTGGGAGCCAGTATTGAGTCTAGAGGCCCTATCTTAGATCTTTGAGAATGGTATTCCAAGTGATAATTCTAAGTGGAACCACATGAACAAACAGCAGACTCCTGCCAGCAAGAACAATTGACCCTTTGTGCTAGTTATAATTTTGAATTATATTTGGGAATGACTGTTGCTCAGTGGAAGAACATTTGCTTTGCCTTCAGAAGATCCAACATACAGTTCCTGGCATCTCTAAGCAGGACAGGGTAAGAGCCACCTGAAACCCTGGAGAAATGCTGTTCAGACAGTACTGGACCAATGGGCTGTCTTGGTATAAGGCAGCTACCTGTGTAAACATCCCACAAGTATAGAATTCTATATCAGGAAGAAGATTAGTTGCAGTGGGTCATCACTTCAACCATATTGCTGTCTCCCCCCATCCCAGCTTCCAAAGGACTATGCCATGTGCCCAAAGTAACAGAGGTGTACTGAACAGTACTGACTTAGGATCATCATGAAGGTCATATGTAACATCTGCTTTGCTTTCTGGTTGGAGGAACAAATCTGGTTCCTCCAACAGAATCAGAGCAGCAGCATTCTCTGTCACAAGCAGTATCTGGGCTGGGAACAAATGTGAATTGATGTGTAGGAAGCAAATGTTGTCAGCCATGAACAACAATGAGCCTCCTATGATCATCTCAAAATTTTGGTTTTCGGCATCCACATGCTCCATTAACCATGTGACAAGGTTAACTTAATCACCCATTCACTAAACAAAACCAAGGTGACTAGCAGCAATGGGTACTTGGCAATGCACATGTGGTATCATTTGTGTTGCATATAATTTGCAGCACTTTTATGTGGAGAACAATCAGATTTCGCTTTCTTTTCCTCCACAAAATAGTATGCAAGTAGGCTAGACATTTCTGCCAAATTTGCAATCCTTTAATTAGAGCGACATTTTTAATGCAAAGGCTCAAAGCCACCTATTCAAATGCCATGGAATTATTGCTGGAACTCTAAAAGTGACTCTACTTTTTATATTAAGCACAGCTATGAGGGAAGGTGACCTGTCATCTCACTTCGACTTGAAAATTTTGAATAGCTCTCAAGTCACTCTTAAATATTGCACCAAAACCGACTTCTTATGAAGTATGCTCCTCAAAAATCAGCTGTATTTCCCCCTCCCCCATTCCTTTGTGCATAATACTTGAAGAAAATTGGATTATTAACAATAGTAATAAAAATGATCTTCTAATTCCATTTTTCTCCTGTTACGTACTATTATGTCCCCTGTGATGAAATGATACAGGACTACTTTTATGCAAATTGGCTTAGAACTCTTTGGAGCTGTCAGTCATAGGAGGCAGTAATAGAGTGACAGTTAGAAGTTGGTGATTTGGGTCTGGGTAGGAACAGTCTCAAAGATGAGATGTTCTGAGACTCAAAGGATAAGACCGTCTAAAAAATAAAGGAAATAAAAAATAATGGTTAATAATCCAATGTTATTAGGACAGTCTGTAATAAAGATCGGGTTGCTAGAAGCCCAGCAGAGGAGAGGAAGAGTCCATCTGCTTCCCATTCAGGGCTGCCCGGTGTGAGAGACCACGTGTGTGTGCTGCTGGCTCCTTCTGCTGTCACCTGCCTGCTCCTTGCCTTCCTTGTTGCCCTGCTGCCTGCTGCCTCTGTGGAACATCTGTGGGGAGTGTGTGCAGGATTGGGGCCAGGATGAATGACTCAGCAATTCCTGGCAGTTCCAGCTCTGGGCCTTTATAGGAACACTGCCTGTGATGGCAGGCCCACCACCGGTGGAGTCACCCCTTTGTGGGAGCCACTTTGGGGGATAACAAGGGGGAGGGCTAGGCTGTTTGGCTCAGGATCCCTTGTGGTGTGGGTGGGTATTTTAAATCGGCTTCTGTTTGAAATCCTGGGTTAGTTGAGTTTAATATGTCTGTGTCTGTCTGGAGATGGGGAGACAGTGGGTGGATCCACTGATTATGGGGCAGCTATCCCAGTGGTGGGGAATAGAAGAAGTAACATTGACAGGTCAGCAGGCCTTTGCAGGGGAAGGGAAAACAGAAACCTAATTGCTGTTTCCCTTTCTGGGTGTCCTGCCAGCTTTTTGACCTTGGAAAGCAATGCCAACCACCCACAGAGCCTCGTCTTGCTCCTTTGTAAAGCCTGGTCCATCCAGAATAAACCTGAAATCATCCATGATTTGATTCTGGATGAAGGGGCCGATCTGGTATATATTCCAGAGATTTGGTTGGGGGAGGCTGGTGGCCCAGACTGGGTACTCTGTTGAGGAGCAGGATAGTGGAAGTGGCAGGAGCAGGAGAGGAGCAGGGAGGTGGAGTGGCTGTGGTCTATAAGAACAATATCTCCCTTGCCAGGATCCCTGTCAAAGTGTCTGACCACATTGAATGTGTATACCTATGTTTGGGGACCAGGGATAGACTGGGATTCTGTTGGTGTAGCGATAACCTCGCTGCCCTAACTGAGTCCCTAACTGAGCTGACGGACTTGGTCTCGGGTTTGGCATTGGAGTCTCCCAGGCTTGTGGTGGTGTGTGTGTGTGTGTGTCGGGGGGTGGGGGACTTCAATGTTCACTTTGGTACCAATTTGTCTGGGAATGCTCAGGAGTTCATAGCGGCCATGACAACTTTGGGCCTATCCCAAGTAGTCTTGGGACCGACACATATTGCTGATCACACACTTGATCTGGTCTTTCACTCTGAACAGGGTGGTGTTCCATGGGTGGGGACTCCTGTGATTTCCCCATTGTCATGGATGATCCACCATCTAGTTAAGGTTGGACTCACAACCATGTCCCACTTCCACAGAGGCAGGTCCATTAGGATGGTCCATTAGGATGGTCCGCCTGAGAAGGTTGTTGGATCCCATAGGATTTCAAGAAGCCTTGGAGGGATTTAGTATTGGCTCTGCTGGTGACCCTGTCGACACTCTGGTAGAGAATTGGAGCCCCCACTGCTCGTTAAGATCATCTGATTCATCTGCGGTTGCCACCAACTTGTTTGGCAGCTACTCAGGAACGGGCCTTCTCCATTGCTGCCCCTGGACTTTGGAATGCACTCCCTGTTGAAATAATAGGCTTCCCATCTCTGGCAACTTTTTAAAAGGCACTGAAGACACATTTATTCACCCAGGCTTTTAATTATATTTATGGTTTTATTTTTAAATGTTGGTTTTAAATGATTTTAGTGTTAGTGATTTTAATGTTTAAATGATTTTAATTGTTTTAATGTTTGAAATTATTTTAATTGTAAACTGCCCAGAGATGCAAGTTTTGGGCAGTATAAAAATATGTTGAATAAAAATGAAAAATAAATAAAAATAAATACCATTTTGGGAAGGAACTGGCTTCAAAGGTGAAATGCCTTATATATTGTGTGTAAAGTAACTAAGTGCTGGTCATATATTTTTTTTTTAACTTACCTCCTCCAGGGGAGTTGTGGGAGGTGGTGGGGGGTCCACAGAGTTTTCCCCCATCCTCTCTTGATGCCTATACGAGACATCTAGCTGGCTCTTCAACCCGTTCAGGCCTTCCCCTTCCGGTGTGGGGGCCTCGCAGAGGCCATTTGAGCATGTGTCATGGCCATTTTGTTTTCAGTGACCATTTTTAAAAAAATAAAAAAAATGGCCACCACACATGCTCAAACGGTCCCTGCGAGGCCTTAGAGGCCAGTGGGGGGAAAACCTTTGCAGACGCCACCCCCTGCCTTTAGGAAGCCCCCCAAAGGGGCTACAGGTAATTTTTTAAAAAATAGATAAATAATATAATATAAGTCACTGTACACATATTCAGAATGGCACTATGTATAGAGAATCAAGGCTTGTGAATACTGAGCTGAAGCTTATGAGCTAGGATTGTATTCATTTGCTCTTACTTTGCTTCTTGTGATGAGTTAAATGTGATGTCTTAATAATATGGCTATTAATGGTGAGTTTGTCTTTGGATCAGTGTGAAATCCTTAGTATTAAGGCTCAATGGGAGTTTCTTGCTCTCTCTCTCTCATTTTAACTGTCTTTCTGAAATACTAGAATATATTCCAAGCAGTGACACAGTTTACTCTGCATATCCTTTAATTATTTTCAGAGTATCTGGGAAAAGTCAAGTTCTCCATATACCGGTATTTTTAAAACTTATGTAATAGTGATGCTACCAATGCATAGTAGAGAATTAGACAGGCACTTCTGTTTAGTTTTCCAAGTACACCTCCACATAGTATTTGGGTATTTCATGAGCCCCAGCATACTGAAATGTGTAGTTTTCCAGCATTTTTTGGTCTGGCTACGTCCACTGCTAAAGCATTGTTCTATTGTTTGTCCCCAGCATCTGGTACCCAGAGTAGTATATCACTTCTGAACCAGGAAGTTCCATTTCTACATCATGGCTGATGAAAGGGTCTTCCATGGGCAAAGCTGGGGTGGTGCCGATAGAACACAGGGGTGTCCAACTTTGGCCCTCCCACTCTTGTTGGCCTACAACTTCCATCATCCCTGGCTACAAGCTACTGTTGTGAGCCAAAAATGGCTGGAGGGCCATAGCTGTTCACTCCTAATGTAGAAGGAGACTTTGGCTGTAATTGTGGCTGGGAACAATGGGAGCTGTAGTTCAACAATAGCTGGAGAGTCAAGGTTGCCTACCCCTGAGTAAAGGAATATGTTGTAGAAATAGTTGGGCAGGATGGGTAGGATTTGTAGCAGTTCCTGCTTTGGGAGGGCCCAGCTGCTTCTGAGGAGAAGAAGAAAGGCCAAGCAAGAGAGCGTTGCAACAGTAAATGTGATGGATAAAGAGACCCTGAGCTGCAAGGGACACTAAAGAGAAAATGGTATAGATATGACAAAGTGGAAAGCCACAAGATTTAGCAATTTAGCACTATGTGAGGCAAAACAGAGAGAAATCAGAGATAATACCAAGGTTATGAGCCTGAGCAGGTGGCAGAAACAATAGAATTAGCTAGTAGAAGAGAAAGTGAGAGCAAAGGAGAGGCATGAGAGGAAAAACAGAAACAGAGTTTTATCCAAATGATAAGCTATCCAGGAAAGAAAAGTAAATAAACCTTATACTGCATACCAATACATTGAAGAAGAGGTTGATTTTTCAATTGCGGGGCAGGTTCTGTTTCCTCCTGGCTTTGGCTCCTCAACTGGCACATATACAACTTCCAGACCAAAAGCACTCCTTGATACTTCAGGTGTGCATCCACTTTATTATTTTAATCACTTTTTTGGTTGTTTTTTGTTTTGTTTTTTGGTTTTTGGTTTTTTGGTTTTGGTTTTGGTTTTGGTTTTACCAAAAAAGCCTTTTCCATTGCTTACTTAAATCTTTGTAACTCTTCTCCAGTAGGAGGGGGGGAGGGATAGCTTTGTTACTGACATAAGGGCCAGCCAATCTGTGTTGTGCACAGCCTGACTCTGACAAAGGAGTAAGTTCCTACATTATTGACATGAGGTACAACCAACCAGTGCTGTATCAATTCAGAAGGTCATACACATGTCTGGTATGTGATAAGTGTACTTCCACAGTTGGCTCATGGCTGAAATTAATTCCAGTGTGATTTCCATCTGTACGCAGCAATAGAGTGCATACGGACATATGTTCGTTGAGTTCCAAGCCTGCTGTGAATTTATATTGACCCATTTTCAGTCCGTCGTGCTTCCTTTCTCAGATAATTGAGCTCAGGAGCAACTTGCTCACTCTTCCTGTTTCCAGCAAAAAGACAGTTGTATGGAGTGCTGATTGACTGGAGCTTCTAACAATCACAAAGCCACTCCCCTCATTATCAAAGTAGTGTTTCAAGCTTTAAAAAAAAAATAAAGGGTGTTTTTTTAAGAGAAGCCTTTTCAAAGGCAGTGAATAAACATGTAATTGGATGATTGTTTCAGGTGCTTGGATTTATTTATTTATTTTAAGCTGAAACTATACCTAAAGCATAGAGGACTGAATTCAAAGCCAGGTATGCATGCCAAAAGAGCAAAGGAAGGAGCAAGCAGAGCTCACCCTACAGCAGGAAAATAACCAACACAGTTAGTATAGTAAGCAGGTTTCAAAGGCATGTGGGGGTGGGTGAGTCATTTTCTGACCCAGTTTGTTTGGAGCTCTAATGATTTTGTTCCTTCCTATGTGCCTTTGTAGGAACACATTATGATATTATAAAAATGCCTGGTCTTGTTCTGATTTCATCCATTATATTTTCCATTGTTTTCAATGAAAAAACCACCTCCACTTCTGCCAACAATGTTATGATTTTCTAGCCACTCCACAAAAAACTGGTCAACATCTGAAAACTCTTCCAAGAGATCATGCCTGCTAATTTTTTTTAAAGCACCATGGGGTATCCATGTTAAGGGCATTGAAAAGGGTGCTTCTTCTAAAACATTCCCACTGGTTTCAACAGGGTAGGGGCATGCATGAATTGATTGTTGTGATTCAATTAGACCTCCCATTGAATTGCGAAAATTCATCGAACCAGCTGGCCATGCTGGTCAGTACAATGAATAGATTCAAAAATTCACCCGCCAAAAAGAAAGAAAGGTGATTCACCCATAGGGAACAATGGGGTACTCAAACACCCCATTGTTCCCCATGGTTAGGTCCTAGGGACAACAAAGTGGGTTGGGTGATAGGACATGATGGGTGCTACCTACCATCTACCATCCAACCGACAGAAGAAACAGGCAAGTGCATGGTTTGTAAGAAATGTATAACTTTCCCCCAAACCTAGGGCTTTTGAGGGAAAGGGTTTTGGGGGGAAAGGTTAAAATTTGTTTAAAATAGCCCACTTACCCATTTCATTTGTGGATTGAGTGGTAGGCAGCACCCATCATGCCCTACCACCCAACCCACTTTGGTGTTCCTAGGACCTAATCATGGGGAACAATGGGGTGATTCAAGTTCCCCATTGTTCCCTCTGGGTGAAACAAGCAAAGTGCACTGCACACATTTTGCAACCCTGCCTTGAAAAACAACACTGTGAAGCAGCACACACAGACCCTCCCAACACAGAACAACACATTTTGCCAAATACACAGTCCAAAGATGGCCAAAAAAAGAATCATTGAGCCAGAATCCACTGCCAACCACAGTAACATCATTGGCACAAGTGGCGATCTCACACAGAATTATTACCATAAGCATAACCATAAGCTCAACAAGAACATCTTCATCCACATTTTGACTGAGTGAATGCACTTTGCAATGCAGATTTCAGAGCAGACCAGGACAGTGAGTGAAGCACAAGGTAGTCAAGGCCAGACATGGAGCTCATCACAGCAATCACCAGCACAGAAATCTGCTACATCACTCACCACAAGGCCATCTCACAAACAGACCAAACCACAGCTCAAGGAAGGCAGACAGGCACCCTGTTTATGCTTTTGTCAATCTGAGATCCAGCAAAACCAGATCGTTATAGCAGCAAGTAAAAGCACAGCATTATACTCAATGCTGAGAAAAGAAAAGAAACCACAAAGTGAAACCTTCCTTTCTCCTCTCCTGATGTAAGGGCTCTTTCTGCCTCCCAGTCCCTTTGAATACATTTTGAATTTCCCTCTAAAAGTGTTGTCCATCTCTCCTCCCTCTACCAGCCAATGGGGCCACAGTTGTCCTTGACAACACTTGAGTTGAATGACAACAAGGCAACTAAGAAGCAAGGAGATCTCAAGCCAATTGGAGCCCAGTGCCAGAATATCAATCAGCAAGGGGGAAAGCCTGCCAAAATGGCAACACAAATTGCACAAATTGATTCATGCCAATTCGGGGCTGATTCAGTTAAACATCAAATCAGCCCCTGCATTTAAGGGTCAATTCAATTTGTGGCTGAATCTGCAGATTGACCCCTATTCAGCATGAATTGAATTCCATATTCCAACAGGGGAGCTAGTTCCAATTCTTCTCCACATAAACTCACTTTTCCAGCAATCCACATGAAATTTGCAGGCATTAAGAACTCTATAAAGGGATACAATCTGCCAGATTTCAAACAGACAGCATCAAGGGGACCCATGGTTTGTTTGTGGGGGGAGGGGGGTTTGAAGAGAGTGTTATACTTGTTTTCCAGAGCAACCCAGCTGCTCTAAACAAAATAAAATACAACAAACCCAATACAGTAGCCCTCAAATATGTAAGAGGAAACAAGAAGTAGATGGGATGGAATATTAGGAGGGGTTTTAACAGGGTATTTTGCAAGTAAATATCTCCAAGGCAAGTAGCACAAACAATAAAGCACACAAGTTCCCAATATGTTAGAAAAGATGGAAAAAATCAGGGTGCAGTAGGTGATAGATCTCTGGAAAGTTGATTAATGGGCTGCAGATATAGCCAAACTAAGACAAATAAGATCCCATATGCTGGGGAATATAAGTGAAAATATTTGTTTCTTCCATATGTCAAATACTGAAAACAAATACTCAGAGAAACACAATTATGAAATGGCAAATGCAGAAAATATAGATATATACCACAGAAACAAAGCACCAAGCAAATCTCTAAATACTCTTCTCTTCTCTCCCAGTTCATGATTGGAACCAACCCAAGCAGACAGAATGAAAAGAGTGATCCTTGAGGCTATTTCCATGATCAGGCGAAATCAGGCTAGGGGAGCCTAGCCCGATTTCACCTGACCATGAGAATCACCGGGCTCGCAGGCAAGCCCGATGGCCTCCAAGCAGTTAACCCACTTAAGTAACCCTCCCCTAAGCCTAGGTTAGTGGAGCGAGCACCCACTAACCCGGGCTCTACGATCGTGAATTGCTGCAGCGCAGCTCCGCAGCACAGCAACTTACGAGTAGACTCCCGACCCGGAGGCTTAAAAGCAGCCTCCTGGCTCGGGGGTTGCACTCGTGCAGGGCATGCTGGTGCTTCCGGGGGCCACCCAGCCCTGATCCCCCCAGCCCCCACCGGCTCCATAATGGAGCCAGCAGTCGTGTGGGCAGCCAGTTCGGCTGCCCGGAGCAGACTGACCGCTCGTCTGCGGGGAGAGTGGACTTAGCCCGCTCTTCCTGCAAACCCCATCCAGGCTCTTGTCACTGATCGTGAGATGAGCCTCCTTGTGTTATATTTTCTGAACATCCCTCCCGCTTGCCACTCTGTCAATGCAACTGGAGTTTCTGTTTTTCAAGAAGCCATATCAGGTTATTGGTGTCTGTGTCTGAGTTTAAGTCTGAGGAGGTTATTTGTTTGTTTGTTTGTTTGTTTGTTTTACATTTTATATCCTGCTCTTCCTACAAGAAGTAGAGGCTACTTTTCCTCTTTTTCTTTCTCCCCTCTTCCTCTGTTGCTGCTGTATGGGTGAGAATAAAAGTTCAGGGAACAAAGCAGCCAAATGCCAAAATAGCTTGCTGCTTCCTTGGAATCAGCTTGTGGTCATTGCAATCTTGAGCAGATGACAAATGGATCCTGCTCATAGTGTGTAACATGCATCCAGAATGTATCTTTAGATAAAAGAGGAGGAGCAAGCCTTTTCTCCCATTCAGCAATCTGGGATCATAACCAATTTAGTCTCTTCTAGTGATGTCTCTGTGTCATGAGAGTCTGTTTTCCTTTGCAACTAGGAATGTAGGGTGCACAAGAAAAAAAACTAAAACATCATCCTAAGCCAGCAATCATCTCAAGTGGAGGGAAGTATATTTGGAAAGGAAAAAATGTGCCAAGAACAGCACTAGAACATCCAGGGACAACGAGGAAGAAACCAAATACAAGGAATGTAACAGAGGGCTTGTGGTGTAGAGCAGTGGTTCCCAACCTGAGTTCCTTCTCCAGATGTTGCTGAACTACAATTCCCAACATCTCCAGCCATAAGAAGTTGTAGCTGGGGATGCTGGGAGTTGTAGTTCGGCAACATTTGGAGGAACCCAGGTTGGGGACCACTGGTGTAGAGATAGTGGCTCACATATTGTGCAGTGAGCCACAGATCTATGCAATAGGCATGCTCACTTTTTTCAAGCCCCTTTCAGCCCCACTGGCATTGCTTGCAAAGGCAGGGAGACTCTGTGGCTACTAAAGAGTGTGACATCTCGTTCCACTGCTACTCCCCTCGTGATGCACAATATGGAAGCTACTCTAAAGAAGTAGCCTTGCCACTCAGGAAAACCTTTCACTTTGCAAAAGAAGCCAAGAAGCAGGGAGGAGAACCACCATAGCACAAATGGGTTCAAAGAATCCGGACCACCGTGCTCAAGGCCTGTGACCCGTGCCCCAACCACGCCACCTGCATCTGATCTCAGACCCAGGGTGCATGCTGCGGCTCCATTTTTGAGAAGCTTAGCCAGCGCCGGCTTCCCAGCCTGGCCAGGAACACGTCTCCCTGCCTTTTAAAGCAGGGAGAGCTGCTCTCGGACATGCTGTGAATGCAGCGCTGGCTGGAATTTCCTCGCAAACAGCCCGTGACAAGCACTGATGTCAGATGCAGGGATCGTGGCTTGAGGGGGGTGCTGGCAGCGGTCTGAACTGGGGCCACCGCTGGCCTCCCTATGCCAGTACCAAGAAGACCTACATGTTAATACTGAGCTACCATGCTTAGTTGTATGATTCACACGAAACATAATAGGTGTCATCCAAAGTAGCACATGCTCCCGTGCATGATAGCTTCCCTGCCCCCTCTTCCCCATTGTAACTCCCTGAGTCTCCTGAAAAGTCACTTCTGGTAGCTGGGGGACCCCTGGCAACAATGTGGCATGTGAGGCTGTGGTGGTGGTGGTGGTGGGGATAGGAACATCCAGAAACTGGACAGAGATCCATTTAGCTCTGCTCACAATCTGTGGGTCTTTGC
The DNA here is from genome assembly GCF_027244095.1 of Hemicordylus capensis. Taxonomy (NCBI): domain Eukaryota; kingdom Metazoa; phylum Chordata; class Lepidosauria; order Squamata; family Cordylidae; genus Hemicordylus; species Hemicordylus capensis. The sequence goes on from NC_069661.1 coordinate 207,076,903, forward strand.
CCCTCTCTCTGCAGCCTCCCATAACACTGAGGATCCCCCAACCCTCAGCAATGGCTTTTCACAGGACTTGGGGTGCTTTGGTAGGGAAGTGGGCAGAAGATACTCCTCGTGCCACTGCCTGTTGAGAAAGAGCTCCTCTTGATGCCACCCGGTATCTCCATGCAATTCACGTCACAGCAGAGAGCAAATTCATTAGACGTATCCTAGAAATACTACCCACCACATACTGGTAGTACAACTAGAACACTTCACAGATGGAAATGAGCTCTCCTGGGCTTTGGTGTGATCACTGCTAAAGTGACCATTTAGAGCTGGATTGTAGTTTTACATTTTCACCTTTCCATTTTAAAGGCTATTTTGAGTATTACATGCTAACCCATAAAAGCCGAACCTAAAAAAGCAGTGTTGTCTGGAGTCACATAACCCCATGAAATAACAGGTTTCTCCTGTTTCTAATAGGTAAAATGACTGCACCTGAAAGATGAAAATGGGGAATGAGGACTTCTTGAGGCTCTTAAAACTCTGAGTTTTTCCTGGCAGCTGGAGATTTGACATTGGCTTCCATAATATTCATCTGATAACAGTGCTAGCCCAGTGGGGGCTGTGTGAATATCAGAGCTCTCATCTTTTTAAAGTTTTGTATAATGCAAGATATTAAAATTAAGGCTGATGTTTACTGTTCAGTTCTTACACACATATTCACACACTCACAGCTAGAGATTATTTCCCTTGGAAATGCTGGCTGTCTCTCACTAGTTACCAAATGCAATCAGATAGCTCTGCGTGGGCTGGCATACCAATTAAGCACTATGTCTGGGTTCTCTGCTATCCCTTCCCTCAGAAACTCAATAGTTTATCTTCAGATAAACAGAATCTAATGATAAGAAGAAAAACCTTCTCACACAGTAGCAGCAGAATCTATTTCTTTAAAATGTTTTCTATGGACACGCGGAGGAGTAAGAGTGAAATGGCCATAAGAACGAGACAGAATGAAAAGAAGATTAATGGCAAAAAGGATCAAGGGGGAAAAAATATTCAATTAGGATTTGCAGCCCTGGTGCAGATTTCTCAGCATTACTGTATCTCTTGCCATTACCTAAATCTGTTGCTAGGCTGTTGGCATTTGTCTTCATTATATATTAAAATAGAATAATGAAGAGGTTACCAAAATAATGGAAGAAATGGCCTGACATTATCACAATGAAGGAGAGACGAAATAAAGAAACACCTCAAATTACATTATTGGTTTGTGGAATCTGCAACAGGCAGCCATTTTCAACACAAACCCTAATTTCATTCTTCCATGTTTGTACTTCACTTAAAACAGGATTGTAAAGCTGAACTGTGCATATATTTATAATTCTCCCCCCCACACACACACACCCCAGGTGAAAAATGTTATGTCTGTACATGGACTAGATATGTTTCATAGATCTGAGATATCCATCTAATCTCTGAAAGGTATCCAGGTTCCCAAATGAGCCTGTACTAGTCCTTTGCTTGCTTCACACTGGACTAGAGCAAAGCAGGACTAACATGGCACCCTACTGAGCAACATTCTGGTGCTTGGATGGAGCCCAGGAGCAGAGTCCAGAGGAGTGTCAGGGTCTACCCTGGGGTCAGGCCACATTCTCAGGACACCCAGTGGAGAAATGAGGAGACATCATTTGGCGAGGCGTCTCAGCCTGAAGATTACAAAGTAACCACCCCAGAATCCCTAGAGACAGAAGGGCCCAATGAAGACCTCCTCTTGATGCTGCTGCCAGGAACCCCAGAGGGCCACCACCCCCCACTCCAGAAGGCTACCTGGAGCACGTGTCTACTTCTAGTCCAGACCCACTGAGCCTCTGAGGACCTGGCTTCTCCCAGCAGTCTGTTGAGCCTCCAGAGGGCAAAGCTTCCCATTGGCCAAATTCCACTCCCCAACTCTGAAAGTTATTCACTCTGAGCCCTTAATCCCACAGGCACTGCTGCATTAGAAAAACCCAACACGATTGCTGCCACAGTGCTCACATTGCTGCCAGATGCCTACCTCCAGGAGGGTCTCCTCAAGCAAAGGAGGAAAACAGCATGGGAGGATTAAGAGTAAGGCTTGTGATTGCAGTCAGCAGCCAGGATAGGGCATGGCTCTGCACAAACCTATTTAAGTCGCTTCCTGGCAGTGAAGCCTTTTTGGAGACAACAGCTAGATCTGAGTAGATACCTGTTGTACCAGCCTTGCACTGCATCCTGTGCACATCCCTAAGCCCAACCACTGGTCTGGTTCAAGCTCTGACCTGTGAAGCACCCAGCCACCGCTGGTGAGGATAGCAAGTGGGAAGGTGATGGGGACTGCCTGTCTGCCCACTGGATGACAGGGACTACCATCCCACCCATCTGCTTGGATGACTGGAGGGGCCCACTTGGGCACCAAAGCCACATTTTGCCTAGGGTCCCAGAAGTCCTTGAGCTGGCCCTGAGTTGACTTGTTTTCTGCTGCTCCTGAGGGCAGGAATAGAAATGGCAAGGAAGCATATTCAAGCCAAACATGAGGAGAAATTTCCAAATAGTAAGAGCTGTTCAACAATGGAACAGTCTGCTTTGTGCAGTGGTGGGCTCTGCTTCATTGGAGGTTTAAAAAGAGGCTGGACAGCCATCCATTATGGTTGCTATAGAGGTTTCCTGTACGAAGTAGGGGGTTGGGCTAAAATATCTCCAAGGTCCCTTCCAACTCTAAAATTCTATGATTCAATGGGACCTACCCCCAAGAAAGTATTGTATGTATGTATGTATGTATTTATTTATTATGTAAAACATTTCTACGCATACCAGCCATACCTGAATTGGACTAATGAAGGAATAGAAGTAGAACCTTGGCACTCATCCAAATGTTGGAGTAACCAGCCATGTTTGAGTTCTATAACTGATGGAAATACTACTTCACTGACCATTCCCAGATCAGACCTTTCCTCTATGTAAACATGTAGTAATCTCTGAATGCTTTAAATTTTTAATTGCTGTTTGGATTTTTTAAAATTGTGGTAATCTTTCAATATTTTAATTTTAGTTATTTAATAGTTGGTTTTATTCTTTCTTTCTTTCTTTCTTTCTTTCTTTCTTTCTTTCTTTCTTTCTTTCTTTCTTTCTTTCTTTGATTTTTATACCGCCCTTCCAAGCTGGCTCAGGGCGATTTACAGTTAAAAACCAGAAATCATTAAAAACAATTAAAATAGAAATACAAATATAAACACCAATTTAAAAACATCTTAAAAAACAAACAATCAAAACAATTAATACCCTGAAAACCAGGTTAACATTAAAACAATTAAAACTAATTAAAAACCCTGAAAGGCAAACAGATGGGTTTTAAGGGCTCTCTTGAAGGTCAGTAAAGAATTAAAATTATGAATTTCTGCTGGGAGTGCAATCCACAGCCCAGGTGCAGCTACAGAGAAGGCCCACCTCTGAGTTGCCACCAAATGAACCGGTGGTAACTGGAGACGGACCTCCCCAGATGACCTTAACGTGCAGTGGGGATCATGTAAAAGAAGGCGCTCTCTAAGATATTGTATTTATTTTGGTAATCCGCCTAGAGCCTTTGGAATCAGGCGATAGATAGATAGATAGATAGATAGATAGATAGATAGATAGATAGATAGAGTAAGCTATTGGGGGATCCATTTCCCATTGTTTCCCCCTCTATCTCATCCTGTACTCTTGCAGCAACTAGATTAACTACTATTTTTTTCTTGTTGTTCAGCAAGAAATGCTCCTGCTTACTCTCTACACCCCTGAAAATGATGCTTTTTGTACTTGTGCAGTTTCACTTCCTGCAGCCCTCCCTCGTTTTCTCAGCATGGGCACTTCTGGGCTGTGGATTTCTACCTGGGTCTGAAGCTCTGTCCATTGTCTTGTGGGGCCATCTCAGCCCATCTCTCATTCCTCTTCCCCCAACCTGGAATTTGCTTCAGCTACAGAGAAACAGCTAATACCATCATGACATTAATAATATAATACTTTTTGGATTTACATTTTTATTGATTTTTAATGGAAAGCATAAGCCAACACATAACAGCTACTGCATTGCCTTAGAAACAGTCATTAATAAGCATACTAAGCACACAGACAAAGAAAGTGGGAAACAACAGTGCCATGCAATTGATCTTAGGAAACAGCCTCAAACAAATATCTGGCTGATGTCTGGAAGTAGCCTAAAGGCCATTCAGCACTTCAGTAACCTAGTGGTTTTAGGACAGGATGAAGATGTATGATTTCTTAGAGAATAAGTAGAAAAGCATGAACAAGGTAGGATAAGAAGAATGTGGGCAAGGCAAGGGAGGGGAGATAGGAAGGAAGGAAGTGACAGGTTATAAGCAGAGATTGCTACAGGGGTATCCAGGAACTTGTATACGCAGGACAGTGAAAAATGCAGGACTGAATGGGAGGTTGGGTGCAAGGTCAGCTTGCAGTCATCAGAGGAAGAACAATACATTAAATCACAGTAATAAAAGAAGCCACCTAAGGAGAGAGCAGAATGAAAAAGAACTCATGTCCCAAGGACCAAACTTTATTATGGTCCTCTAGGAAGAAGAGCTATCCCTGAAGAATGAGAACATGTTTGAATGTACTATTTTCTCAGGGCTCGGATGTGCTGATTCCCTCCATCACACAGCATCTACAGGAGACACTTGATTATCATGGGTTCTCCATTTGCAAATTTGCTATTTGGTTGGGCTACATATGCCCGGTTTCTGTTATCATGGGGGTGATTTTAGCCATTCCCAGTTCCTGTGCATGTGTTTCACACTTCTGTTGGCATTTGGGGGTGGCATTTCCAGATTGGAAGCATTTCTGGTTCTGGAGGCTGAGCACAGCCATGTTGGGACTCCCCCCCCCCCTCCACTGAATTTGAAGGATATTTTATTGGAATTAAGAGGATTGGGGGGGGGATTTGTGGGCCTTTATTGGAGGAGATGGGGAGCTGGAGTGACCATGGTACAGTGCTGTACACCCCCCTTAGGATTACAGTGCACAAACATAACTGGGGGGGGGAGAAAAAGAAAAATCCCTTAAACATACAACAATGCAACTAATGCAGGAGGAAAAAAAGCGGGGGAATCCCATATATAGATATAGATATAGATATAAGAATAAGACCGAAATTGTCCACGATCTGATCGTGGATGAGGGAGCTGACCTGGCATATATAACGGAGACCTGGTTGGGGGAGGCGAGTGGCCCAGTGTGGGCTCAGCTTCTCCCACCAGGTTACTCTGTCATGGAACAGGCCAGGGGAAGTGGGCGGGGGGGGGGGGGTGGAGTGGCTGTGGTCCATAAGAATACCATTTCCCTTACCAGGGCCCCTGTGAGACAGCTGACTGATATTGAGTGCATATTTTTGAGGCTGGGAACTAGGGATAGATTGGGGATTCTGTTGGTGTACCGTCCACCCCGCTGCCCAACTGACTCCCTAACTGAGCTGACAGAGCTGGTCGCGGAGTTGGTGTTGGAGTCTCCTAGACTTTTGGTGCTGGGGGACTTCAATTTCCACTTTGGGGCTGGCTTGTCTGGTGCGGCTCAGGAGTTCATAGCGGCCATGACAACTATGGGCCTATCTCAACTAGTTTCTGAACCGACTCACGTTGCCGGCCATGCACTCGATTTGGTCTTTTGTTCGGATCAGGGGGGTGTTCCGTGGGTGGGGAATCCAGTGGTTTCCCCATTGTCATGGACGGACCACTACCTGGTTAAGGTTGGTCTCACAGCCGCAATCCACCCCTGCAGGGGTGGTGGACCTATTAGGATGGTCCGTCCGAAAAGGCTGCTGGACCCAGTGGGATTTCAAAAGGCCTTGGAGGATTTTGACGTTGGTGCGGCCGGTGATTCTGTCGATGCCCTGGTGGGAACCTGGAACAGGGAACTCAACAGGGCAGTAGACACGATTGCTCCTAAGCGTCCCTTCCGACCTGCTGCAAAAAGGGCCCCTTGGTATACTGAGGAGCTGCGGGGGCTGAAGCGGTTGGGTAGGCGACTAGAGTGCAAGTGGAGGAGAACTCGGTTCTATTCTGACAGGATTCAGCACGTGACCCATTTGAAGGCTTATGCGGTGGCAGTGCGCGCAGTGAAAAAGAGATTCTGGTCTGCGCGCATTGCAGCTGCAGGTTCACGCTCGGCGGAGCTATCCCGGGTTGTGAGGAGTTTGGTTTCTCCTCCTTCTACTTCCAATCAGTCCCCGGGGTTGCTCTGTTGTGATGCCTTTAATGGGTTCTTTGCGAATAAGATCTCCTGTATTCGGGCTGACTTGGACTCCACTATTTCTGCAAGGTCTATGGAGGAGGTGTCCAGCAATCCTTCTTGCAGTATTAGATTGGATCAGTTTCAATCTGTGACTCCTGAGGATGTGGACAAGCTGCTTGGGGCGGTGCGGCCTACCACCTGTTCTCTCTGGATCCTTGCCCGACTTGGCTGCTTCTATCTAGCAGGGAGATTGTTGGAGATGGCCTAATTAATATCATAAATGCATCGCTGAGGGAGGTTAGGGTGCCCCCCTGCCTGAAGGAGGCAATGATTAGACCACTCTTAAAGAAGCCTTCCCTGGACCCCTTAGCGATGGACAGCTACAGGCCAATCTCCAATCTCCCTTGGTTGGGCAAGGTGATTGAGAGGGTGGCGGCTGAACAGCTCCAGGCAGTCTTGGAGGAAACTGATTATCTAGACCCATTTCAAACTAGCTTTAGAACGGGCTATAGAGTTGAGACAGCCTTGGTTGGCCTGATGGATGACCTTCACCGGGGAATCAACAGAGGGAGTGTGACTCTGCTGGTCCTTCTGGATCTCTTAGTGGCGTTCGATACCATCGACCATGGTATCCTTCTGGATCGCCTGGGGGAGTTGGGGATAGGGGGCACTGCTTTGCAGTGGTTCCGTTCCTATCTCTCGGGCAGATTCCAGATGGTGGAGCTTGGTGACAGTTGCTCCTCAAAATGGGAGCTGTTATATGGAGTCCCTCAGGGCTCCATTCTGTCACCAATGCTTTTTAACATCTACATGAAACCGCTGGGTGAGGTCATCAGGAGGTTTGGTACTGGGTGTTATCAGTATGCTGATGACACCCAAATCTACTTCTCCTTTTCATCTCCAGGAAATGGCACTCATTTTCTAAATGCCTGCCTACAGGCAGTAATGGGCTGGATGAGGGAGAACAAATTGAAGCTGAATCCAAGCAAGACGGAGGTGCTCATTGTGGGGGCTCAGAATCTGAGGAATGAGTTAGATCTTCCTGTCCTGGATGGGATTACACTCCCCCAGAAGGAGCAGGTGCGTAGCTTGGGAGTACTCCTAGACCCAGGCCTCACCCTGGTATCTCAGGTGGAGGCCATGGCCAGGAGTGCTTTCTATCAGCTTCGGCTGATTCGACAGCTGCGCCCATTCCTTGAAGAGGATGACCTCAAAACAGTGGTGCATCAGCTGGTAACCTCCCGGCTTGACTATTGCAATGCTCTCTACGTGGGGCTGCCTTTGTACGTAGTCCGGAAACTTCAGTTAGTTCAGAATGCGGCAGCCAGATTGGTCTCTGGGGCAACCTGGAGAGACCATATGATGCCTGTTTTAAAACAGTTACACTGGCTGCCAATATGTTTCCGGGCAAAATACAAAGTGCTGGTTATTACCTTTAAAACCCTGAACGGCTTGGGTCCAAGATATCTTAGAGAGCGCCTTCTTTTACATGATCCCCACTGCACATTAAGGTCATCTGGGGAGGTCCGTCTCCAGTTGTCACCGGTTCATTTGGTGGCGACTCAGAGGCGGGCCTGTAGCTGCTCCTGGACTGTGGAATGCACTCCCAGCGGAAATTCGTAATCTTGATTCTTTACTGTCCTTCAAGAGAGCCCTTATAACCTATCTGTTTGGCCTGGCCTTTCAGGGTTTTTAATCAGTTTTAATACCTGGTTTTCAGGGTTTTAATTGTTTTGATAGTTTAATTGTTTTTTAAGTTGTTTTAAATTGGTATTTATATTTGTATCTCTGTTTTAATTGTTTTTAATGTTTTCTGTTTTAATTGTATACCTCCCTGAGCCATTTCGGAAGGGCGGTATATAAATCAAATAAATAAATATATAGATATAGATATAGATATAGATATAGATATAGATATAGATATAGATATAGATATAGATATAGATAGTTATTCTTCATGGATATGTGTCTTTTGTTTCAAAGCATAAACAATTCATTAACGTTTGACCAAACAGCTGAAAATTCCTATTCTTTACCTTGCCGACAGAGATAAAAAAACCCCAATCCAAATGCTGATAGGGAACACAATGATCCAAAGTTGCAGTTCAGGAGTAAATTTGTCCTTCCAGTGCTATATTATAATCCTTTTGGCGACACCCCAAGCGTGAAGAATCCACAATTCTTGATATAATATTAGATTCCATGTGCTGGGGATGTACCCAAACAAAACATGAATGTCCTTAACACGCAATAATAACTGCAATGTCATATTAACTACCTTATGAATTTCAAGCCAAAATGGTGCAATAATCTGAAAGGACCAAACCATATGCATAAGTGTTCCATCATACAGTCCACACCTCCAACATCTAGAAATCTACAGCCATCCCTGAACTCCGCTCATTTCTAGTTTGTTCCCATTTCCCCACCCCCAATTTTAGTGCTTTTTCATGTGCTGAGGAACATAACCCCATAATTCCCATAGGCATGAGGTTTCAATTATCACAGTTTTGGCATTCGCGATGGTAGCGTAGCGAAGAATGTAACCCCTGTGATAATCGAGGGCTTCCTGTATATGCTGCATGTTTATTGACATGGCAGAATGCAGGAAATTGTAGGGGAACTGTAGAATCAACATGGATAATGCATGCCACATAAGAGTGTGTGAGTGCACATGTGCGTGCACACACATGGTTTGTCTTACATACAGTACACAATCCACCCACAGCATGGCATCTTTTTTTTTATTGGTAGGAGTGCAGACAAAGGGAAAGCTTGAGGAGCAACTCCTTACTTAATTTTGGGGGGTGGGGTGAGAAGATCCTTTTTTGGGGAGGGAGAAAAATATGTTTTGAGGGAGAGTTCAGTGAAATGAGGGGGACTCCTCAAATGACCAGGAAGGGATCTGCACTCCGGCAGGCATCTGTTTTTCAGGCCCAACCACAAACATTTTGATGTTGAACAGAACAGCACCCCAGTTTATTAGATACTGCTTTCTGCACTTCCAGTTTTGCACTAGATGGCTAGAATATCCATTGGAGGGTGTGGGTTGCTGTTGTATGAGTATGTCCAGAAAAGAAATAGTTGGGGAGACAGCATAAAAATCCAGGGAGATCAATGTTATGGAGGCCCAAGAAGGGAAGGAGGCAAAGGAGGCAAAATGGCCATCGTTGGAGCTGGCAGTATTTGAATGGCAATATGTTATCCATGTGAGCCCAAACTGCAACAGAACAAAAGTGACATGTTTTCTGTTGTGTAAAAGGTGGCATGCATCATGCTGTGAAGTTTCTTCTTCATTTGTTTTGCAGAGAAGTTTTCTGTAAGAGCACAAGAGCACAATTTCAAACATCCCAGGGATGTCATGCAGTCACACAACCGGTTTTTATTAGCGCAAGTTTGTTCATTGCACAAGTGCTCCATTAACTAGATGTCAGCTGCTGTTTAAAGCAGTGCCATTTCCACTGAAGAAAGTCCTACTCAAGGCTTACTGCAAGGCTCTCTGACGAAAATAAATAGTATGCAATTGGAACAAAGCATTGCTCTTTTCTGTCTGCTCATTGGCGATCGATATAAATCAGCATATGGCAGTTATTTTGCTACATGACAAAAAGTTACATTTATGTACATTTTCATTAAAATATTATTTAAAGTTTTGGCATTGTCCAAAAAGCCTATTAACAGAAATCTATGTTAGTTACTTATGAGAAAGTCAATTCATTGACCTGAACTCAAATCAGTCCAGGTTAACAGCTGGATATTGAACAGCTATTTGGACTTCCAGCTTTCTCTGATTAGTGATGGGAGACTTCATCTGACTGGTTCAGGTTCCTGTCTTCGTCTTTCCCATTTATGTACCTCAGGGCCTATTCAAGGTGCAATCAATGTTCACTTGGCACATTTAAAGAAAGCTTTCTTAGCAGAACAAACTTAAACACCACTTTTGCAGAGAACTCACATTTCTTGTCAAATCTTCTGTTGCCAATGTGATTATGATCCCCCACCCATTGACATAAAGCATCTTTCAATGTACATTCAGTCACAGTTCACACAGATCTGCTATAAGTTCTAACCTTGCATTAGGGACATATGTGTGCTTCTCTGAAAATTAACATAATGCTAAACTTTCAGTATTTCAAACAGAACTCAACTCTGAGTTTTGATTTAGGGATATTCTTTTTCATTTACAGATCCTAAATGAAGGAACTTTCTAGACTACATAATTCACTAGGTCATCTACTTCTAGAAATAAGAAATGATTGGCTGTCCACCATCCTCTGATCTTCCTCCATGTTTCTTGTGGGAGAATCAAAATGATCACAATTGGGAACCCACATAGATAGCCCACTTCACATGGGGGAGGGGGTGTTCATGATAATAGTAACAGGCTTGTGCTGTTCTTCTGCCATGATATTGCACAATATCCCCAGCTGAACTGGGGAGATTTTTTTTTTTAATGAAGTAAAGTCAATTCACACATTTAGCTGCCATTTGTCATGTGTGCAGTAACCAAGTGATGTACATGCATGTGTGAACCAGGTCTCAGAGGAAAAAAAGACGGAACATTTAAGTGGGCACCCAAAGGGAAAATATTCTGAAGAGACAGAAACACAGTAAAATTATTGAAAAAGAAATCGCTGCAATCCCTCATCCATAGCCCAAAAATTGTAATTGTGAACTAACACTAGGGCTTTGTACCAATCATACAGGGGTAGCTTTTGAGGGGATAAAAAGTTCTTACCCTTTCCCCACAGATTATCAGACCCTCTATTTGGGTCTGCAAATTCAGTACCTAGACAATCTTGGTAGGGGTGTGCACAAAAGCTCTATGCTCGGTTTGGTTTGAGTCCAAACCAGACTTGAAGAACTGGACTGGGCATGTTCGGTTTTGTGCACACCCAAACATCCACGAACAACCCCGGGTTTGGTTCAAGTTCAAGGGTTCTACTTTAAAAAACATTTTACAAACTGAGACTCACCACCTCTGGGGGCGCTGCCATGGCCAGGGTGTGTGTGTTTGTTTCCAAAGTTTCTCCCTCCCCCCGCTGGCCTCTTCCGGTGTCATTTATGGCCCGGTTCAGGCAGTTTTCAAGCTGGTTCAAATTCAAACCTGTTCGCACACCTCTAAATCATGGCAGCCATATTACTGCAATGGAGCGGGTGGGGGATGGGGGAGAAGGTCCTCTGAGGGTTGGCAAAACCTTCCTATCATACTTTGCACTACCAGGAGATTGGCAGCACTCATTGCATCATCAGCCACCTGACTGGTCATGAAGGGAGCCAAACCATCCCTACTGAGCAAAGGACCATAGAGTGTGCTGTGCAGAGCAGCACATTCATAGATGCAAACTCCTGTAGCCACAGCACTCTATTACAAACATAGTCGCTCACTCCTGGTGATTCCTAGAAAAAGCAAATGCACCCACACAATCCACACAATGAGGTAGGACAGCACACTAGGTACAGGACCTGAGCAACCCTCATTTGGGCAAGATGGGTTGGAGGGATTTGCATGGTTTCTCATGAGCCTGAAAACCAGGGTTGCATGCCTCCTATCTTCATTTTGATAATCTTGTGAATGGCTGACCCTACTATCTAGCAAAGACACTGGGAATAATAAAAACAATAATAAAAATAATACCACCAGAAGCATAATAATAATAATATTATTATTATAAACAACAGTAATAATAATAATGCCTTACATTATGCTCAGACTTTCAGGGCTGGAAGGAGGGCTGTGGGTCTGCAAGAAGTCTTCAGCCTCTTTGTGCTGAATCTTTGCATAGTGGTACCTCCAAAAGTCCTTTCCACTTGTATAAATCTGTTCCTGAGGGCTGAACAGCCAGAGAGCTACACATCATGCAAGATGATGCTGATGATGATGATGATGATGATGATAAACATATAATAAATGATTAAAAATAATAAATAATAGCACCAAAGGTAATTAACTGCAACTGAAAACTAATCTGGGCAAAGGAAGCATGCATTTTTCCTCCTCTTAACTTAATTTAATGGTTCTAATCCTGTATTTATTTATTTGCTGGGGGCAATTAAGACCAATTTAAATCATTTCCTAAATTGTCAGAGTTGCTTCAATGGTGCTCTTTGGCAAATAGGTCTCACTTGTGGCTGACATATTTGTCACTAAGGTTAAAAAAGGGAAACATTGCCTAATGCAATGCAAGAGAAAGCTATAATCTAAAATCAATATTGTCTTAAACACAAATTGCTCTAATTAGATTGAAACACCAAAATGACTGATCTTCTAAGAAGTGAATTAGCTTGCTGTACTATATATGTTGAGGAGAATTACAAATCAGAAGCCTTTGCCTTTCTTGTACAATATACCACAAACCGGCAGGCTGAGATGTTGGACTTTTGTCTACCTTATTTACTGTGATACTGTAATGAGAACCTCTTCTGATTGTATCAGAAGTGGATCACTGTTCCCTAATTACTCCATCACAGAACAGTGCCTAGTCTGGGAAACAAATAGAAAATCTGCCCACTCAGTTAGGGTTTGTCAGAAAAGCATTAATATACGAAAAAGCTGTATCCCAACCCAAGCATAGTATCCCTCCACCAGCTGTTGCTGGTGTCTAACAGGTTTCTTTTTAAGACTGTGAGCCCTTTGGGGACAGGGAGCCATTTAATTTATTTATTTATCTATATCTATGTCAACTGCTTTGGGAACTCTGTTGAAAAGCAGTATATAAATATTAGTCATATTCAAATTCGTATTTATCGTATTTGTATATAAATATTCGTCTTATTGATATCTCTTGATTCTGCCATTTTAAAATGCAGCAGTGATTTGGTGCCTTGATCTCACACAAGACAATTAATTACTAACTTCTTTTCTCCTGGATGAAATCAGAAGCCTACATTCTCTATAGTGGGCCACCGATCCAAAGGAGAGGCATGCTTGCTGTTTCTGTGGCACTTTAAACCTCACTGACTGACCCCACTCCTTCTGAAGGCAGGGAGGCTATGTACCTTCTAAGGAGTGTGCCATCATTCCCAATGGGAGTACTGTCATACATTGATGACACACTCTTTAGTAGGCATATAATCTCCCTGCCTTTAGAAGCAGTGCCAGTGGGTTTAAAGCAGTGTGGAAGTAGCAGGCACACTGATCCCTCGAATGAACTGAACTGAATGTAGGCCTGTGACAACACAAGGAAAAAGTATTGGGAGGCACAAAAGAGGCAAAGTGCATTTATAGGGATATACAACTTCATTCCCCATGTTAAACTTTTGAAGGAAGCATAACAGATGGGTTGTGTGGTTTTTTGTTATTGTTGCATCAATGCTTTTATCCTAAGCTGTATTTTCTCTGCAGCACGTTCTATTGATTTTGAGGAAATAAACTTTCAAGTGAACATGCTATGGCAGCAGCCTTATTTTATTTTCCAATTGGAGCACATGGCAGGGTGGGCTACTTGTCTGAGGGGTCTCTTGAAGTGGTCCCTCTAATTTTTTCATCTCTGTACAGAATGAGTTTTATTCTGAGTGGCAGTATCAAGGCACTTTATGCGCACAAGCATTCAGAATGGGGCCTTCCTGATTCAACCTGAGCGGGATCTAAAATGATCTGAACAGTCATCCAAAAACTTGTGAGCATGCGCACGTGCACATGCCTTAGAGGGAATAGGGGTCTCTTGCCTTCCCCTAGTACTATCTATGGATGAGCTGCATAAAGGTGTAACACAGACAGGCCAAATATTAGAGTCACACATTTCAAGAAATGGTGAGAAAGACATGAAAAAGACAAGAAATGGTGAGAAAGACAAGAAATGGTGAGAAAGAGCCCTTTGGGCTCTGCTTTTCTCATCATGTTTGCAATGGAACTCCTGCATCTCTCCACTGATTGTCTATTGCACAGTTCTTTAAATGGATTAACTGAAGAAAGAGAAGTCCAATTAGTTAAACTGCAAAAAGTATATCAAGACCTCAGTACCAACCTCATCAGTGCCTCTGTCTGCATGCTATGCTGGTACGTTACCTTACAACCATATCCATTTACCACTGAGCATCAAGCAGGTCTTACATACTTCCGTACTGATGCCTTATCCAGTTGTTAGAAGCTATCCTTGATGCCAAATCAGGAATGTGCATGTGGTGGTACACCATGAACCATTTTCCTGCTCCTTTCCTGCTAGCTTCTCTAGAGGGAAGCCAGTGAGCCAGTGCTCACTTGAGTGGGAGAAGCTCTGCCTCCACAGACTCCTGATGACACCATAGAGACAGCAAGATCTGAGAGTGAAGCTTCGTTTAATTTCTTCTCAACCTGGAGGAAATTGAAAGAGTGCCAGGAATAACAAAGCATTCTTGTCCCTAATGATCTTCAGGAAATTCTAGTATGATCAGGTTTTCTGTAAAATATCCTAAATGTCCTAAAGAAAACTGCAGCAAATTTCAGAGCTATGAAATTGAAAAGTTTGACTTGAAGGTCAAACTTTTAAAAACTTCTGTGCCTTCCTTGGTTTTAGGGGAATGGTCATTTTGTGTTAATTCTAGCAGTCTGCTTGTATTCAAAGAGAACCTGCAGCTCAAAGCAGATGAAAAATTCTGAATTGAATCTTCTGTATACCCACCCACTTACTTACAGGGCCATGATTAGTTTCAGTCAAAAGGTATCCCGTCCCACAGAGAGGTACTGCTGTGATGAACACACAAAGGATAAAACCCAAAAGATCAAGGAAGCGATAAGTGTTGGAAAACTCTGGGTCACATGAAGTTTAATATTATTTCTCAGTACAAAGAACTGGTGACTCATCAGAATTGGAAAATCTGACTTTCACACGCTCATGTCTCTGAATAACTTACTAAAGATGTCTTTTGCAAACTGAATCATTCCCATTGATTCTATTCTTATAACTCCCAATCTTTAATATCACTTTCCAGTTCAAAGAGTGAGAAATATCCACATAAGTATGCAAATTGACTCCATTATAAAAATAAATGTTTCTACTTAAATGCATTTCTCTGTGCTTCACCAGATCTCCAAAAGCATTTGGCTTGTTTTTCTTTGTTTTATTGAGATGTACAAGATCAGTATTGTAAACTGTGTGTTGTGCATATAGAATTTGCCATTTGTATATGCTGGAACAAACAATAGGTTTCCCCCCCTGAAAGATGAAGATGGTATGGAACAGGCAGTGGCCAACATGATGCACAGCGTACTGTCACAAATAGGATTAATGCCAAGGCTGTTACAGTCCTAAGCAGCCCCAATGCTGTTGAGACCAAGTGATTGTACAAACATCACTAACACAGTTATTCCCACTGTGATGAATGGGGAAACTGCTATAGGGCTGCTTGAGCAACCACTCATTCTCAACAATGTTGGGGCTGCTTATGAATCTGTAGCAGCTGGCATGGAGTATGCTATCTCTCACATCAACTATTATCACTTATGAAGTGTACAGTCATTTTTGGCAAACATGATTTGCAGGAGGTACTTGTGCTTCAGAACACTACTGAGATGATAGCTGTTTTCTAACACAAAATAAATATAGTCCTCGGGTACAGAAATACAGGGAGCTGTTCCCCAGCAAAAATAGCAAAAATAGCATCAATTTCTTGCTGTGGGCTCTGGGACTGGTAGTTCCAACCCTCGATGGGAAACAACATTCCATCTGCTACTTGGAGTGCCCATTGCTGCCTCAGCCACCACTACCGCCTTCCTCTTCCCTGCTAGCAAACAAGATCTTCTCTTTCATGGAAGGAACGGATGTGGCAGCAGAGGCTAGAAGGACTGTAGATTTGGGACAATTATGTGACAAAGTATTCTTGAATGATTCTCATGGCGATTATGTGAACTGGGAAATTCCCAGAATAATACACTACTGCTGCTACTGCTACTACTACTACTACTACTACTACTACTACTACTACTATAATATTTATATACCGCTCATCAACCTGCTGGACTTCCAAGTATGTTTAGAATGTTCTCAAAATAATTCCCATGCTGTGACTTCATTTGCAAATGAAAAGTTAATCTGCACCTTTTTGCAAATCAATTACCAGCAATTATATTAAAAATAAATTCCAGAAGACAGGGGTTCTCAAGCTTGGGTCCCCATCTGAGGCTCCCATCATGCCCTGCTCTGATGGATGATAGGGTGATGTGCATTGAATCCAGCCACAGCTTGGGACACACAGGGAAATAATAGAATTTGAGTGATAAATTACCAGTCTGTTTGTATAAATCTGACCATGGCCACACCACTGTCTTCAGTGCAGTGGAAAAAGAAACCAAAGCTCCTTCTCAACCACCAAGATAACCTGGCAAACTTGTGCCAATCCCATGATCAGATTAATAAAAAAATTACTCCAACTTCCATACCTTAAAACAAACTGAAATTCTTCTCACGATCCATGAGAAGAGCTTCTGCCTGGTCTGTGGGGAGAGCAGGCTTGGCTTGGGTTAGGCCTGATTTCCAGGCTTATGCGCATAACATAGCAGCCTAAGTGTGGTTTTTGCACCCCATCAGCAGTCAAATGTCATGGTTGTCTGCATCCAAGCCTTTTCCATGATTCACAAAGGGCAAGGGAGAAATCATTGCTCTTATGCTCTGGGGCACAGCAAAGTTGGAGTGGGTCCTGAGACAAAAGATGATGATAGGCCCATGTCCCCCGACCTTGCCACCTTCTTTGGAGAAGCAGGAGGAAGAGGAGGAGGAGAGCAAGCCCTCTTCCTCAGGAACCCAGAGACATTTGTTGTCTCCTACCCTTGTTCAATTATAATGATGCCCCTGCTTATGCTACCTTATTTTGGTAGTCTGGAGGTGGTAGGAAGGTGGATCTCGCTTGTCTATTCTAGAGCTGTCTTGCTTAGTTTGTTTTTGAGCAGTTGGTAGATACTAATCGTCTTCAGTGTCTATGCTGGTCTGGGACTGTAATAAAGATTGATTTGATTTGATTCTTCAGACTGACTTCCCTGAAAGTTGGAAGTATCCTTAGCTAAATCAGTGTTTAGCCACTTCCTTGTAAGCATACTGCTTAGTATCTCATGGGAGGTCATTTGGACAACTTGCCTACTAAGAAGCAAGATCCTGACAAAGCTCCTATAGAGTATCTTTTCATGAAACTTCAAGGTGTCAGCTACAGGTTAGACTCCAGCGTTGCCTTTTGTGGTGCATGGTTTCTTTTGAAGCATTAGTTTCATGAGATGTGTTGGCTTGTGTGCTTTTCCTCACCAGCCATTTTGCCCATGAGAAAGCTCTTGCATCCCATAGCACATTAGTCTTTAGTTTAATGGTTGCACCTGATGTGAAAGAGGCCCAGGTCAATGATAGCCATTAAAGTTAGTGGACTGATGCTCTGGGAGAAGTCTACCTAATGGGTCCCTTGATGTAGATTTTGTCAGGCTGTAAGCTTAAACCAAGTTGCTGACAAATAGAGGGTGAAACTTTCCTTGCTCAGCATATGGAAAGTTTTTATTCCCTAGCTAAATCAGTGTTTAGCCACTTCCTTAAAGACATATGGCTTTGTATCTCATGGGAGGTCATTGGGATAACGGGCTTACAATGTGCTCCATATGCCTCAGTGCCAACATCTTCTAGTGCAGGATAACCCTGCCCATTTGCATCATCAGACAATGTTCTGCGCTACAACATGAGGCAGTAAGAGCAAGGGCCTTTGGATTATTTCTACTGGAGCTCAAGAGCATCTTTGTAACAATGATGTGTCACACAGTATTTCAGCCCCCCCCCCCAATAACATAAGCTTTAAAGACTAAAATCATTGACACAATAGAGTTCACTACCATAAGGAAAAATAATAAGTAGACAGTTTTCAACCATAAATGCTGCATTTCCAGCTTCCTACTTCTGAGCTAATCAGAGGCAGAGTAGCCACTGATACTGAGGAGGGTCCAAAGAATGGATGCTTATGTACTTCAGCTGTTGCCTTGCTGTAAATGTTCAAAGGCCCAGAGTGGCCTGTGCATTCTGGTGAAATGAGGCTTTCATCAGACAGACTTCCTTAAGCTTCTCTGGAGACACATCCTGGTACACTGGAATAACATTAGCCAGGCCTTGACATCCTCCTTGAGCATCAGTTGGTGGTGGCTTTCTGCATAAGGGAAATAATAAATAGACAACACATATTCAACAGCGCTTGCTGAATTCTCAGTTTCCTGCTGCTGAGCATAAGCTGCATATGAGACACCACGGACGCCAATAACTGGAGGGTTCTATCATGCCACTTCCATTCATGCCAAGAGCTCCATTTTTGTCAATGCCCTTTCCTTCAGCAGCCCTCATACCACAACATATTCTGCTCTTGAAGGACAGTAACCATCAGTAGTGAATTTTCAGCCACTTCAAGTTGCTGGATGGCATACTGTGTAAGATTATTGTATAATGCTGTGTTACACAAGTTGTGCAAATGCAAAAGATGTTATACAAGCTTAAGCTTATTGGAAATAATGGGGTTGCTCTTGTGTAACATCATTTCTCCAACTTGGGCTGATGTGTCTTTATGTGAAATGTCAGCTAAGCAGGGAAGAAGGGGTCAAGGAAGATCTCCTGTGGGAAATTCCTTTCATAAGTGCTAGGGTTAGGATACAACCTAAAGGATGTAAATGCATTTCTAAAAGAATGTATTTTTGCTACCTGGCATCGCAGATGGCATGAATACTCTTTGTATTAGAATGAGAAATGAGGGTATAGGTGGACCTCATTATCTGCAGGGGTTCTGTTCCCGCCAATTTCCACAGATAACAGAACTGTGGATAATGATACATTTAGTCAATGGCAATTGGGGGGTTAGACTCCTGGAGGTGAAAAATGGCTTTAAAATGGCTTAAAATGGCAGAAATGAGAGAAATAAAGTGCCATACCATGCTCCACAATTCTCCAGCTGTCCAGTGATGCCCCCCACAAACCCCCAATTTTGGCAATTTTCTGTGAAAAATCACAGTAAAAATCTTTTTTCAAGAAAGAGACACAAAATGGCTCTGCTCAGCAAAATGGTGGCCAGAAATGACTAGGAACTGTGGATATGTGGATTCACCTAGGAACTGGAGATATGTGGATTTTAACCCTTTTTCAACCTGTGAATATTGAGGTTGCACATGGCCCGGCCACAGATATGCTAAAACCACGGATGACGGGGTCAACCTGTGTTTGCAATCATGCAACTATTCTGTAGATACTATTAAACTTCTCATATAGTTTCTGAGGTTGCTCCATTTTCTACTGATCCAAAAAGGAACTGGCAGAGAAAAGTTGGGATATAAATTTGAGCTTTAGTGAGAATCATAGCAGAATCTAAGTATCCATTCAATCTCTCTAGGGTCAGAAGAGACAAATCAATGGGAAAATATGACACTAAACCCTTATAGAAATGAGGTGAAGAGGGCAACAGTGAAACCAATTTCAAAATCAAATTGCTGTAGCTCTAAGACACATAGATAACCTGTTAATATTTCAGTAAGAGAAAAAGGAGACAGACAGGGACACCTTTTGCATGGATTTATTTATGTCACCTTGTAAACAAAGAAATGCATATCAGTGGTTGGGCGATATTTCTTTATTTGACTGAGCATATTAAATACTAAAAAGACACTTGGTGGAAAGGCAATGAAAAAAACATATAAAGAGGGCTATAAATGAGGCAGTGACAAAGAGCAGGAAAAGGAAAGATATGAAGGAAATGTAAGTAGTGCAAATGGTGATTTTAAAAGCGCTTCCAGCTGGTCGTTCCAAATTTAGAAAACCCATTGATCAGTCAGTGTGAATATCAGTCAGTGTTATTGTATAATGACACCCTTTAAGTTTGAGATCTATTCTTGGTATTAGTATTTAGAATGGGATGAGTCTCCAACACCATACAGTATTTTAAAATGTGCTACATATTGACCTTTTAACTATTGCAGCACCTGCTAGATTATAAAGATTTGCCACCAGCTGCTGTATAAATGATAGGATCTGGGGCTAATCTAAGCAGTGCATACATGATCTACATCTTATTTTTCATAAGCTCTTGCAAGCCACCCCACCCACCCACACCACCAATGCCAAACATGGGCTGATATGTTGCATGGCATGGCACTGGCAGAAGTCAGGAATTTCTGCAAGGGCAAGAAGATATCACAGTTACATCATGTCCAAATGCACAACAGCACAATTGCGCCACTTATCTTGCACATGTGCAGCCTAGATTGCTCACTGCTCTTACACAAGAGCACAGGTTGCTCAATCTGTCAGCAGTAGCTTATTTCCTATGCTACTGCAATTGTGCAGGTGGAAACACTAGGCCACAATCTGAGCTCCTGGTATAGCAGAACTCTCTTGTGCATGAATACTGTGCTGCCTCAACATCCTTCTGCAATCATAACATTGGGCAACATGTCACCCACTGTATCCATACACAAAAAAAATGTTTCATCCTTTCCATTGGACCAAGCAATGGCAAGAAATGGTAAGTTATCTTTCAAAGTCTAGATTTCGTTTTTTTTGGGGGGGGGGGGAGAGAGAGAGAGAGAGAGAGACTTGGAGACTCAGAAATGTATTTCTGCGCATACTTTGACCATCCAGCCCATCACACACATTCAGGATGTGAATGTGTCATGAACACCCATGTCCTTCCCCCCGCTGAGTGAGTCTGGGCACCTTTCCTTCTACAGTCTACAATTTATAGATTTAACTATTGTTTTGATAGTTCGAGTGTGTGGAGAATGAACTTTGTAGGTAAGATTATAGTCTCCCAGATGGTAAACAAATGGCATGTGGTGTTCTTGACCCTGAACTTCCATTGATACGAAGATGCACAACCAATTTCCCTCACCACAGGCATTTTATTAGTTATTATTATAGTCTTCTGGCATCTCAGAAACCTGCTGGAGTTAAAAAAAAATGGTTGTCTTGTATTAGCTAATATGGGGCCATAGCTCAGTGGCACAGCATCTGCTAGTGCTTTCCATGGGCCAATGTTCTGACTCAATAAAAGGCAACTTTCTATCTTCCTAGTTCTTGAGGAAATTCCGCCTAGCATTCAATGCTGCTGGCTTCTGTATAGGATCTTATGGCATAGCAAACCAGGCTATTGCCATAAATAATCTTGGAGAATTCAGGAATATGTAGTAGATAGATGCTATCATGATCATAAGATATAGTTACTGCCAACAGAAAAGAATGACAAGCTTATTCTTGAGGGACTTGTTTACACACTCAAGGTTTCAGAATTTCTTTTTGAGGTTGTTGTGAAACCTGGTTGTTCTTCAGAGACAAACTGTTTAAGTGAACAAAGGATTTGAAGATTTTTAGTGAGCCATTCTTGTTGGGCCATTAATCTTGGGCCATTAATTGGTTGGTAGCTTGTAATGCTGGGAAGTTTTCCTTTAAGTCTGTATACCAGGATTATTATTGTCATGATTGTTTATCTTTGAATGAAAATGAGTTGAGTCACTTTAATGAGGATTCTTTCTTCACCTCAACTCACTGTTGCCAGTGATTAGTCTAGAACAACCAACAAGCCGTGTGAATACAAAAGATATTTATATTAACATGAAGCATCAAAGAATCATCAATTAAATATATAGATTGTTGTTTTTTTTAGATATGCATGTAATCAGTTATGGTACATATATCCAAGTGCTTAAAACCAAGGAGTGTGCC
The DNA here is from genome assembly GCF_027244095.1 of Hemicordylus capensis. Taxonomy (NCBI): domain Eukaryota; kingdom Metazoa; phylum Chordata; class Lepidosauria; order Squamata; family Cordylidae; genus Hemicordylus; species Hemicordylus capensis. The sequence continues at coordinate 207,098,754 of NC_069661.1, forward strand.
ATACGCCATTCAAAAATACTTATATAAACATGAGAATAAATACTACACATGAAGGATATTCCCATTCATAATAACCATACATATTTCCAGAGGGAATTATACAAATACAATGAATGTCTGATAGGATAATTGACAAATGTTTGCCACAGAGGAATCTAGTCTCCTTGAACCTGTGAAATCGAAGCGTCTCAATAAATTAATTCATGGAGATGGTGGCGGTGTTCCAATCAATCTGAATCAACATGAAGAACTATGCTGTAACAGATAACATCAAAAATGTCCATCCTCCTACATGCAATGAGGTATAAACTTCTTCAGATTCATATGAAGCTCAAGGAGATGATTCCTTTGTGTTAGTGATTAGTCTAGAACAGACCTGCACAACATAAGGCCTGGGGGACCAGATCCAACCTGTGGGGACTTTTTTGTTGCCCTCCCAGATAGGACTATCCTGCAATAGGGATGTGCCCAAACCGGTTTGGGCAGCCACAGGCAGGGCAGGGATCAGTTCCCTTTAAAACTGGGTAAGCAGATCCTTACCTGCTCCTCTGCCGCCCCACTGCTTTTCCGGGCGTGGCACTCACTTTCCAAAATGCCACGTGCGATTGCAGCGTTGCTCCCAGCAGCCTGCATGCACCGCATTGGCACACACATGGCCGCCACGCATGCTTACCTGGTTTTTAAAGGAACCAATCCCTGCCCTGCTGAACTGGTTTGAATGCAGGCACCCAAGCCAGTTCGGCACTTCCCTAAGGAGGAAGGCACATCCCTATCCTGCAGCAACACAGGAGCCATGAAGAGCTTTTGTTCTGTCCCGTTGACATGCTGCGGCAGCTCAATGCCGTCGGCTGCTTGAAACCAGATGTGGCAGCGATGGACCGACAAGCAAGTGAGCTAGTTGCTATTACTTGAGCAGCAGCAGCAGTGACAATAGATGGAGTGGGCTGCAACAGTGGTGGCTGTGGCATCAAACTGGCCCAGGCAAAGCACACCCCAGAAAGGCAGAGGGTCATTCTTTTGGTCAGTTCCTTCTTTTCCAAGAGGGCCCATCTTCTGGTCATTCTTCTGCTCGGTTCTTTTTTTTCCCCAAGAGGGCCAAGCTTCCCTCTCTGGAAGCTGCCTTACAATGCATTCTATGCATGTTTACTGAGAAATATGGCCCATGGTGTACCCAGTGAGGCCTGCTCCCAAGTAAACATGCCTAGGATTGAAGCCTGAAAGCAACAGTGATTAAGGAAGAGGAGTGGGCTTAGCATTTGTTTGGGGCTGACATGCACTCCAGGTGCCGCACTGACTGAGCAGTGACAGGGCCTGTTTTCTAGCCACTGTTAAAATTGTGGATCCTTTGACAGGGGGGAAAGATCCACATGAAGCTAATAATTGCTTTTATTAATTGCTAGTTAATATAATGTAATAATCAATGTGCTGAAAACTGACCTCAGTCTCCACACACCAAGTTTTGGCCTACCGGGGCATTTGAGTTGTGCATCCCTGGTCTAGAATTACCAACCTTTTCATGAACAGGCTCTGATGTTTTTAAGAGCTACATGACAGGCAGAAATGGAAGAGGTGTCTGTCAAAGAGGTGGAAAGTTTCAGATGTTGCCTTTGTGGCTGTCATGCAGTTCTTAAAGACGAAGAAGCCTGTCCATTAAAAGTTGGCAAACCTAGATTAATACTTTGAATATGGAAACATGTCACATTCAGCAGACATTGATGTGTTCCCACTTAGCTTATTAATTTCAGCAGCATTTTGTGGCATCCTAATTATTTGCACATTCAAATAAGTATGTTTTATTTGAAATGAATCAGTTAACTTATTAATTAATTGACTAATTTTCTGGGTTTATGCCCAATTCTTCATCCCTTTTCAAGTGTTTTATGAAATTATATTTTAAAAAATCATATAAAACACACAGATGTCATTCATACAATCCAAACCTGTGTTCTACCCAGGTTTGGGAGCTGTGTGTGCTCTCAATTTTCAGTTGTGTGGAATCAAGGTAGGAGGAAAACCTGGGTAGAAGTGATTGGGTGAAAGCAAGGTACGAGGAAAAACTACCCAGGTTTTCTTCCTACCTTGCTTCCACACATTCACTTCTACCCAGGTTTTCCTCTTACACTGTTTGCACACAAATGAAAATTGGGAGCACACACACCTCCCAAACCTGGGAAGAACACAGTGGGGCTATTCCCACAATCAACAAAAATTGGGCTAGGAGAGCCTAGCCCGATTTTTGTTGATCGTAAGAACCACCGGGTTCACAGTCGAGCCCAGTGGTTCTTGAGTGGCTAACCAGCTCAAGTAGTCCGCCCCTTAGCCCGGGTTTGCGAAGCGAGCACTCCGCAAACCCGGGCTGTTGGATCGTGAGTAGCCGAGGTGCGGCTCCGGAGCAAAAAGCCGCCTCTCGGCTCCGGGGGTCTCGCCAGTATGCACTGCACGCTCGCGCAGGGCATGCTGGACCTTGCAGGGGCCAATCGGCCCCCACTCCCTCCAGCCCCCACCAGCTCTGTCATGGGGCTGAGAATCATGTGGACGGCTGATCCGGCTGCCCAGGGCTCCCTCTCCACTCGTGAGCGGGGAGAGTGGGCTTAACCTGCTCTCCTCGCTCTGCTTGCAAAACCGGGTCTCACCAATCGTGAGACCCGGCTTAGTTTTTTATTGTGTGAATGAACTCATAGTGTTAAAACTACAGTAAACAATCAGTGTCACAACTAGAGATAAAACCATGCTAAAATCAGCCTTGAAAGAGTAAGAAGCAGTTACAAATAAAAATGTTTTCAGTCTATATCTGAAGAGAAAGAGGGAGAGAGCATCACATCTCGGCACCACTGTATTTGACACTCCTGGTTGACACCTTCTGGATTTGACATTCTTGGTTGACACCCACTGGACTTCCATTACAGGCTGACCAGCATAGGAACTGGAGCTCATTATGACGCTACAGAAAGAGGGCTGTTGAGGCTGGAGGCTGCCTTAGACTAAGTCAGACAGACCATTGGTCTATCTAGCTCAGTATTCTCTACACTGACCAGCAGCAGTTCTCTAAGATTACAGGCAGTAGTCTCTCCCAGACCTACCTGGAGATGCCAGGGAGTGAACTTGTGTCCTTCTGCATGTAAGCATTCAGATACTCTTCCACTGAGCTACAGCCCCATCCTCTAAAGAGATTATCTTATAAAGCTCAAATGCTGAGGTGCTTCTGTGGGGAGAATGGGCTTAGCCCGCTCATCCCGCAGATGAGCAGTTGTTCGTAGCTGGGTGGCTGGATCAGTTGCCCACATGACTGCCGGCTCCGTCATGAAGCCGGCAAGGGCTGCAGGGATCGGGGGCCACATGGCCCCCGGAAGTTTCAGGATGCCCCGCACGAGTGTGCAGGGCATTCTGGAGAGACCCCTGGAGCCAGCCTCTCAGCCGGGGATCTACTCCTGTGTCGCCATGCACCGCGGTGACACATGATCAAAACAATGAGGTTAATGGAGCGCTTGCTCCGTTAACCTCATTTAAGGTTACCGTGGTTTGGGCGGGCTAGCTGCCTTGGGAGCCCTGGGCTCGCCTGTGAGCCTGGTGGTTCCCACAATCCCTGCAAAGTGGGTTAAACTCCATTAGCCTGCTTTCCAGGGATCGTGAGAATAGCTTCGCTGTCTTCCATCCAAATGCAAACCCAGGTAGACCCTGCTTAACAAAGGGTATCATTCATGCTTGCTACCACAAGACCAGCTCTCTTCCCAAAGAGAAGGACCTCCTTTGCTTACCTTAGGGAGCAGGCATGTCCATAAAGCATTCCTTAAGAGAACCAGCTCCCAAGCCATTAAAAGCTTTCAAAACTGCCAGCACTTTCAACTGGGTCCAGAAGCATATTGAGCCATTTTGGAAGGGCGGTATATAAATCAAATCAAATCAAATCAAATCAAATCAAATCAATCAATCAATCAATCAATATTGGTAACCAACATAATGGTTAACTGGGATCACCACATCAACATCTGACGTATTTTTTTACATTCAGTGTATTAATATATTGAAAACCTACACTCAATGTGTTAATATAGGTTTGTAATACAGAAGAGAAAGGTGACAAACAGATTCCTTGTCCATGAAGAGCTGCCAAATACACAGAAATCATGTGCTCACCAAAGTGTCAGAAGCTGTGCGCCTAGTTTCAGTCAAAATAGCAGGTTTTAAATTCTAGTATTTCATTTCAAATGGATGCAGAGTGGGCTTTAAGTCACTTTTGGAAATGTTACTCTGAAGCACTTGAAAGGAACTGAATAAGTTAGATTCAACAATTGAAAACACTTATACTGAAATAGGCATGTCACTATCAGAACTTGGGCAGAAATAATTATGAAGAGAAGCCATTAAAAACCTCCTCCCCCTATTCGCTTATAATTATCTGGCCTTGCATTCTGAAAATCTTTCCTTCTGACTGACTTTCTCCTTTTCTTCTATTTTTGAATATTTATTTCCAGCTTCTTGGGCCTTGATTCAGTTTTCAAACAGAAAAGCTTGCCGGTATCTGTCTACTAGGCCTTTGTCTAGGTCATAGAACACATTTTAAAAATAAAAATTGCCTTTCTTCTTTATTCCTTTCTCTCTAGCCTGACACCTCTTCCCTCTGCTATTTCTTTTCCTTCCTTTGCCTCTGTTCATTAGCACACGTTAATAAGGTTCTCTGAAATGAATAAAAGCAGAGGAGGGAGGAGAACTTTTGAGAAGAAGCAATTAAACATTGCTCTAGGATTTCACTGTATTTCGCAGCCAGTATTGGCTTATTGGCTTGACCCAGATTTCCTTGGCATGTTATGTTCAGGAAATTTAAATGTTTTGATCCAAGTTCATGAGCCAGTTCATTTATTTTTGTTATACCTTCCAGAGGGGTAGCCATGCCATGTTAGTCTGCAGCAGCAAAAACAACAAGAATTTTGTGGCACCTTAAAGACAAATGTATTTTAGCATACGCTTTTGTGGACACACACAAAAATGTATGCCACAAAAGTATATGCTACAATGCATTTGCTAGGTTTTTAAGGTGCCACAAGACTCTGTTATTTCTAGTTTTGTTGTGCATTTCCTTTAGATACACATTCTCATTCTATAGCCTCCCTTAGACCTGGTTTGCTTTCATATCATGTTTGGCTGGAGTGCATGTTGTGAGCACCACACAGAGGATGCTTGAAACAGTCTTTATGTGGAGGGTATGCCACGTGGCAACATGCAATAAATGAAGGTTTTGTAAATAGTTTTTGAGATTTAGGGGTGTGCAAATTGGTTCAAATTGAACCTGGGTTTGATTTGAACCAGCCCAGTTTGACTGGTCCAAGCTCAAAATGGACCTACTACTACTACTACTACTATATTTATATACCGCTCTTCAACCAAAGTTCTCAAAGGGGAATCTGGCAAGGATTTTCCTTTACAAGCAAAGGGGGCTGGGGGTGGGATTCCCTATCTAAAAGTAAGAGCCAGCATGGTATAGTGGTTAGAGTGCTGGACAAGGACCAGGGAGACCTGAGTTCATCTCCCCATTCAGCCATGATACTTGCAGGGTGACTCTGGGCCAGTCACTTCTCTCTCAGCCTAACCTACTTCACAGGGTTGTTGTGAGGAGAAACTAAAGTATGTAGTACAGTGCTCTGGGCTCCTTGGAGGAAGTGTGGGATACAAAATGTAATAAATAAATAAATAAATAAATAAAATAAGCAATGGCAGCTCCTTGGTAGTGGTTTGGATGGCTCTTAGCCCTGCCGGTGTTCCCCTCTGCACTGCAGGCTGACAGTGCAGTTCTGGCCTCCACGCATGCATGAAGGTCATTTGTATGACCTCTGCACATGTGGAAAGGCCATTTACATCACCATGCAATTGGCAAAAATGGCTTCCACACATGTGGGGAGGCTGGAACCAGGCCATCCATTGGCCCATGGTTTGTGTGGGGAGGATGCTGGCAGGGCTGAGATCAGCCACCACCACCCATACGGAGCCACCCCTGCTGCCACCACGGAGCCACTGTAAGAGTCGGCAAGTTGTCATCTTAACCCCCCCCCCGCCAGTTTAAGGTAGAGCGTTCTCCCTGGCCCCCTTTGCTTGTAAAGGGAAATCCTTAGCAGATTCCCCTTTACAATCCGAGCGATTGAACTGAGTAGAACTGGGTTGACCTGGTTCATCCTGGTTCAACAGCTTGAACTGAACCACTGTTAGTTCTATTGAACTGGCTTGCAGACTGGGCAGCTTGGTTTGAGTTTGATTCCATGCATACCATTCCGTGCCATTTTGGTTCCATGCACACCATGCTCCCTCCCTCAGTGTTTTTAAAAGACAACTATAAGCAAAGAGGCTTTTTAATGTTCAATCTTTGGTTATATCTGATAGGTCCTTTAGTTTTTAGTTTTTATAACTCTCAATTTTTAGCTTTTAAAATAACTTTAAATTTGAAACTTAATACTGATTGAGAGCTATTCTCACGATCACTGGAAAGTGGGCTAAAGGAGCTTAGCCCGCTTTCCAGTCATCGTGAGAACCCGCGGGCTTGCAGGTGAACCCGGTGGTTTCCTGGTGGCTAGCCCACCAAAGTAGCCCTCCCTTTAGCCCAGGTTAGTGGAGCGAGCAATTCCTAATCGTTTATTGCCACAGTGCAGCTCCACATCATGGCAACACACAAGGAGACCCCCGACCGGGAGGCTGCAAGCAGTCTCCCGGGCTTGGGGGGGTCTATCCAGCCTGGAACTTCTGGGGGGCCATGCGGCCCCCCGATTCCCACAGCCCGCCAGCTCTGTGATGGAGCCGGCAGTCATGTGGGTGGCCGATCTGGCCTCCCAGGGCTCTGCGGGCGATCATCTGCAGGGAGAGTGGGCTAAGCCTGCTCTCCCCACAGACTTCATTTCAGCGAGTCTCACTGATCGTGAGACTCTCCTCATTGTGTTTTTTTAGCCTCACTTTTAACTTGTTCACTTAATTTGGTTAATTTTATTATTTTTATTTTACATTGTAACTATTTTATTCTTGTGAGCTGCCCCGAGCAGTAGTGTACTGGAGGGGTGGGGTATAAAGATTTCAAATAAATAAACAAATAAATAAATAAATCCTTCAGTCCTGCTCAGCATTCATACATGCCACCACTAGGAAAAACATTATCAGATCTTTATCCTGCAGTTTTTGGGGTTCCTTCCACAAAGAGACAGAAGGGCTAGTTTTGAGTCTAATAGCCCCCCTCCCTAATACATGATGCAATTTCTATGCAAGACCACAGTGTTGGATGAGAGGGTCACAATTTTATTAAACATTATAATATGATAGTAACAAAACACCACCCCCTGCAGTGTGGGCCTAATGCATGTTGAAAATCAGACAACAGCAACCCTTCTATCCTTTCAGGTGACACATCCTGGCTTGGAGAATCAAATCAGTCCTTGCAACTCTTTGCCAACTTATGGGTCAGGATTTCAGCCTGCCTCCCCCCACCCATTCAGCCTTTGAAGTTTGAGGATCCTCTGGAACAGTTAGGAGTGCCAATTGTAGTCCCTTAGCTGCAAAGCTTTTAAGGATCAATGAACTACTCTCCTTTTCCTTAACAGCCCAAGGGGGCTCACTAATCAAACCCTTACACTCCTATTCCCAGTCCACACTACACCTGCCATGTTGTGACCTATTGAGCCAAGTAGCAGATGGGATGGTGGGGGGACTCCTTCACTCAGCCAATTTGTTGGGAAGCAAGTAGTTCCTACTCAGCTCCCAGAAGGATGACCAGCAAAGCTCATTTTGTGCCTGTGTGGAAGGGATTCAGAGCATCCCTGAAGATCATTGAGACAGGCAAGGGAATGGAATGCGAATGGCTGACTAGGCTCCACCTCCTCTAGGCTCAGCCAATAAATGCTGCCTCATACTTCTAGAATGGAGGATGAGGCAATAATGCCACCCCCAGCCTGAGGCTGGGGAGTGCCACACTGCAGATGTGTGAGAACAGAAATTTCAGCAAAAACAAACCATGAGCTTATTAACCTCCTTGTCCATCTACCACATACATGAAATGGATCCTCAAACATGGCATCCTCCACACCAGCAAAGTTTGTCAATATCATCCTGTATATTCAATGAACCCCCAAATCTCTCAATTATATAGTGGGAAATGCCAGGGCAATTTATGGCACAAGCTATAACAATGTTGTGTGGTGATTATTAATATAGATTTGCTGTATTTATTTTTGCATTGAGTGATGAACACATCTAAGACATGAATAAAAGTTTTTCAGCCTAAAGTAGTGTGTAGTATTGCCATTAAAGAGATTAGTACCATGTTTACATACTGTTGGGTATGTTGCCTCTGTTTCTTTTGATTCTCACATGGTGGGGCAACCTTTGATTACAATAATCTAACATGCTTTTTTATTTTTAAACAAACTGTTTATGGATGGTGCCAAATGTCTGGAACTATAATTTTCAAAGATTTACAGGATGCCATGTTTGTGATACAGGCAGTACAAGAGGCATTCAGCTCAGCAGAGCTTTCAGTATACATGACACAACCTATAATTCAGCCAAAGCACTGCCAGGAACCTTTTATTATACATGTTATAACAACATTCTCTGATTTGTACTGGCAGGAAGTCTCTACAAATTGTAATGAAACCTCCACAAAGCTTCCATTTTTCTAGAGAAGGCCAAAATAACCTTTGCAGTCATATGGATCTGTATGGATAAACTCAGCAGAATCCTATCCTAGCCATCAAAGTGAAGTCTGAATCTATATTAAAAGATACTAAGCCAAGTTATTACAGATAGCCCTTTTTCCTGTCCCCATGCCTCTTCCTTTTTTAAAAAAATGCAAAGCTTTAAAAATTTTGTTTTGCTGTTAGGATAACAGTGGAATAATATCATGGTAGCAAAATTTTGGCAGCATGGTTTTAAAAACCTTTACTGACTTTTACATGTTCCATATGTTCCATACTATTCTCACGATGGAGGAAAACAGGTTTCCTCACGATGGAGGAAAACATCGTGAGAACCATTCGGCTCGTGGGCGAGCCCAGCCATTCTCTGGTGGCTAGTCCGCCAAAGAAGCCCTCCCCTTAGCCCAGGTTACTGGAGCGAGTGCTCAGCTAACCTGGGTTTTCTGGTTGTGTGCTGCCATGGTGCAGCTTCATGCTGCAGCGACACACGAAGAGACCCCTGACTGGAGGCTGAAACAAGCCTCCCTGTCCCAGGGGTCTCTCCAGGATTCCCCGTGCACTCACACGGGGCATCCTGGAACTTCCGAGGGCCGCACAGCCCCCGATCCCCACAGCCTCCACCGGCTCCATGATGGAGCCGGCAGTCATGTGGGTGGCCAATCTGGCTGCCCAGGGCTTGGAGGCTGTTTGTCTGCAGGGAAACGCCGGCAGCTCTTCTCACTGATCGTGAGTCAGAAGTTTACTAGAAATCAAGGAGGCTATTCTGACGATCAGCCGAAATCGGGCTAGGGGAGCCTAGCCCGATTTCAGCTGACCATGTGAGCCACCAATATATCTTATATCTCTGATATACTTAGAGGTAACGCATTATTCTTGCAGTATTACTGATATGTAATTTGTCACTACTTCATGAAAAAAGCAAAATCAGATTTCCTCTTACCAGACAATCATTATCAGTACAATATACATCTACATCTTAAAACACTATGAGGAGATTCTCACGATCCACTAAAAGTGGGCTAAGGGAGCCTAACCCGCTTTTAGTAGATCGTGTGCTGCCACGGGAGCCATGTGGCACTAATTCCCCCTCCCCTTAGCCAAGGTTAGCAGAGCGAGCACTCCGCTAATCCGGGTTTTTAATTGTGAGTTGCCACGGTGTGGCTCCGCGCCACAGCAACTCATGAGGAGACCCCCAGCAGGGAGGCTAAACGCAGCCTCCCAGCTCGGGGGACTCTCCAGCATGCCCTGCGTGCTCGCACAGGGCATGCTCGAGCTTCCAGGGGTCGCACGGCCCCAGAACTCCCCAGCCCCCACCGGCTCCATAACGGAGCCAGCAGTCGGGTGGGCGGCTGGTTCAGCTGCCTGCAGCCGACTGACGGGTCATCTGCTAAGTCCGCTCTCCTCGCAGACCCCATCTCGGAGTTTCCCACTGATCGTGGGAACAGCCTATATTTGTTGCCCTTTCCTGATTAGATTATTCTGATCATAAGTGGCAGAGAAAGATAGACAGAGGAGTCCATAGCACTCTTTAGGGCTGTTCTCACTATCATTCTAAGGTTAGGAGGCACATCCTACCCAAGTTAGGCACATCCTACCCTCCCATTTTCTGATTGTGATGGGGAAGCACAGTAGGAGGGGAAGCAGCAACTTAGTTAGAGGGCTTTTTGTCCTACCTCATTAAAGCAGGTCTGCTCAACTTTGGCCCTCATGCAGATATTGGCCTACAACTCACATAATCCCTGGCTATTGGCCACTGTGGCTGGGGATTATGGGAGTTGTAGTCCCAAAACAGCTGGAGGACCAAGGTTGTATAGACCTGCATTAAAGAGTTGGTACAACTGCTGGGTGGGATGGAGCTCTCCAGACCAGTTGCTGCTTAGCAGACAATAAATTCCTCTGCCTCATACCATGCTTTTTACACACAGACAATCAGAAAACAGGAATGAGCAAAGCTCCTGAATCTGATGTGTTTCTCACGGCATTGAAGATTATGTGAACCGGCCTTTTCTCTCCAGTGGCCCTTCTCCATTCTTTGCACTGTAGAATAATAGAAGATGTACCCAAAGAAGAAGAAGCTACAAATAGTTCCCATTTTTTGTCTTCCGAGTGCTCATGAACTGAAGCATGGGCCCAGAAAAGTGTGTCGCAAACTTCTGAATGCATTTCTACAGTTCTGGTACGATTCTGCATCCAGCAATTTGTGTTCAGAAATATCCTTTATGACAGACGACCATGAAGATACCACCAGATTAATGAATACACGGATCAGGACAGTGAATCTGGAGATGGCGTCATAATACCATCAGATGCTCTGACACGAGGCTGACATGGTGCCTGAAGGACACGACCAGATGCACATTAGAATATTTATAAGTTAACAATATAATTTGCACCAATAGATTTGATACCGCGGCAAAGGTTAGCTTATTTGAATATTAATACCTTTTTTATTTTTAAACTCATTGTTTCCCAGCATGTCACATGCCCTTCTCTTCATCTGGGATTAACTGCATGACAAGTATGAACTTTTAAGAGCAAACCACTTTAAGACTTGTTGGGAGAGCAGAAAAAAGGGTCACTCTGCGTCTTACCAAAGAGAGACAGAGCCAGGGACAACTTATCTAGTTCTGTAAAGCAGAAATGCCCCCATGGTTTCCTTGAAGTTTCCCAAAACGGAGGAATTCAAATGGGATACAAACCCCCAAAGGTATGCATTAATTTCTGCTCTGGAGAAGTCTTAAAGGCATCGTCTGTGATTGAAGTCTTACCAAGCAGAATATATTCTACCTTCCATTTCATGTAACTCTCTTTCCCCATTCAGCTTCAGCTGCTGGAAGAAAACAGTACAAAGCTGGCAATGTTTTGGCTCAAATGTCAAGGGAAGTGATGGAAGAAATCAAAGTCTTCTTGCCTAATGAGGTCCCAGGGTGTAGCCACCATTGAACAGGGGGGATAAATGTCCATCACCTGCCAGTGTCCAAGGCCTGCCTGGAGGTCAAATTGCCACCCCTGGGCACCCCCTTGCCTCCCCCCAGAACATCCAGTCTGTGAACAAAGCACTCACCAGCTGGGAGAGGTGGGTAGCACATCCATCCCCCCATGTCAGCCATGCCCCCCTGATGTGTGGCCAAAAAGGGGTGTGGCCACCATCAGGATGCAGACGCATCACCTGTTGGCCTTTACCAGCTGGTGAGTGCTTCATTCACCAGTTGGGTGATTCTTTTCTCTTCCTTGCTTGTGAGGGAGATAAAGCAAGCACCAAGCCAAGCCAGAGGACAGAACGTGCGCCAGCTGGGAGAGATGGGCAGCATGTCTGTGTCCTGATAACGACCACCTTACCTGACATCAGTGCATTGGCATGCTTGTGACAAGCAGCATGGCTGCTGGCACTGAGACCTGGATGCACTACCCATCAGCCCCTTTGAGCCAGCCAGCACTTCACACACCATGCTTCCTTTCTCCTCCTCGTGAGCAACAACACACAGTACATGCATGCATACAGTTCTCTGAACATGATTTTTATATGAGTGACTGACCATGTCATTTTAAAGTGAAAAGGCCCCCTCAAATGCAGGGTACAGGCAGGAAGAGTATTACTCTTTTTCTGGTGAATATAATGTTGAATGATTGTACACTCATTGACTATTATGTATGAATAAGGCTTAACAGACAGTACTTGCTCTAAATTTTATTGCAGTGGGTGGGTTCACACAAAATGCAAAACCTAGGTATATTCAATCAACTTTGGTTTGTTTGCTCATTTGAACCCTTGCTGGTAAAAACAACAACACCTAGAGGCTATTCCCACAATCATCCAAAATTGGGCTAGGGGAGCCTAGCCTGATTTCGGATGATCATGAGAGCCACCGGGCTTGCAGCCGAGCCCGGTTGCCTCCCAGTGGTTAACCCGCCTAAGTACCCCTCCTCTTAACCCGGGTTTGTAGAGCGAGTGCCCTGCAAACCAAGTTTTTCTGATCGTGAGTAGCCGTGGCTCAGCTCCGCACCGCAGCTACTCATGATTAGACCCCCGGAGTAGAGGCAAAAAGCTGCCTCCCGGCTCCGGGGGCTCTCTCCAGTATGCCCTGCGGGCTCGTGCAGGGTATACTGGAGCTTCCAGGGGCCACCCAGCCCCAGAACTCCCCAGCCTCGGCCGGCTCTCTCATGGAGCCAGCAATCATGTGGGTGGCCGATCTGGCCATCCAGGTCAGATCGTCTCCCCGCTTAGCTCCCCAAACCGAGTCTCACTGATCATGAGACCTGGCTCCTAGGTTTATTTCAGGCCATCACACCATGATTTGAATGCTAGGTTTGAAGTTAGTTTGTGAACCTTGGTTTGCTGACATTGGTTTTGCAAGATGCCTGAACCAACAAGTTTAAATTCAGTTTGATTCAGTAGCACCATCCATGCAGAATAATCATGTCCCAAGATGCAAGCATAGAGCAGCCAGGAAACAAAACCACTCGAGGTAGCAAGCAAGCACCTCTTTCTGCCACTTGCTCTGTGCTTTACTCCTTCTGGTCTGCCTGGCTACAAATGAGGTCACTCCTCTTATCTATGTCACTTAACATACGCATACATGCAAACAAATGTAAAACAATAAAAGGGATTTAGCCTTTGAAGCAAAAGTATCACAGAAAGCCTAGAAGGAATTTAAAAAAGAATTGTAAACAGAAGGAATTGCAAACTATCAACAATATGCCCTGAAAATATGTCTCCAGGGATTGGGGGACCATCAGGTACACACACTTGATCTTAGCCAAAAGGCCAAGAAGCAGTACATATTTTGGGGTGGTGTCAAGGGCAGCAGTGGGATGTGTCAATAACAACCAATTCACATTGTGAAAGTTCTTTCCTTCAAGCAGCATTAATCTGGATCCTGCTTACTGTTTTTAGAGGGTCAGCGCATGGGAATGTTGCAAGCTTGTGTTTGTGTATGGAGGTGGGGTTCAGTTGGTTCCATGGGGAAGGAAAGGGGGGGGATGTTCTTTGAAAATCACTACTTTATAGCTTTATTGGAAATGTCTACTCTCCATAGCAATAGATAGGAAGTAGTTAACTGTGCTTGGTCAATGTCTGTAGAAGATGGAGCAGGCTGGTCTCCAGGTCATCTCAAATTCATAGCCTGATTATCCAAGAACCCGGCTGTAGCCATGTACAGCAGGCAGGGTGAAGGGGGAGGAAGTCCTGCCCCCACTGCATTACTCACCTGCATGCCCCATCACTCATAGTTACGATGGGACTTGTTTGGAGAGCCCTCTCTGTGATGGGAGGCATATCCATCATAGCGTGGATATGAATCAATCCATCCACAAACAAACCAAGATACATTTAAACAAACCCAATTCTGGTGATTGTGCACCCATTCTGGTTTGTTAAAGCTAAATGAAAGTAAACCTTCACTCTGTGTGTTAACCTAGCGATTGGCTGACATACCACACAACACTCTGAGCCCTTTCTCACGGTCAGCGAGAAAGGGCTTGCAAGAAAGCAGAGAGGAAGGGCTGCTAGCACTTACCTACCCACAGATGATCCCTCGTCTCTTCCTGGGTGGGCGGATCACCCACCCACATGGTTGCTGGTAGCTGGGGGTCAGGGGATGGGAAGCAGTGCCCCGCCACCCGAAGCTCCCCTGATGCACCACACAAGTGTGTGGTACATTGTGGGGATTCCCCTGATGCCGGCTGGGGATTCTGCAGTCTCCCAGGCACTGCTGCAAGCAGCTGGGGCTGGCAGATGACCAAAAAAATGAGGTTAAGAGAGCACTTGGTCTCTTAACCTCATTTTGCAGGAGGGCTCCGCAGGTGGGGTTTGCCAAGGAGGCAGCTGCTTGCCTCTTGCTCACACACAGCCAAGGGTGTGCTTGGCTGCCTTAGCCCGCTCTTGGCTGCTTGTGAGAACAGCCTCTCTGTCTACCTTGCAGTGGAGTATTTGAATAGTTGCACAAGACTGGAGGATTGCGCCAACGCAGTTTTGCAATAGTGGGGAATTGGAAATACTGGCCCTCAATTGTACAGATGAATTTGCTCAATTCTTCAGTCTTGCACAAGAGCGCTCTTGCACAACTGTGCAAATAGTTGCAAACAGACAAAATGTTGCACGGTATGTCATCCAATGCCAGAGCGTCACATGGTATGTCATAGGAACATAGGAGCTACCATATATCGAGGTGAGTCTCATGATCAGTGAGACTCGCCTTAAGAGGGTTTGCAGGGAGAGCGGGCTTAGCCCGCTTTCCCCGCAGACGATCCCTAGACAGCCGGATTGGCTGCCCACATGACTGCTGGCTCTGTCATGGAGCAGGTGGGGGCTGTGCATCCTGGAGAGACCCCCAGGTCCGGAAGGCTTGTTTCAGCCTCCCGGTGGGGGTGTCCTCATGTGTTTCTGTGGCGCGGAGCCATGCCGTGGCAATACACAATCAGAACGATGAGGTTAATGGAGCGCTCGCTCTGTTAACCTCAGCTAAGGGGAGAGGTACTTTGAGAGGTTTGCTGCCACGGGAACTCCCTTAGCCCGCTTTTTGCCAATCGTGAGAATCTCCTTATCGAGTCAGACCACTGGTCCATCTAGCTCAGTATTGTCTACACGGATTGGCAGCAGCTTCTCGAAGGTTGCAGGCAGGAGTCTCTTTCAGCCCTGTCTTGGAGATGCCAGGGAGAGAGCATATCCAATTCTGAAAAATAGTTCTTATGCAAAGCTGTAGAAATCTACAACCTTTTCCAGTTTGGATCAATGCTTAATAGGAACATAGGAAGCTGCCTTCAACTGAGACAGACCATTGATCCATCTAGCTCAGTATGTACACAGACTGGCAGTGGCTTCTCTAAGGTTCCAGGCAGGAGTCTCTCTCAGCCATATATTGGAGATGCCAGGGAGGGAACTTGGGACCTTCTGCATGTAAGCATGCAGGTGCTCTTCCCAGAGTGGCCCCATCCCCTGAGGGAAGATTTTGCAATGCTCACCTGCAGCCTCCCATTCAAATGCAACCAGGGTGGACCCTGCTTAGCAAAGGGGACAATTCATGCTTGCTACCACAAGACCAGCTCGCCTCCCATCAGCCAATATAATAAAACAACCTCCACAAATAGTTACTGCAATTTATTCTGGAGGCTGCTCTAATTTAGGTTACCTTCCTTGATTCCACGGACTCCCACCCCTACTCTTCCACTCCTTTACTATTCCAAGATGTTTTGGCACAGTAGTGTTAAAAGGGTCAGAAAAACAAATAACCTCTTTTGATAGCAAAATTAAAGAGAAATTGCCATTTTAGGCAATCCGTTTTGAAAAGATGGATATTCCTTGGGGTATTTTAACCTCCCATCTTAGTATTTCTAATTAAAGTTGTTTGTTTTTAGAACTGCAGAGAGTCATAGTATCAAAAGCTTTTGTGCACTGTTATTCCTTTCACTTGACATTGCTCATCAAAAATAAGCAGTTTAGCCACTGCAATAGACTTGGTGTCCTTTTATTATCAATTCCACCTAATTCTTTAATAAAGATGTGTATTATCTACAGAGAATAACAAAGTTATACTGAAAGGATGGCAAGATTGGAAATGTTTTGTTTGCTAAGTTAAGCAGACAATGCATTTTTGTATTGTCGTCTCCCACAGTAATGTCTGGGCTTTTGTTTAACCATGATTTTTGCTCTTATGAATGCATTCCCAAGTATGCTACTTCGTCTAATACCCCCTGCATGTTGGCACAGATTACAGTCTGTATTTGCTTGGAAGTGCTTTTTTTTTTTTTTTAGTAGATAGTGATATGTATCCCTACTTAGCTTTTTGATAATCCAGTACCATTTCAATCCCCAAATGATCCTGGAAAAGTTATTTCTGCTGAGTCAAGATTCTTCTTCTTAAAATGCCACAGTTCTGTCATTGTGATTAAACGTGCTTCGTAAATTAATTTGGGTAACTTTCCAGCTAGCCTGCTTTAAACAAAGGTTGTGCAAGAAATGTAAGGAATGCTAACAGTTATCAGAAATGCAAATGTGGCATTTGTTCAGCTGAATGTGAAGGCCCCAATACTACGAAACTCCAATAGAATTGCCAATTACAATGCAGCTGTAGTAGCAAAACTAAATAAATAAATAATCCTTTATTTCACTTTATATGGCATTTACTCTTTATTTTTACAAGTGGCTTTGCTTCAGCAACCAGCACCCAAATGCCAACTCTGGGCTGGCTTTATTTGGAGGAAAGTTTGCTCTTTTTGCATGAAATGTTAAGGAATCCTGTGCTCTCCACACATTATGAATAGGTTTTAAATCTACCCAGCTTGTTGTAGCCTGTCAGGGCTAGCATGGACAGTAGGTATTATCCTCCAGGGAGGGTGGATGTAAACTAATATTGTTCATTAGATATCACGTTGCTATTATTTTATGCTATCATTGAGGAGATGCATGAAATGGCTCTCTCACAGGCATGAATGTAAAGAAATTATACATTAAGTCCCAGAAAGTCATAACCATCTTTCTTGAAGATTGCACTAAATGTTTGCAGTCATGGAAGGAGATGAGAGATTTCATTAAATTACTGTTCTGGAGACTATACCACACCACATAAAATAAGGCTCACATGCATAAAATATCTTAGGTTGAGTGATCAATTGGACTGTTTTGAGGGCATGAATTAGGGCACAATAACACACCTGTCAAATAACTCATTAAGGATATTCCTCTCCTTTGCATTACTATGCATGAAGTTGCAAATAATGAATAAAATAAGAGACTTTAATATGTATATTATTATCATAGCAGACAGTGTAATGTATTTGTATATGAAAACAGTGAAGGGGGGGGGTTGTTGCAGCTCTCTGCTTGCTCTTCCAAATACGCATTATTATTTGAAATGCACATTACAGAAAATGAAGTTGGCATTTTATTTAAGGAAGAGTGGGGGAAGAGCAAGGACGAAAGGGCTAGTGTAGTACAGTGGCTGGACCACAGGGCTTGGATGTGGGAAACCCATATTTACATTCCAGTTCAGCTGTGAAGCTGACTAGGAGTGAGTGACCTTGGCCTATCTTTCAACCTAACCAATGTCAGGTAGTGGATGACAGTGAGGCTAAAGTAAACTGCAGGTCTCGGCAACTTGGAGAAAGGGCTGGATACAAAGGTAGCAAGCATATTATATAAAATTTTAATTTAGTGGAGGGTTTGTAACATTTTACTTTAGGTTCTGTTGATTCGGAGCACCATTCAAAGACTGCTGCAAAACTCAGTCCACTGATGAGGTTGACACAGCCAGCACAGGAGATAAATTACAAGCAACGCTTTATGGGGTCAGCCTATACTGACCTATATGGCATACTGATCTATACAGAATCTACACAGTGCCCCCACATGTATCTGGTCCTGTATCTGGATTGTCAGAAATCTCAAAGTTTCGAATGTAGAATGCTAATTAGATATTAACTAATTCTTAATTTTATTGTAAATAATAGCTGGAATTTTTGTGAAATTGTGCCCAGTGGGGATATTCAGGCATTCAGGTGAGGGGGGATATAGCCAGAGTGCTTGGCTTTATCTGGTGCACTTGGCATGTGGGGAAGAGAGGGGGAGAAGGAAGTGATTACAGCCAAATAAATAAATGTCCAGAATGCTCTAGAGGGCAAATGCCAGTTGAAAGAAGGGAGAAGAAAGGATGGCAGCAGTTAGGAGACCAGTGATTGCTCTGATGAGGAGAAGAGATATATTGAGAAGGAAAGAGAAGAGAAGGAGAGAGAAAAAGGAAATGAGGAAAAAAAGGAAAGAGAACACAGAAAGAGAAAGACCAGGAGAAGGCAAAAGAAATACAGAACAGAAAGCAGCAAGTCGTTTTTCCTGTTTAAATTTGAAGATATCTAGACCCAGTCATAAAACAGAGCTGGTCTTGTGGTAGTAGCAAGCATGAACTGTCCCCTTTGCTAAGCAGGTGTGACACTCAGGGGTGGATTAACGCATAGGCAAGATAATCACTTGCCTACAGTGGCAAATTATGGGAGGTGGCAAATTTGGGTGTAGGGGACAAGTTACATTTTAAAAAACACACAACCCAACCTATTTTTAACCACCGCTGTGCAGTGGGGGATGGTACCAGAGATGGGGTGCGTCTGGCAGGAGGAGAGGCCAAGGGGAGGGGAAACTGAGGCTGGATGTTCTGGTCAAAGGAGCTCCTTCCTTGAGCCCGCCTGCTGCTGAAATGACAGGTTGGGCCATTTTTGGCCCATTTTCGGGCAGTCTGTGCACATGCACAGAGGCCTGAAATGGGCCAAAAATGGCCCAGCCTGTCATTTGGGCAGCAGGTGGGCTCAAGGAAGGAGCTCCCGCCACCCTCTCCTCCACTGTCTCCAGCACAGCACAGTCCAGTCCCATGCACACTCAAACCAGATCTGGTTCGAGTTGAAGCTGAACTGGTTTGAAAGGCTCAGAGGCCTACTGGTAAAGGGGAATCTGGTTAAGATTCCCCTTTACCAGTAAAGGGCAAGATGGGGGCAGGGAGACTTCCATAAAAGTAGAGCAGGCAGGAGGTGGGTAAAAAGATGTCTTAGAGGTGCTGCTGGTGATGTCTGCGGCTGTAGCAGCAGCTGCAGGACTGGGGGTGGCGGCAGCTCCCCCCACCCCCGCTGGCCTCCCCCTGAGTATGCAAATGGCCTCTGCCATTTTATTTATTTAGTTAGTTAGTTAGTTAGTTAGTTAGTTAGTTAGTTAGTTAGTTATTACATTTCTATACTGCCCCATCCAAAGGATCTGGGCAGCACACAAGAATTTTAAATAACACAAAAACAAACACCATTTAAAATACACTGATTAACCCAATATAAAAACCATTTTAAAACAGTTCAAAACCATTTAAAAACAATTTAAAATACTTTAAAACAACTTAAAAACTTAGGAAGGCCAAGCCAAACAAGTAAGTTTTTAGGGCTCTCTTGAACGCCAACAACGAGCCTAAACTACAGATATCTGCTGGGAGTGCATTCCATAGGCCAGGAGCCGCTACAGAGAAGGAAATGGTGGGTTACGGCAGAGGCAAAAGAGGCATCTGCCTACAGCAGTGCAATTTGAGGAGCAGCAACTTTTGCCCTCCTCAAATTTTGCCATACCTCTCTGGGTGCGGCGGTAGCTGTAGGGGCAGGGCGAGAGGAAATCTCCCCCCTTTTACTCTAAAAAATATCTCAGGAAGGGTCACATACAAGGAAGTTTTGCCTGGGCTTCGAAGCCCAGCAAGCTCCTCTCTCCCTCACATTTCAGGCAGCCGATGCTGCCTGAACAGTGTTTATTTCTCTTTTCCTCCTCGCTAGAGGGAGATAAAGGGAAATAAAGGCCATTCAGGCAGCAATAGCTGCCTGAAAAGACAGGGGGAGAGGAACTTGCTGGGCTTTACCAGTTCAGAAGGTGACATCTCAGGTAGCTAAGAAATGGGGTCTGAGTCAGGGGCGTAGTTAGGGGAGAGGGGGCCCGTGTTCGCCCCTCTCCCTGCAGGCCCCTCGGAGTGAGGGAGATAATGAAGAAGATAGGGAGGAGTGCAGCTAGGGGGCCCTCAGGAGCTGGGGCCCCTGGGTTCTTTACACCCATCCACTCAATTATAGCTACACCCCTGGTCTGAGTCCTCTGTTCTGTAAGTGTATGGGGAAAACAAAGACTTTGTGGACATAATTTGTAGAAGAGAAAGCTGAGAGTTTATCTAAACTGGGGTGCAGTTCTGAAGTTCGTGGCATCACTGCTATCTGGGAACCTGATGCAGGGTTAGTGAGCATGTGATAATGATTTGCTTATAGGAGTAGTGTATTTGCATCCTCTGTGTTGTGCTTGTATATTTGTAAATACAAAGAGAATACCATTAAAATATCATACATTTCCTGTGCTCTCTCATCCAACAAAACAAAAACAAACAAACTATAGCCCTTGGAACTTCTTACCACTCAGAGAAGTGGAAAGCACATAACATTATAATTATATGGACCTATGTACTAAGATTGCATCCCAAATCCCTTAGCTGCCAGAAAAGAGGGAGAAATTACCAAAAATAGAATTTCATTACCAAAGTAAAATCCTACTACCTGAAATTGTGAGGCTCTATCTAAAGATGGATGATCTAGTGCTTAGAGTGGACAACAGATACTGATTTCAGCATAAGCTTGGTGGTATATCAGACAGACCAGTCATCTTTTAGAGCCAAGCACATGACTGTTTTTTGATCTGAACTGCAGTTGTGGTGAAATGGGAGTGAAATTGCTTCATCACATTGTCAGCTCACACTGACAATTTTGAGACACTCATACTTTGTAGAGGCTTTCTGTTGATATCCAGTGAGGTGTGGTGAGGCTGCTTCCAGTTGATTGGTGGAGGCGGTAATGAGGGGTGCCTCACACATGCCTTGACTGGCTGATTCACTGGGCCATCCTGACCCAATCTTGCAGTAGTAGCTGTCACCACCACCACCCCTCCACCATCTCCTGCTAAGCTTGACCTCCTCCCTGCCTTTTGGAAAGCCAAGGGGTGGGGAACAAAGCTGCAGGAAGTGTGTGTGGGAAGAATGGTGTGCAGCATACTCTACATACTGTGGAGGTGGGAGTGGTCGCTTGCCACACCACCAGGGGGGCTTGGCCTGGGTCTGCTAACCCCATATCATCTGTACTCAGAAGCAAGACCCACTAATTGCAATTTGCCTATTGAATTTTTTTCGTAAGTGGAGTTAGGATTATTGCTTTATTGTTTTGTGATCTAGAGTCTGGCTCCTTTCACTTCCAGTACAATGTTGCTGAGGGTCTGCTAGCAGTATAAAGGTGCCATTTCCCCTTGTAGTTATTAAAATCCACTCAGCAAATGCCATCACCGGCAGTCTAATAATGTGTTTATTACGGCTGCTTTATTCTAAAGGTTGCATGACATCTGTCCTTACAGTCACATATTCCCCAGAATTGTGTGATTTTGAAACTTTCGCATATAAGTGGGTGGATCTGATGGCAAACAAACAGTCGCAATAAATTCACCAAGATCTTTGCAAGCTGTCAAATTATGCACGAAGGCACCAATTCTTTACATATTTATTCATCCGTTGAACTCAGCAAATACTTCCACTGATATAATTTCTAGCTGGTGTTGCTGTGAAGAAAGTTTAGATTGCACAGCTATTGACAAGGAATGCTCCCAAACCCACTGGCTAAGGAAGTGCTGGTGTGGGAGAGGGGTGGTTTTCATCGGTTTCTTCTTCCCTCTGAAGCCCACTGTGAGGCTATTCAACCCGGTTCAACCCATTTTTTTAAAATCGTGAGTAGCTGTGGTATGACTCCGTGCCACGGCTACTCACGCGGAGGCCCCCAGAGGGGAGGCAAAAAGTCACCTCCCGGCTCCGGGGGTCTCGCCAGCATGCCCTGCATGCTCGTGCAGGGCATGCAGGAGCTTCCGGGGGGCAATCGGCCCCCACTCCCCCCAGCCCCCGCCGGCTCCATCATGGAGCTGGCAATCGTGTGGGCAGCCAATCTGGGCTCCCATTGCTCCCACCCTACTCATGTGCTGGGAGAGCAGGCCTGCTCTCCCCGCTCACTCTCCAAAACCGGGTCTCACTGATCATGAGACCCGGCTCTGTGACTCCTGAAAATATGTCCTTAAGGAGTGTGCAAACACATTAGGAACATAGGAAGTTGCCTTATATTGAGTCAGACCACTGGTCCATCTAGTTCAGTATTGTCTACACAGACTGGCAGCAGCTGTCCAAGGTTGTAGGCAGGAATCTCTCTCAGCCCTTCCTTGGAGATGCCTGGGAGGGAACTGGAACCTTCTGCATGCAAGTATACAGTCTTGCAGAGGCTCTTCCCAGAGCAGCCCCATCCTCTTAGAGGGATATCTTATGGTGCTCACATGTAGTCTCCCATTCAAATGGAAACCAAGGCAGATCCTGCTTAGCAAAGGGTACATCCGGTTCGGGCACATCTCTGCTCAGCATCTGTCCAACAAATCTTAGCATTTCAGTGCTTTCAAGGAAGAGGAAGTTGATGAGAATTGCCCCTCCTCCGAAACTCATGCTGCACATTTACTGCACTAGCACTCCTTTAGTCTGGATGCCAGCCACTGGATTTAACTATTGATTGCCTGATTGGTTGATTGGCTGATATCTTGGTCTATCTCAAAGGCCAAAGTGGCTTACAGCATTTTTCTTTTTCACAAACTTGTCTCCAATAAGCTCACAATCTTTTTTTAAAAGTTAGCAGAGGGGAGGGGTCAGATGGCAGCGGGTCCTCCTCAGGCCAGTGGAGAAGCCTTGCTGCTTTGTCTCATCCAGCAATAGCTGCAGAGGGCACAGTTCTTCTCAGAGGGGAGGGTCTGGATGACACTTGGTCCTCCTCAAGTCGGCGAACTATGAATTGGTTATTTCTCTCCTTTATTTCAACAGGAGCTCTGAGATCAGTGGAAGCCTCTGACTGTAGCATTCAGATACTGTTTGAACATCAAGGCTGCTTGATCCTATGCATGTGTACTCAGAGTCCCATGGAGTTCACCGCTGCTTACTTCCAAGCAAGCAAGCAATCAAGAAAGCAAGCAAGCAAGCATTGGATTGTAGGCTTAGTTCTTAGTGGCTGCCTGCAATTGTGGAAGTCTCTTCCCTCTGCATTAGAGATGTGCATGAACCGTCCAACTGATGGTTCAGCAGCAGTGGGAGGGGTTTACCTTTAAGAGACCAGGAGGGTGCTCTTATCCTCCCCCCACACTCCTCCAGCACTCTCACCAAAATAACTGGTGTGGGGTGGCAGTGTATCTCCTTGCAACCCTGGCCAGTGTCAAACTGGAAGTGTGCATCAGGCAATTCCGGTTTGACACTGACTGGGGCTGCCGAACTGGCTTAAAAGCCAGACCTCTGAAACAGTTCAGCAGTCCAGAAAAGGACCTCTGAACCAGTTCAGCATCTGTCCAACAAGTCTGAGCATTTCAGTGCTTTCAGAGACACTATAAGACCTCTGTACACTGGCATTCAACAGCCTTGGTTAACAAGCATTTAGATGTCTACATATTTTCAACACTTATTGTATATATATTTTTATTGCAATGTTTGCTGCCTGCCCCACACTCTTAGGAAGAGGCAGGATATACATGGAATTAATTGAATTGTGAACAATCCTGCCTAAGAAAAACCTTGATAAGCCCCATTGATTCAGATTAAAGTGTATATATGTATGTGCTTGATTAAACCCTTCCATTAAAGTCCATTTAACTGTCTGATTTGTGCTCTACCTACCTACCTGATTAACTGTGCAATCCTGTCAGGGTTTCTACCTGCTCAGTGAGAGCATCATAGGGGCCGTTACTCCATTTGCCAACATTGAAAGAGGCTAACTTGTCATGCACATGGGACAGGGTCTTCTCTGTTGTTGCCCCCTGGCATTATAAAATGGAACAATTTAAATTAGATAGATAGATAGATAGATAGATAGTCCACAGTCTGGAGTACGTAGGCTCCTTGTATACCTTGTGCTAGTAGAGCCTGAACATACACTGGTGTTGGGGAATTAGCCTCTCTAAATGGTGAGAAATTTAGAGCAGCTAACATCCGTTTCATTCAAAGAAACTTGGATGTTTGTGATGCCATTATTAAAAATGTATTTATATAGCTCGTTGAAGCAGGTTAGTTGGGAAGGGCAGTCAAGCACAGCCATGACACCCACTTGCTTCCTTAAGTGTTTCTCAGGCATGGAGGACCTAATGTCTGTATGCCTTTTTCCTGCATCACGGGTTCCCAAACCTGGGTCCCCACATGTTGTTGGACTACAACTCCCATCATCCCCAGCTCAGAGTACAGAAGGCTGGGAACATCTGTCCTACATCCATGTAGTGATAATGTAATTTAACAAGCAGGTGTGGATGGTCACTCCTTCAGTGATGATGTTCCGTTTGAATGAAATCTCATCATCTGAAGATTGCCTTTGGGATTCTCAACATTCAAAGCCTGCACTGAAAATGTTTGGCAGTGGTGGGCGGGGCGCGGGGATATAGCAGAAATTATTGTGGTACAGAATTTGCTATCGAGTACAAATAAAGATGCATGGCTGGACTCAGATTTGTCATTAGAGATTTATTCAGCATTCTCTCTTACTGGTTTACTTTAGGTAATCAGAGCATAAGTTAGAACTTGGAGACTAAATGAATTGCCAGAATGCTAGCCAGGAGCGCAGATTGTCCAGCAAACTGGACTTGGAAGATGGTATCAACTCTTCAAAGCTCATAGTTTTGCTCTCTCACTACCTTCAAATAGTTATCTCTCTCACTGTCTTCAAAATCTGATCCACCTTTTTTTCTTTTTCTTTTTGAGACAAGCCTTTACAGAATTGCATATGGATTCATCATGTGTAGATGGGACAATATGCCAAGTTTTTAAGCTCCCAGTATCTTTGTATCTGTGGTGCTCTCCAGGCTGAGGATATTATACATTTTAGAGAGTTTTGTGTAATGTGCTCACAGTGATTTTGTGGGGCCATTCACATGGCCTGTCGGGTGGGTGGGAGGGAGGGAAGGCTTCCCTTATCTTTCCTCCCCACCAGACAATCCTGATAAGCCTAATTGGAGTGCACTCCATGCTCCCACACGATCAGCCCTGCTCTGTGCAGCATGGAGCAGGGAGAACCACTTTGAGGCCGGGATTTGTTGTCCTAGCCTCCGACAATCCCACAATGTACTGTGCGAGTATGCGGTTCATTGTGGGAATCCCCCCAGCAGCAAGCAGGCAAACCTCAGTGTTTCAGCGCCGATGCTAAATGCAGCCAGTGCAGACACATGGGCAAGTAAACGGGATTAAGGGAGTGTTTGCTCCCTTAACCTCATTTAAGAGCTCAGTTTCTTAGCCAGGTTTGCCGCTGAGGTACCGTCAGGAAGTGTGCACCTCTTGGCATTTCCCATGGGCAGCCTCCCTAGCCTGGTCTAAGCTGCTTGTGAGAACAGCCTCTGTGTATCCCTGTTAAAAAGGTTGGGTGCAAGGGGAGTAAGAGCAGGAGGGAGGGAATGCCCTCAACTCCTGCCTGTAGGCTTCCAGCAGCATCTGGTGGGCCACTGTGTGAACCAGGATGCTGGACTAGATGGGCCTTGGGTCTGATCTAGCATGGCTCTTCTTATGTTCATAACAAGGGCTTTCCCAGATGGCCATGTATCCATCTCCCACAGTAGTTATTGACAGACTTAGGTGCAGGATCCAGCTGTGTGAGAGCTTCGAAAGGACTCTGTTCTCCCTCCTCGAAAATTGTGGCTCTGTGTTCAGATACTGAGCACCACCTTAACATGGTTTTTACAGTTCCACCTCCCAGCCAGCCGCTTACTTTCCCATCTCTTTTCAAGTCTACTTTAAAGAGATCACGAAAAGAGCCAGAAAGGAAGTGCTGGCCAGCAGGCAGCACTGTAAAAATAGTGTTAAGGAGCTGCTCAAGGTCTGACTGTAGAGCCTAAACTCACAAGGAAGAAGAATGGGTTCTTGAGAAGTGCACACACATGCTTGGTGCGATGTACTGTGTCAGTAAGTACTGAAGGAGCAGAGGGAGGGGATGAGATAATGGACATCTGAAAAGCCCCAGATCAGCAAATCTACAGATTATTTTTAGATTCAGACCTTTATGTCACCAGCCAAGCGCCTCTGTTTGGTAGTATCACCAAATGTTAGAGTTAGGAATGTGTGGACTGGCTCAATCTTGAGCTGGTTCGAGCTCAAATCGGTTCAGTTCAAGGGCTTGACCTTGAACTGAACTGGGCCCGGATTGGCTTGAGGTAGAGCTAACCCCC
Organism: Hemicordylus capensis; assembly: GCF_027244095.1. NCBI lineage: Eukaryota > Metazoa > Chordata > Lepidosauria > Squamata > Cordylidae > Hemicordylus > Hemicordylus capensis. The sequence continues at coordinate 207,125,157 of NC_069661.1, forward strand.
CTGGGCATCTTAATGGCACCTGGTGTGTCAAAACTGGGCCCAAAAATGTTCTAATCTGAACTAAACAGGGCCCCCTACTCGGTGGGGTGACACTGAACATGCCTGGTCCAGTTAGAATCTGGTTTGGATTCGAACAGAACTGGGCAAATTGGTTTTGTGCACAACCTAATTAGATTCAAGGTCCTAAATTCTACAGTTATTCATTGTTCTAATGATCAGTTTATTTGAATTACTTCTATTTTGACATGTATACGTTCTTTTTCTTTATGAAACTTTGTAATAACCAATGATTATATGGTTTGTACGTTATATTATTAGTTTTCTCTTTTGAATAAAGAAATACATATCTTCTCTTTTCCACTCTTTTCCATTAAGAGAAGTCTTTGTTATATGAGGAAAATCAGTGAAACACAAGGTGGAATTTTTTTTAAAACACCTATATTTTTATATACTTAATGTTTGGGAGCATTCAGAACTGACAATTCAAGGTCAACTGAATTAACAAAAAGTATTGTCCTTTCTGTGCACATGAAGTCTAATACAATGATTTTCTATCTTTTTTACAGCAATGTTCTGTACAGGCCCCTCTTTCATCATATGCATAATTTAAAATTTCATTTGATGGGTGCCTTAGAGTGATTCAATAAAACCCAAAGCAAGTGTGACATTCAGAACTCAAAACAGAAGAGATGGGCTAGCAGTGACTGTCAGCACAATGGATCTAGTAGAGACAGGCAGATCCATCAGCAACCACAATAGATTGATTTCCCCGTGCTGCAGATAATGGGGGAAATGACAATGGGAACAAATATAAAAGAGAAAAAAACTACAAATGTCAGACTGAAGGGTTGAGACAATGTACCTCAAGATAGAAGGATGTCCGTTAAGAGAGTGTTGGGATTTTTCCATAGTCATTGTCCCAGTTGTTTATATGGGGCATGCTTGTCTATATTTGAATGTAGCTATGTACTGACTTGTGGGTGGAGTCACAGTTGGTTTGTGTACTGTTTCTTACTTGCTGTCTTGAATTTCAAACTGAGAGGCTCCCTCTCTCTGCATAAGAGACTGTTTATTGTTTTTCTTAGCCTATGTTTAATAGCAATAGCAATAGCAATAGCAATAGCACTTACATTTATATACCGCTCTATAGCCGGGGCTCTCTAAGCGGTTTACAATGATGTAGCATATTGCCCCCAACGTTCTGGGTACTCATTTTACCGACCTCGGAAGGATGGAAGGCTGAGTCAACCTTGAGCCCCTGGTCAGGATCGAACTTGTAACCTTCTGGTTACAGGGCGGCAGTTTTACCACTGCGCCACCATAGGCAGAGAGAGCGAGAGCGCGCCAGCATGTTGTAGTGGTTAGAGTGCTGGACTAGGACCGGGGAGACCCGAGTTCAAATCCCTATTCAGCCATGATACTTGCTGGGTGACTCTGGGCCAGTCACTTCTCCCTCAGCCTAACCTACTTCACAGGGTTGTTGTGAGGAGAAACTGAAGTATGTAGTACACTGCCCTGGGCTCCTTGGAGGAAGAGCAGGATATAAATGTAATAAATAAATAAATAGTAATAAATATCAAACTCTTGTAAGTAAGTAATAATTTATTGTGGCCAATGACCAGTCAACATACACACCAAAATACAAATCAGCATAAAACAAAATAAAATCAAAACAGTAAAACTTGATAACACCACATCAGGTTATGCAAAAATCTCAGTTACGACTAAGTTGTTCCCGTCTCCGTTTACAGGCTGCTGCACAGAATCTCGCTGTCCCCGTTGTGACAGCTGCATGTTGATCTGCCAAAAGATCCTATGATTGACCAGGCCTATTTTTTTTTAAATGGTTCAATCCAGATAGTACAAATGTCCGTATAATAGGCACAGTTTAAAAGAACATGTAAGACAGTCTCAATGTTACCCAAACCACATGGACATAACCAGTTCCATAGCGGTATCCCCTTAAACCTGCCATCCAAAATGGCAGAAGGCAAGGCATTAAACCATGCCAATGAAAAGGCTCTCCTCTGGTTTAAGGTGGTCAAGTGGGTGAGGTATGCAGCTGGCTGTGGGTAGTTTGAAAAACCACCTAAAGTGCTACTGGTGATAACCAGACTTCAATCCAATTGCTTCTCCATATCTGCCACACACTGTTTAATAATTTCTTTGGCAGCATCATGACCCAAAGTCAATTAATATTGTGGTGAGAAGCCATATGTGCCCAAATTGTCATAGAGGCTCTTGCACCAGGATAAGTGAAACTCATCTTTTAGAACCAAGGGGGCAAGGCCCTGGGGCAGGCATATAATTTAAATACCAATGTTGCTTCCCATAATTTCTCTGCAACATTGGGTTATGGGCTCAGTTGTGAAGCAATAAGTTGTGAGATAACCAAGAATTTGTAAACAAGAAAGCTGAATGTCTGCTTTTGCATCTGTGAGCAAGCATCCCACTGTTGAACTGCTCAATGCAACAAACTACCAAAAATGGTCCTTCAGAGTGGAGGTGTAACTGAATACTCTTGGATTATCTTTTGTTCTGGAGGAACAAGGACTAACAGAGAATGAAGAGAAATGATGAGTTTCTCAAACAAGCAAGCTATGGGACACATATCTCTGACTGTAAGTGATCAGTTAATCTATCATATAGAAGACAAAAAGAGATGTGGGAAAGATTGGATGAGGTCTTTCAACAAAGAGCCATGAATAGTCAAGTTTATCTTATGCTACAGTTGTATAATAAAAGATTCAAAGAGGATTCAAAGAGAGTCTGCAAGGGCACATATGTTCATTTTTGCAAATACTGAAAGAGATGGAATTGTAGGAAATAAATACGCCCAAACCAGCAAAAACTGGACTTTTGGTTAATACCTTGCCTAAAGAATATGAAAATATCACTAACCTTCTGCAAATTAAAGAAAATGTGACCTTGGAATTGGTGCAATAACACTTGCAGGAATTTGATTTAAGAAAGCAAACAGAAATGGAGGAATCAGTTAAAAACCAAGCCTACAAAGTTGCTGGTGGTAGGCAATGTTTTGTATGTGGAAGCACTTTGTATTTAAGGAATGCATGTCCTAATAAAAAGTAAGGGAATTATTCTCAACAGAAAAAAGGGAACAAGACTAAATTACGGAAAAATGGATGCAGGCAACCGAAGAGGAAATTGATTCATTTCACAAAAATAAAACTTGGATTTTTATAGAACTATCTGAAGGTAGAAAAGCTCTAGGTTGCACATGGGTTTTTACAATCAAACATGATGAAAAAGGAGATATCCAGAGATACAAAGCAAGTTTAGTTGCTAAAAGGTGTGCTCAAAAATATGGAGAGGATTGATATTAAGGAAGATACATACATGAAACAATCACCAGGCTATGAAAAACCAGGTCAAGAAACATTGGCGTGTAAACTACAGAAACACTACTCCAGCCCAACGCCTAACAGCTGCTGGGTGGGGGCGAGTTTTGTGCAGGGGCTGAGGAAGACAATGCCAGTGTGTAGCTGTCCATCTCCCAGAGGTGGTGGCCACATGTGAAGGCGGGACAATGGGGTAGCACGGTGCCACTGCTGCTATGTAAGCGGTACGCACTCTCCCTCCCTCCTCAGTTTGGCCAGGTTCACGGCTAGGCAGGCTACACTGAGGTCTTTGGGCATGGGCCTGTGGAATGCTTGCAATTTGGAGTGGTGCCATGCTGAGGAGCAGCAGTGTGTTGCAGGGAGCCAAGGTCTAGGGCAGCCGTGAAATGCAGCTGGACAAGTGGCTGGGTGCTGTAGCCCAACAGGTGGCATTTTGGAGCTTGTCCAAACTGAATGGAGCTTGTCACAGCCCAGTAGGACCTGCTGTGGGCCTAACGCCACTTCAGCTGTTGGTGTGGCCTAGCACCACTTGAGGGATTGCATCCGGGCTTTGTGGCAGGGTGGTTGCTGCTTCCCCCCTCCCATGTAGGGGGCTAGCACTGCCTTCCCTTCTTCACTGCTGGTGCTCCCCCCCCTTTTTTTGTTCAATCAGTTACATGTTAGGGATGTGCGAAACGTTTCGGGTACAGAACAATCTGTACCCGAAACATCCAATTTCGGGTGATTTGGATCTGAACCGAATCACCCTTCTAGCCCTCTGAAATTTTTTGGAGCCAAAATGAATCACCCCCGTTTCAGCTCAGAAATATCTGTTGTTTTGGCCCTCCATTTTGTGGCCAATAAATGCCTTCTTCTTCCCCCTCCATTTTGAGCAATGACGTCTATTTGAATTTCCCGCATTTTTGCCTCCCATTGACTTCAATGCAAAAAGGTCTGATGTGACGTCTACTAGAATTTCGGGTCCCAGGGGCAAAATAGTGGGGTGGCATGGTAGTGCCTAATGGGTGGAGGCTACCACCCCAATTGCAGAGGGATTGGGCAAAGGGCTGGTTTTTGGTGAATATTTGAAGTTTTAGTGTCTTTGGGGCAGATTGGGGGCATAACGTGGGATCTGGGCCAAAAGAGTGGGGTGGGGTGGTAGTGCCTAATGGGTGGAGGCCCCCCCCCCCAATCGCAGAGTGATTGGGCAAAGGGCTGATTTTTGGTGAATTGTTGAAGTTTACGCATCTTTAAGGTTTTTCCTCATAAAGTATAATGGCGCTTTCAGCAGCCCCATAAGTGCACTTGGGGGGTGCTAGGGTGGCCCAGAGTGAGTGGTGGTGTAGTTCACATAGGGTGCCAACCACCCCCATGGGTTTCTAACCCATGGGGTACAGGGATCTGTTGTTTCTGAGGTGTTCTGAGTGTAGATTCTATGATAGCAAATGAGAGTGGATTCATGGTGTCTCATTGAAAATCTCATTTGCTATCATAGAATCCATACTCAGAACACCTCAGAAACAACAGAACCCTGTATGCCATGGGTTAGCAACCCATGGGGGTGGTTGGCACCCTATGTGCACTACACCACCACTCGCTCTGGGCCACCCCAGCACCCCCCAAGTGCACTTATGGGGCTGCTGAAAGTTCCATTATACCTTATGAGGAAAAACCTTAAAGACACGTAAACTTCAACAATTAACCAAAAATCAGCCCTCTGCCCAAATCCTTTGAAAAAATTCAGGTAGCTTCCTTGCCCCTACCTGGCACTACCACCAACCCCACACTGCTCTAGGCCAACCCTTTCCCCCTGAAGTGAAGCGATACACCCTCCATTATACCTAATGGGGGGAAACCTTAAAGACGCGTAAACTTCAACAATTCACAAAAAATCAACCCTTTGCCCAATCACTCTGCGATTGGGGTGGTAGCCTCCACCCATTAGGCACTACCACCCCACCCCACTCTTTTGGCCCAGATCCCACGTTATGCCCCCAATCTGCCCCAAAGACACTAAAACTTCAAAAATTCACCAAAAATCAGCCCTTTGCCCAATCACTCTGCAATTTGGGTGGTAGCTTCCACCCAATAGGTACTACCACCCCACCCCACTCTTTAGGCCCCAGGACCCATTTTTTATCTGAATCAATTTGGATTCCTATTCGGATTAATTCAGATCCGAATCGAATCGGGGGTGATTTGGAAGGGCCAGATTCAGATACAAAACGAATCGGAGGTGTTTCAATTCAGATCCAAATCGAAACACCGAAAATCCGAATTGCACACCCCTATTACATGTTACACGTTGCTGAAAGAGGGGTGGGTATATTGTGTTCCTCACTTCCTACCATTCACTGGCCTAGATAGCTCAGTGGGAAGGGCTGCTGCCTGGAGAACCTAGGGGTCAGAAGTTCAAATCCCCACTGGGGTACTTGGAAAAAGTTAGCTTGTGTGTGTGTGTGTGAGAGAGAGAATAGATATTATGTATGTGTAGACATACAGATATAGATACCTCAGTAAATAAATTAATACATAGAAATAAACATAATAAATAAATAAGCAAATAAAAACGGGGGGGGGGCCCTTAAAAACTGGCAACAAAATATAAACCATTATAGAGTAGATCTGTGTGTGTGTGTATGAGAAAAGTTCATAAGGATTCATTAAGAGAACTCATACAGCAGCAAGTCCAAACACAAATTGGGTTCTTGGTTGCTGTATGAGCTCTCTCAATGAATCCCTATGAAGAACCTTTCACACACACACACACACACACACACACACACACACACACACCAGAGACTCTACTCTGATAGAGATAGACTGTTAAGAGTCCAGAAACTAAAAAAATTCCCAGGGGAGGGAACCATAACTCCCCCCCCACACAAGCTTGGGGCTGCCTGGAGGGAATTGTGCCACAACCTGCTGTGCCCCCAAGCCCACCCCCAAAGTGGGGAATGGGGCTGCCTCAAATCACCATTATTTGCCATGGGAGAATTGCAAAAATTGAAAAAATCTTCAAAAAATAATTAAAAATCACAGGAGTGTCCGATTGTTTAGGGGTTCAGTAGTGCCTACCCCCCACCCTGGTTTTGTGCCATTAGGTGCTCTGCATAGGGAATAATGGGCCAGTTTGAGTCCCCATTATACCCTATATAGAGCCTTTTAGAACCAGTTCGAATTGGGTTAAAATTCAAACCAAACCGGGCGGGCGGTGGGGGGGGATTTCAAGCAAAACCAAAACCAAACCTACCAACCCTGTTTTGAAGCTGGTTCAAATTCGAACCAAACAGGCCAAGCTGGTTTTGTACACCACCCTAATGGGGAGGTATCTATGTCATTAGGTGAACACTTGCTCCCCACTACCAAAGAAAAAATTGTCATAAGAGACCATTAGTTTATTGATTTTCTTAGCCTATGTTCAATTAGTAATAAATATCAAACTCTGGTTTCTCAGTTAGAGTTGTTTCCTGCAATTTCTCTGCAACACAGAGTCTAGTTTCTGAGATTGTTATATCTGGGCAACTTCAACTGGGGGAACATAACCCCAGTTCTCCTTTTGGACATAACCAAAGAGCAAATCGATTAATGTTATAAACTGTCCAGAGACGTAAGTTTGGGGCGGTATAAAAATATGTTAAATGAATGAATGAATGAATGAATGAATGAATGAATAAACAAACAAACAATTGTTAGTGGCTGGCTACATCAAGACGTTAACCACTGGTTGTTAGCCCTTGGCAGCCAGGTTTCTAACACAACTGACATGCAAATAAGAATTAATATAAGAAAGAAAAGCTAGAGCTGTGACCAATCTCCAACTATGCTGTTAGAGCTCAAATGCATCAGCCTTTCCCACTCAGTAAACAATGTTATTTATAACACTCCATGTAGAACACAGAGCCAGATGCACCCACATTTAGTGAGCATTCTTGGACAAGCAGTGAACAAGCAGAAGCCATTTTCAGTTGGAAATGTCTGCCAGAAAACATATGGGGCTGCTACCATCTCCCCTTCTCCCACAGCAGTGATATGCCTTTAATTGTTGCATGTCAAGCAAGACTTCAACAGGGGCAGCTCTGTTCATCACTGCATTTTTAAATTTTTGCTGGAACTGTGATACCTATTTTATTGCTGTTTGTCCAATGGCAGTGTCCGATCCTCACCTGGCAAAGTGAACAACAAGTCGTATTCCGCTTCATCAGCCCCAGCTGGGCTTGGTTCTGTCTCCAACTCCTGAAGTGAACCTTGTGTTAGGGATGTGCACGGAGCTGGTTTTTGCAGTTGGGGGAATCTGGGCCAAATTCAAGCCACCCTGGGAAGCTCAGGCGCGGACAAGCCTGGCCCGATCCAGTCTGGTTGTCAAGCCGTTTTGATGGGTATACTTGTAAAGGGGAATCTGGCAAGGATTTATACCCACGCTGCTGGGAGCATGAGAGAGATTCATGTGCATTGCTCCCGGCAGTGCTAATCATGTGGGTACGCGGCTTGTTTGCCTTTGGGGCTGTGAGTGGTTGCCTGGGGGAAGGTAGGTTGAATCCACCCACCTGACCGACCATGTGTTCAGTCATGTGAACAGCCTCATTGTGTCACAAATTATATAGTGGGTGAGGTGATGTAAGATCTGCCACAAGTATCTGTGGCCCTATGAATTCTGATTGGTGGACTTATTGTTTTGGCTTGCCATGCCTTCACTTCCCTGAAGTGATATTCATAGATCAATCTATTCATAGATTTTTATATTCATAGAACAGTCTACCCTAATCTTCATCAGAAAGTGAGTAATGAAAAACTACCAAATGTTTTATGTTATTACCCAAGCCCAATTCACACATTCTGCTCAACGCACAATGGTCTATGTGCAGGGTATGCATGTAAAAATCTGTATGTATGCACAGTTATTTACATGTTATGTTAAAAACATGTTCAGTAATACACTTCCTATCTGTACTCTGCTTTTGAGGTGGACTGTATCCAGGTTCACTTTTAAAACAAACACATGCACAGTCATTCACACATAAAAACATGTCTGAACATAAAACACTTATATGAACTTACAATGTGATGTCTGAATAGGGCTCAGCCTCATGAACTGAAACTCCATAGCAAATTCACACACACAAAAAAAATGCAATTTAAATTTAGTAATGTACAAAAAACTTAATTATGGCAGTTCATACATTTAGTTTTCTCTGCTTTGGCTCCTTAGAATACTGCTGCTATCTTGATTCCACAATATAAGAGAAAGAGATGAGGCAAAGAGAACATAAGAACATAAGAACAGCCCTGCTGGATCAGGCCCAAGGCCCATCTAGTCCAGCATCCTGTTTCGCACAGTGGCCCACCAGATGCCGTTGGAAGCCACAGACAGGAGTTGAGGGCGTGCCCTCTCTCCTGTCATTACTCCCCTGCAACTGGTACTCAGAGGCATCCTGCCTTTGAGGCTGGAGGTGGCCCACAGCCCTCCGACTAGTAGCCATTGATAGACCTCTCCTCCATGATGTCATCCAAACCGCTCTTAAAGCCATCCAGGTTGTTGGCTGTCACCACATCCTGTGGCAGAGTTCCACAAGTGAATCACACGTTGTGTGAAAAAGTACTTCTGTTTGTTGGTCCTAGACCTCCTGGCAATCAATTTCATGGAGTGACCCCTGGTTCTAGTGTTGTGTGAGAGGGAAAAGAATTTCTCTCTCTCACTTTCTCCACACCATGCATGATTTTATAGACCTCTATCATGTCTCCCCGCAGTCGTCTTTTTTCTAAACTAAAAAGCTCCAGGTGTTGTAATCTTGCCTCATAGGAAAGGTGCTCTGATCATCTTGCTTGCCCTCTTCTGTACCTTCTCCAGTTCAACAATGTCCTTTTAAGATGTGGAGACCAGAATTGTACGCAGTACTCCAAGTGTGGTCGCACCATAGTTTTGTATAAGAGCATTATAATGTTAGCCGTTTTATTTTCAATCCCCTTTCTAATGATCCCTAGCATTGAATTTGCCTTTTTCACAGCTGCCGCACATTGAGTTGACACTCTCAACGAGCTGTCCACCACAACCCCAAGATCCCTCTCCTGGTCACTCACCGACTGCTCGGATCCCATCAGCATAAACTTGCAGTTGGGGTTTTTCGTCCCAATGTGCATCACTTTACACTTGCTAACATTGAACTGCATTTGCCATTTTGCCGCCCACTCCCCCAGTTTGGAGAGATCCTTTTGGTGCTGCTCACAATCCGTTTTGGATTTCACTACCCGGAAGAGTTTGGTATCATCTGCAAATTTGGCCACATCGCTGCTTACCCCTGCTTCTAGATCATTTATGAATAAATTAAAAAGCACCGGTCCCAGTACAGATCCCTGGGGGACCCCACTTCTTACCTCCCTCCATTGTGAAAACTCTCCATTTATACCTACCCTCTGTTTCCTGTCTTTCAACCAGTTAGCAATCCACACATGTACTTGTCCCCTTATCCCATGACCGCTAAGTTTCCTCAGGAGTCTTTGATGAGGAACTTTGTCAAAAGCTTTTTGGAAGTCCAGGTAGACTATGTCAACTGGATCACCTTGATCCACACACTCGTTGACACTCTCAAAGGAGTCCAAAAGGTTGGTGAGGCAAGATTTACCTTTGCGGAAGCCATGCTGGCTCACTTCCAGGTGCTTTAGGTGCTTTACAATTTTATCCTTTAGGATGCTTTCCATCAATTTGCCTGGAACGGACGTTAAGCTAACCGGCCTGTAATTTCCCAGATCGCCCCTGGATCCCTTCTTGAAAATTGGTGTTACATTGGCTATCTCCAGTCCTCTGGTACAGAGCCCGAATGCAGGGATAAGTTAAATATTTTAGCAAGGAGGTTGGCAATTTCACATTTGAGTTCTTTGAGGACTCTTGGATGGATGCCATCCAGCCCTGGTGATTTGTTAGCTTTCAGTTTTTCCAGACAGTTTAGAACATCATCCCTTGTCACTTCTATCAGACTCAGCTCTCTGGCCTCCATCCCTAAAAAGCCTGGTTCAGGAACAGGTATATGCTCAGTATCCTCTGCCGTGAAGACAGACGCAAAGAACTCATTCAGTTTCTCTGCAACCTCCATATCCTCCTTAATAATCCCTTTCACTCCCTCATTGTCTAATGGCCCAACCGCCTCCCTGGCAGGTTTCCTGCTTCTTATGTACTTAAAGAAGTTTTTGTTATTCCCCTTGACACTTTTGGCTAAATGTTCCTCAAACTCTCTTTTTGCCTCCCTTATTGTCACCTTGCATTTATTTTGCCAGAGTTTGTGTTCCTTTCTGTTCTCTTCGTTTGGACAGGCCTTCCAATTTTGGAAGGAAGTCTTCTTCCCTTTTATGGCTTCCTTGATGGTACCCGTGAGCCATGCTGGCATCCTCCTGGACTTAGTGGTACCTTTCCTCCTTTGGGTTATACAATCTAACTGGGCTTCTAGTATTGTGGTTTTGAGTAAACTCCATGCACTCTGGAGCGAAGTGACCCTCCTGATTTTCCCCCTCAGCTTTCTTTTCACCATACTCCTCATTTTGGAGAAGTTTCCTCTTCTGAAATTCAAAATGTCTGTGTTAGACATCCTTGGTGATTCTCTCCCCGCATGTATGCTGAATTTGATGGCACTGTGGTCACTGTTCCCTAAAGGGTCGATGACACTGACATCACGCACCAGGTCCTGGGTGTCACTCAGAATTAGATGCAAGGTCACCTTCTCTCTGGTTGGTTCCATGACCAACTGTTCTAGGGCACAGTCATTTAGCGTATCTATAAATTTGACCTCTTTGTCCTGACTTGAATGTGAATTTACCCAGTCTATGTGTGGGTAATTGAAATCACCCATTACAGCCCTGCCTCTCCTTGACGCCTCCCTGATTTCTTCCTGCAACTCCCAGTCACTGTCAGCATTATGATCCAGAGGGCGACAGCACGTCCCCAGTAGCACGTTCCCTTTCCGGCCTTGTATAGTCACCCACAGGGTTTCTGTGGAGGACTCCAGTCCACCTAGGTTTTCTAGCTTGTTAGATTCTATCCCTTCTTTAACATATAGTGCTACCCCTCCTCCAAGGCGCCCCTCCCTGTCCTTTCTATAGAGTTTATACCCAGGGATAACAGTGTCCCACTGGTTCTCACTGCTCACAACAAGAGAATGTTGTTAGATTGATTATTGTTGCTTTCCAGAACTCCAGGGTTTTCGAATGCTCAGTATTATGAGGCAGGAAGTGTCACGTGCACAACGGTGTTCAGAGCGAAACAAACATGACGAGTTACTGTGTACAGGTATGCTAGTGCTGGTCATCAGCTGATTTCTCTGACGAAGGAGCCCCATGGCCAGGAAGAATTGTAAATGATATTAAGCAGAAGCCTGGAGACATCTCTCTCTCCCCTGCCCTCCCCCACCCCCGCTTTGTTTAGGCAAGTTCAAATGAATAGTAATCCAATTAACATTTAGCAAAATCTTGTCTTAGAAGTACAAAGTTACTCCAGCACTGATTCATAAAGGTTATATCCCACGACACAAAACACGAAAATGCAATGTTAAAATATCCTTAACTTAACTGATTAAATACCAGGCAAAATGTAAAGTTCATCTAACCCTTGTATTAAGGAATTCCAGAAGAGTAACCATGTTGGTAGCAGCACTTGGGAGACTTGGAACTTGATCTTATGCATGTTTATTCAGAAGTAAGCTCCACTAAGTTCAATAACATTACTCTCAAGTAAATGTGCACAAGACTGCAGCCTAACTGAACTGATACAACACGAACCTTAGAAAGCAACAGCCTCCTTCATAAGATGGAGGCTTCATCACTTTGTTCTTTTAGAAACCAGGTAAATAATTTTTTGTTTGCCTTTTGAATTCTGATTTTCAGATTTGATTTGATTTGATTTTTATCTAATTTTAAAATGAGTTTTTAAATTAATTTGTATTTTGTATTTTGTATTTTCTTTTCTACCTTTTTGTCTGCTGTGATACAATGTGTTATATTATTTTATTGTATGTTTTAATCTTGTGTTGTGAGCTGCCCAGAGAACAATTTGTTATTGGGTGGCTAACAAATAAAATTGCCTCATCATCATCATCATCATCATCATCATCATCATCATCTATATATTTCTCTAAGACATAACCATTGCTAATCCCATGTGTGGCAGCTCTCGCGAGATTTCGTGAGCCAGGGGAGGGGGAAAGGAAGGTGAGCGACCAGTGAGAGGAAGTGGTGGTCAGGCCAGCTGGTCAATGGGTGGCAAGAGATAGTGGCAGTTAGGCCAGCCATCCCCCAGACAGAGAGAGGAAGTGGTGGCCAGGCAACCCATTGGGGGAGAATGAACTGGGGCTGAAGGGAGAGGGGAGAGACAGGGAGAACTTAGGGCACAGATGCTCTGCGCCAGGTCAACTAGTTACTACTACTACTACTACTACTACTACTAATAATAATAATAATAATGCTACTACTAATACTGCTATGCATGAAGTACCCTGAGTAGGCAGTAGGAATATATCTGTGTAGGTCAGAAAGATAAAACATATTAAACAAAGGAGAGCTAAAGATAATAGGGAGACTGAAACAATCATGCTTTGTTGGAGAAATGAGCATGCCTACAATACCTAATCCAAACTAAAATGTATGTAATCTTAACAAAACATAAAAGCTTGCTAGATAGAATACAACACACATCCCTCCCCTTTATAACAAACATAATTGAATTCAGTTAAAATTTGGTGACAAAGTCTTGAAGTCTTTTAGGTGGTCTCCTGTCATGCACACTTCTAATTCTTGGGGTCTCCAACACAGGAGTTGTTAGTGATTTGTTTTCTGGTACAGAGAATTGTCTATCACTTTCATCAGCCTCATCTGTGGGGTCAAAAGCGGAGGCAAGTTCAAATTCCTCAACAGTTCCTCACCTGAGATCAGACTCCTTTCCCTCTTTTCTCATAGCTAGAGGTGTGCACAAAACTGTTTTTCCTGGTTCAGCTTGAATCTGGACCAGATTCGAGCCAACCCGGACTGGTTTGATTTTGCCCCTGGTTGAACCAGACCCGGTCTGAGTTTGAATCAAGCTGGTTCGACCAGCTCAGAATTCAACTGGTAAAGGGAAATCCGGTGAGGATTCCCCTTTACCAGTAAAGGGGCAGGGGGGCCGTCCTAAGGGTAGAGGGGGTAGGAGGGAAGTAAATAGTTACTTACAAGTGCTGACTTTGGCATAGGCCGTGGAGGGTGGGCATGGCCTCCCTCCACCCCCGCTGGTCTCCCCCAGGATAGGCAGGGACAGGAAAGTCCTGGTCTGGGACTCTAAGCATGCATAGGGGCCATTTGAGAGACCTCCACGCATGCACAGAGGCCATTTGTGTGGTCATGCAAATGCCCTCTGGGCATGCATGGAGTCACTAAAAGAGCCCCCGTGTGTGCACAGAAGCCCTTACTGGGACAAAGAAGGCCTGAACCAGCCGATGAAGGCCCCCCCCCCAAAGCAGCTGGTAAGTATATAGTTGCTTACCCCTCTCTCGCCTGCTATACATTTAGAGAACGCCCCCCGCTTCCCCCTCTGGTAAAGGCAATTTAAACTTAGTGATGCAAATGGCCTCCACACATATGTGGAGGTCTGAACCGGGCGCCAGCTCTTCGGGGCTGCTCTTCGGGAGGCTGGCCAAAGTGTTGGAGAAGCCTCCGCCACCGATGTTTCCGCCTCCATCTCTGCCATCCCCACCATCCCTGCCACCTCAAAATTAAAGGTAAATAGTACCCTTTCTCCTCCCCCCCTTCCGCATTACTATAGGGAATGCCCTTTATTTGTAAGGTGGAATCCTCACCAGAGGAACTTGAAACCGGTTCTTAGAATTGGGATTGCTACAGTTTGAACTCTGACGGTTGTGCAACCCATGGTTTGAAATTGGACTGCCTGAACAAGGCCGGTTTGATTCAACCTGTGGTTAAGGTTACATCAGTTATGTAAAATTTAAGTTCAGTCAGCACTTGATCAGTATTGAGGGCTGTTTTCCACTCAGAAGGCATAATTGCTTCATGAGTGGATGAAGCTATTTATGCAATTATGACTCCATCCTCTTCTTCTGTGATCGCTTCTTAGCCTGGAAGTGGAAGTCAAGATAAATAATCTGCAGTTTCATTCTGAATACCTGACAGATATTCCACCTGGAGATCAAAGTCCAAAGGTCTGGTGATGCTTTTGGCTACTCACCGCCTAGCGATGCAGGTTTTGGATGGTATAAAAATATGTTAAAGAAACAAACGTGCATACAGATATTCTTGGGGCCACTCACTCAACTAGATCCCCGACTAGTAAATAAAGCAGATAGGGGCTTATGGTCTGACTGTAAAGTGAATTTTCTTCCCCACAAGTAAGTCCTGAAGTGCGTTACCACTCAGAAACATGCTAGAGTTTCTTTTTCAATGATGCAGTAAGCACTCTGGAAACAAAAGCAACTGTAACTCCCCTATCCCTTTTTGCTGGGTCAAGACAGGACCCAAACTAAGGATGTGCATTTCGATTCAGGTACAAAATGTTTTGTGTCCAAAAATGGCACCTAATGGCACCTATTTTGTACACCTAACAAAAATGGAAAATGACAAAACAAAGATTTTTGTACCCAAATTGAAATGACCCCATTTCAGAAACGAAGTTTTGTATTTCAGGGAAACTTTTGGACCTGTTTTGTCATTGCTCCTTTAGTTTCTTAGTTCCTCAGCCTGTTCTGACATCTATATAGATATAATTCTCCTGGGTGTGCCAGGGAAAATGGGTCCCAGCAGCCCAGCTGATTGGCTGGGCTGCCGAGGCGCCTGATTGGCTGGCGCAGCGCACCCAGGAAAATTTGACCAGTGGTGGGCTAGGCTGCGGGTGGCAACGGCGGCCGCAAGCCCGGCCTGGCCGCAGAGGCAAGGCAGTGAGCCCGGGAGAGGCTGCAGCGGGCCCAGCCGCAGGAGCAGGACTCGGCCTGGCAGCCTGGGCAAGAGGGTGCGGGTGCAGGAGAGGATGCCAGTCACAGAGGCTAGCAAGCGGTGGCAACGGGCCTGGCAGGCCCAGCCGCAAAGGTGGCACTTGGCCCGGCGGCGGGCCAGGCCGCGGAGATGCTGGGCCTGGCTGCGAAGGCGGCTCAGGGCCAGGCAGCGGCAGAACTGGCTGCCGAGGCCAGATGCTTGCGGGAAGCTGGGGTGGGAGGGAACTGGGCAGCGGGACTTCTGTGTTCGCCGGCCGGGTGGAGGAGTGGCGGCACCGCCACCCGGTAAGTACTGTAAAATGAAATGCAGGGAGAGGGGGGAGGGAAAGAGAGTGGGAGGAGGGGGAGGGGAGGGGGAGGGCAAGAAAGAGTGGGGCAGGAGGGAGGGCAAGAAAGAGTGGGGTGGGGGCGGGGAGAGCAAGAAGGAGGAGGGAGGGGAGGGTAAGAAGGAGGGGGCAGGGTGGAAGGGGAGGGCAAGAGGGAGGGGGAGGGCAAGAGAGAGGAGCAGGGGGGAGGGCAGGAGAGACTGGGGCAGGAGGGCAAGAGAGAGGGGTAGGAGGAGGGAGGGCAAGAGAGGGTGGGGGGGGGAGGGCAAGAGAGAGGGGGAGGGCAAGAGAGAGTGGGGGGAGGGGAAGTGGGGCAAGAGTGTAGGGCAGAAGGAAGGGATGGGGATACAGCCGGCCCCAAATAGAGCACAGATGCTCGTGTGGGTTGGCTAGTCTCTTTGAATTTCCTGCTCTTCAGGCCTGCCTGCGCAGGTAGAAGCAGGGCCGGATGTGGCAGTTTCCAGTCTCATGCTCAGATTTGGTTCTCCAAGCCCACCCTGTCTGCTGCCGCTCTTTGGGTCATAGAGGGTGTAGCAGCCAGCAATGGATGTTGTGGTTTTCGGAGCAGGATGGGGGTAAGTGAGTTTATATGGTACACTAGCCTGGGACAGATAGAAAGGGAGACTTAGGCAGCAAGTGGGGGCCACCTTAAGGAGGGTTGCCCAGAGGGAGAGCACGAGGCAGGAGCAGCTAAGAAAGCCTTGACTTTTGTGATTGGAATTGGTCCTAATCTTGGCTGGAAACTGATCCTCTTTCTGTGAGAAATCAGTTGTTCTGTCTCTTCTTCTTCACACTAGCCTTGATGGTTGGAAGAAGCATTTTTCCAGTGCGCTGGCAGTGTTAAAGGAAAACTCAGAAACTAGGCTTGTGTAAGTCTGCTTACTCTTGCGGGCGGTATGGAGGTGGCGGGCCCTATCAGAGGAGGTGGGTGGATGAAAATGCCGGGAAGGGAAGGAGGGATCTGGGAGGCGGGGAGGGAACAGAAGGCAGGGAGCAGACTGGGAAGGAGAACAGAACAATGGGGAACAGAGTGGGACTGAAGGGAGGGGGGAAACAGCGGGGAGATTTGCAGCCCGAAAATCTGATTCGGCTTTGGAGCAATTCGGCTCCAAAACTGAAAATTGGGGGCTCCAGGAGGGTCCCTCCCCAAATTTGGGGGGCTTCGGATTCAACCGAAGCCAAAATGGGGAAAAACTGAAATGCACACCCCTAACCCAAACCATATTCAGAAGCATGAGTGGTTAGTCTGTCTGTTGCTGTCAAAAGAAGGGAGAGCAGGGCTTTCAGCAATGGCCAATTTGATAGTCTGAAAACTAGCCTTGCAGGATGCATCCCAGTTAAATGCTACATTCTTTTCTAAAAAGAAGATGCAACAAAGCAATGTTGGAAGCAAATTGTCTAACAAATTTAGAGTAATCCTGAGAGTCCTAGAAATGAGTGAAGTGCATCGTTATTGTGTGGCTCTGGTGCTTCCCGAATAGCTTTCACTAAGTCTGTTTTGGGATGTATGCCACTCTGAGATATTGTGTGTCCCAAATATGTCTCACCGAGTGCAAAACTGACATTTCTCTGCAGAGATAGTAAGTCTGTGTTGTCAGAGTTTTCTTAAAACTTCTTTCAGTTTACCATCATGCTCCTCGTGGTTCTGTCATGATCAGGAAGAAAGGGCTCCATGCTGAAGGGGAGGAAGCCTTAAAATGCTTACCTCCCTGGCAGACGATCCTTGTGGATCACTCGCCCAGACATTCACCAGCTGCTACTGGCAGCTGGGAGGCTTGGGGGCCAGGAGGTGCCCGGAATTCCATAATGCACTGCATGAGTGCATGGTGCATTATAGGAAGCTTCCCAATGCAGGCCAGGAGGCAGCTGTGCAACACTGACACATGATCAGTTAGCCAGGGGTAAGAGCATGCTCATGCCCTTAACCCTGGCTAACAGCTGGGGCTCCCTACAGGGTTTGCCACTGTGCCACTGCTGGGAGCCACGCAACTCCTGATGGTTCTTATGTTCAGGCAAAACTGGGTTGGGATTCCTTCGCTCAGTTTTGCCTGCGAGTGTGAAGAGCCCCACTAAAATGTCTTCCTAAAAATAAGTGATGTCAACAGTAGTCTCCAAAATTGCATGCATCGTGCACGGAAATACCAAAACTGCAGAGGCGAATCCAAAGGGCAGTCTTTTGTATTGAAAAAGACCCTCTGGCTGGGGTAATGAAGGCTGTGTATTTGCAAGAACCCTTGAGCAGAGGAATTTAATGAAGGGCTGAAGACAAGTCCAAAGTTGTGGACACTGAGGCCTCTTTCAGAGTAAGCAGCATTTCACTGATATTGTATAATGGATGACAATCCACAACCATATTGGAATTCATAGCTCTTAAATCTACAGACATATGAAATGTACCATTGGATTGGATTTGAACAATGGCAGAGACCCATTGTGATGAATCAACAGGCTCTATGATGTCAACATGCTATAGTCTTAAGAGTTCCTTTTTAAGTGGTTGGTGCAATGCTATGGGCGCATTCCTCATTTTGTGTTGTATAGGTATTGTATTTGCCTTCATCTGAATTTTATGTTTGAAATGTATGGCTCTCTGCCAAGAGTATCAGCAAAAATGTCTGAGCATATAGCAATCATATCAGCATATGGATGATGCTCCATCATCTGCAATACGGGTTCTGTGCTATTTGGGTCTAACACGGTCTGTAGATCTTTCTGATGTTTCCAGCTCAATACTGAGATTCCTTTTTGTAACACGTACACTTTCCCTTCTACAGTACATCCTTTGTATTCAAAGACAACAGTGAAATATCCATTTATGGCAATAGGGGAGCCTCCAAATCCTCATGGGTAGATGTCTGAAGGCTGCAGGTGCAGATCTGATGTAGTAAGGAGTTTCTTGTTAAACAGATGGGAAAAGATAGTGTATGGAGAACCAGAATCATCTGCACTTCATGGCCATTAAGTTTTACTTGAGAAGCAGGCTCTGAGTCTGTCACATTTAAAACACTGCCAGGAAGTGGGTCATCTCCCTCATCTTTATCATATAGTGAATCAGTAATGGAGTGGCCAACTGGTTTGCAAACCTTAGCAAAGTGTCCCCTTTTGTTGCACCTGTTGCAAGTGACCCTCCATGCAGGACAGTGAGCAAAATCAGCTTTGTGGGAAGAGTCTCCACATTGGTGACATTGGTAGTTCTTCCTTTCATGTGCGACCACTTTCTGTGGCAATGACATATGAGAAGATTGGGTTTGGAAGGACTTCCTGGATTTCAGGAAGTTGGTTTTGGGGTACCAAAGATAACATTTTGGCACAGTGAAGAACATTTTCCACCCTCCTAGCCATTTCAGGGCCCAGGCAATAAAGTAATATAGCACAGCTTTGCTGGAGTAAAATCAGGGGTCTGTACAGTGCGGAGGTAATTGCATAAATAGGACCTCCATTGTTTCCAGAGAAGAACAGGGGTGGACAAGAAAAAGGGTAGTGAGATCTGAGCCATGCTGCAGTGGACATCCAGTGAACTGTTGGAGCTAGGACCCTGGCAGCATCAGCTCTCAGCTTCAGTGTCTCATAGTGACCACTGGGGGCAGGGTTAGGGTAATGGATAAAAGTGCTGGACTCCTCCCCTCTTTGTTCTTCCAGTGTTAGTCTCCATTTTGTCTCTCCAGAGATGGCTGTTTGTTTAGACTCTCTCGCCTAAAGCTCAGCTTTCCTATCCTTTTGTAGTTCTAAATAAATCCTTGTTGTTCTTCATACTTAAAGAACTGTCTCCAGATCTCTTCCTTGGCTGAATTCTTCCCAAATTGGCTTTGCTTTGCTAATGGGAGTTGAACTTCCATTCTTCTCCTACATGAACTACAGAGTGAAGGATTGATAAGGAAAAAGTACCTTCAGGGGCTGTGCAGGTCAGGAAACTGAAGAAACAATCAGCAGCAGCAATAGCAGAATGCAGCAGTTCAAGAATGTAGGCCCAATGATGCAATGACATGAAGAAACAGGAAGAGGCTCACAGCTGCACTATGAAGTTATGTGTAGATCCTACACTATAGTGGAGAGTGGAGCACCAACCCCCTGGTTATCTTTTTTAATAACCAGATAACCTCTGGTTATCTTCTTTTAATAAAGTTGTGGCCCGTTATCTCCAAAATATTGTTTCTTGTCTCCATGGCTGTGGGGGCAATGTAGTTTGCTCAGCTTCCATATTGGATGTTATAGATTTGGGATGTTTTCAGATGGAGAAGTACTCCATTTTAAAATGGAAGTTCTTACTGCTTCTCAACTCAGTGGCCAGAGTGTCCCTGGTCACTCTGCAATAGCCAAGGATGTCATTTGGACACCAAGCTGAGAAGCAGCAAGAACTTCTGTTTTAAAATAGATCATTTATCCATTTGGAAACATGCCAATTTCTCTTTCTAGTTCAAGCACTGAGAATGAACTAATGCTGCCAGGCTTCTAGGATCGCTTTTGGTTTCTCAGTGTGCCTTGCTCAGTGTTCGTGCTAAAGAAATTTTAAGTAGCAATATTAGCGTTTAATAGCGATTCCCATACTCTGTGCTGGGTCAGAGGAAGCCAAATCAATGTCTTATTCTCATATTCTCACTTGCCGTTCTTAGCCTCAGTACTATATGGAAGAATGTGTATAATGAGCCAAGGAATTTGCTATAGACAGGAGTCATGAACTGTTTGCACTACGCAGTTTCCAAACAATATATTCACATGCTGAAATCTCTCATTCTTTTTCATTCACATCGAAACCCCTACATTCAATCTCAATTAAAGTACAATGCAGTAATGAAAATCATAAATGTACCATACATGCATGTAGTCTTATTTTTGATTCTGCTAGAGCGGGACATTTTGATGATGAAGAATAGTTAGTTTAGTGTCAACAGATACTCCATTGAGTGGAACACAGTAGGTGGCAGTTTTTGACTGATTTTGTGGCATAAGAACTAGAACCCACATCGACACATGCAGTATTTTGATACTGACCCATATATAGAAAAAAATGTAAACTTTACAAAAAATTGCAAAGCCTAATTTTCCCTTTAAGTTCAGTAGGATTACTTTGAGAATTTTCCTCATCATGTCAGCCATTATTTTCTATGCAAAAGCTGGTAAGTACATCAGTTGCATCCTCTCATGGGTAGGAAGAACTGGCCATTGTCACTCATGCCCATGCAACTTCTACTACTACTAGTAACTACTGCAATTCACTCCATGTGTTTGAAAACAAAAACTGGTCCAGAATGCTGCAGCAAATATTTTGACTACAGCTGGCTGCACTGAGCATATGATTCTGCTGTAGTATCAACTCCCAGTTAGTTTTGGAGCTAAGTGTTGGCATTGACCTTTTAAAGCCCTAAATGAACAGCATCAGGGGCGTAGCCATGGTTGGACAACCAGGTTCAAACACCCCGCCCCGGTGTCTGATATCAGATGCGGTGGGGTGGGGGATGGTTAGCTCCCAAATGGGGCCCCGTGGCCCCGTTCGGGAGTCAAATGGCCAGTGCTGCATTTGTGGTATGGCAAGGAGCAGTGAGCCGCTTCTGGCCATGCTGCAAATGCAGCACTGGCCCTAATCTAGCTCCTGAATAGGGCCATATGGCCACGATCAGGTGCTAGACCACGCCTCCCATGTTTTACATCAGACATGGGGTGTGTGGCTAACTGCCCGCATCTGACGTCAGATGCCGGGGGCAGGGCGAGGGTGGCTGCTGCGACAGCCAGACACAGGCCTCTACAGGCCTCTTTCCACCAGGAAATATCAAGGCCGCTTTTTTGGATATAATTATAAACTTCCAAATCATTCAGAGCATCACCAGGAGCCCTGCTATATGTGCCATCACTGTCTGAGCTGTGAAAGGTATGGAAGAGAGCGGGCCTCTACTAGCAGCCCTAGAATGTGGAACTTCTTTAATAAGGAAAATTCACCTAGCTTTCTCCAAGGCTGTTCTCACGTGCAGCCATGACCATGCTAAGCCAAGCCTGGTCTTGGTTGCATATGAGAACCGCTGGGATTGTGCCTGATCCTGGTGGCTCTCCGGTGGCAAAACAGACTAGGGAGCCCACCTCCTAAATGAGGTTAAGGGAGCGGGTGCTCCCTTTAGCCCCATTTACTGGATCCTGTGCAGTGCTGGCCGCTTTCAGCCGTTACTGCAACACTGATGGTTGTCTGCCCATCACTGGGGATATCCCACAGTGCACCACACACTTGTGTGGTACATTGTGGGAGTTCTGGGGGCTGGGATAATGCTTCCCAACCACTGCACCTTTGTGCTGCTGGGTGAAGCAGTGGAGCGCCTGGGCATGTGGGATTGTGTGCCCTGACTCTCCCATGTGGGAGTGTGTGCCCGGACTCTCCCAGACTAGGAAGCTGGATCATCTGCAGGGAAGGCAAGCTTTTGCTGCCTTTCTTGCCACCTGCACTTAAGCCCTATTATGTGATTGTGAGAAAGGGCTCTCCATATTGTGTTTTAGGTTATAGACTAAAAATATTCTTCCACAGTGTCTTTGGCACTGCTCTACTATGTACTGTATTCCTCCTTTAAACCCTGCTAACTTGGCAAAGAGGCACTTTTCAACCTGGTGATTCTCTTTATTTAGCAGGGGGAGAGTAACTGGCCCTATCCACCCTCAGCACAGTATCTCCAGTGACGTTGCTGGTGTCTATCTTATGTTTCTTTTAGATTGTGAGCCCTTTAGGGACAGGGATCCATCTTATTTATTTATTATTTCTCTGTGTAAACTGCCCTGAGCCATTTTTGGAAGGGCAGTATAGAAACGGAATAAAAATAATAGTAACAACAACAACAACAACAACAATAGGGGCATAGCAAGGTTGGAGGGGGCCCAGAGACAAGATTTAAAAATTGGCCGCTCGCTAGTATATATACACACACACAATATATAGTGCACTCACATTCACATCCCCATTATGAATACGGTGAATATCTAGTTCACATTGAATCTAGTTTTTTTACTCTCTGCTCCTGCCGATCTCCAAGAGACTCAACATAATTCATAGGAGGTGCAACATGGGTGGGTGGGGAGTCATGTGATGTGCCTCTGGGGGGCCCCTCCAGGCAGTGGGGCCCCAAAACGACTGCCTCCCCTTGCCTAATGGTAGTGACATCCCTGAATAATAATAATAATGATGATGATGATGATGATGATCATGATCATGAAGCCTTGAAGAATATATAAAGGACAGTGAAGAAGATGCACTTAAAATGGCTAATAATGAGAAAATATTCAACACCAATGAAACAAAGAAGGCCTACAGGAAAGAACAAGTCAAGAACCAAGCAGAAAAATGGAAAAATAAACCCCTGCATGGTCAATATTTGCACAATATAAGTAGAAAATCAGACATCCCCAAGACCTGGAAATGGCTTAAGAATGGCAACTTGAAGAAAGAAACAGAGGGTTTAATACTGGCTACACAAGAACAGGCACTAAGAACAAATACAATAAGAGCAAAAGTCAAAAAGTTAACAACAAACAGCAAGTGCCGCCTTTGTAAAGAAACAGATGAAACAGTGGACCACCTAATCAGCTGTTTTAAAAAGATTGCACAGACTGACTACAAACAAAGGCATGACAAAGTAGCAGGGATGATACACTGGAACATCTGCAAAAAATACAAGCTACCTGTAGCCAAAGATTGGTGGAACCATAACATTGAAAAAGTGGTAGAAAATGAAGATGCAAAAATATTATGGGACTTCCGACTACAAACAGACAAACATCTGCCACAAAATACACCAGATATAACTGTAGTTGAGAAAAAATAAAAACAAGTTAAAATAATTGACGTAGCAATACCAGGGGATAGCAGAATAGAAGAAAAAGAAATAGAAAAAAAATCACAAAATACAAAGATCTACAAATTGAAATTGAAAGGCTGTGGCAGAAAAGACCAAAATAATCCCAGTGGTAATTTGATCTTTGGCACCCTAGGTGCAATTCTAAAACAACTTGAAGAGCACCTCAACACCATAGGGGCCACAGAAATCACCATCAGCCAGTTACAAAAAGCAACTGTACTGGGAACAGCCTATATTTTGCGACGATATCTATAATAACCAACAGTATTGATGATAAAATTCAGCCATCCCAGGTCCCTGGGAAGGACTCGATGTCTGGATTGACAAACCAGTCAATAACACCTGTCTGACTGTGTAAACAAGAAATAATAATACTCTGATTCCAGTCGAATCAGAGACGTTTCTACCAAAGCATAGAAGAAGAAACTACAAGAAACATAGAAAGACCAAATAAAGAAAAAACAGTGCAATTCTGGGAGAAATTATGGGACAATCCAATAGGTTATAATAAAAAAGTAGGCTGTATGAAAGAGGTCAAAAAATGTAACCAACAAATGCAAGATCTAATAATAACACCAGAATTAATAAGTGAAAGAGCAAAGAAAATTAAAAATTGGACTGCTCCAGGCCACGATGAACTGCATGGCTTTTGGCTTAAACACCTAACAAGCCTTCATAAACAACTATCAAAACAGTTCAAAATAAGAAGCACCAAAAGCCTTCCTAAGAGCCATGTTTTATCAGATCCCTGAAAGTGTACAGTGTGAGAGCTTCTCTGGCTTCTGAAGGGAGGCCATTACAGAAAACTAGTGCCATCACCGAAAAAACCCTGCTTCTAGTGGAGGCATGCTGAACTTCAGAAAGGCCAGACATCAGATGATGATGGCAGACACTTAAATACAAAGTAGTTGTGTTTTATGCTGGTTTAAAGTGTGTTTTAGCACATTTTCTTCTTATTTAATCCACTCTATAGATAATTGTGATGGAAAGGCAACCTACAGATATATAAACATATAAAATAAATAAAATATGAAATTGGACATGACAATTGGCATTGAGCTGCTACAGAAGTCAGGAAGCAACCATGTTCTCCTGTTTGGTCCTTGGACAAATTTATTGATTCCCAACAAATATTTGCACCCTTAAATAAATATGTTAGAAAGATCTCCCAAGTAAGTGAGATGGGATGAAATTTTCATATGTGCCAGAAAATAATTTATGTTCTAACCAAGCTTTAATTCAGATTTTCACAATTAATTAACCATCAACCTAATCATTATATACACAAGGCATTTAAATTGATCTATAGAGAATGATGGAGGAAGAATAATGCTTTGAAGATCCATTTCAAATTAGTTATTAGATTAATGAATATTCCACAAGGGCATTTGTGTGATGACCTCTGCTGATGACTTAAGGAAAGGCATGTCTGTTTAGATAATGAGGAGACAAAAGGATTGTGACTTATCACAGTGAGAATGTTGTATAGAATTACAAGGATTAATCCCCACACAATGTATTCCATTTCTTGTAGCCTGTTTGAGATAACACAGAATTGTTAGATCAATAAATAAAGACTGGCATTTTAAAGATACTGCTTCATGATAAAGCATTCACTGTGTATGCTAGTTAAATTTCTGTAGGTAAGTTAGCAGCCTGAACAGTTGGAAAAAACTTTTAAGAATTAAGTTCATTATGGATTTTTCATTTCTTTTTTCCCCTCAGTTGATAAACCCTTACACCATCTGGTTGTGGGCTTCTTAAAAGTGTAAAAACAAGAATCCTTAACCCTTTACCATCAAGGTTACATGACTCACAATGTAGTGATTTGCTTTTGATTACATTTTTCTTTATAATTTACACTACAGAAGATCAATTAGAAATATATTATTAAGAGGAAAATATCTGAATTGCTTATGTTGCATTTCTTAATCTGCCACAAAAACTTCTTTTATACATGTGACACCAGCCACTAAACAGTGAAGCTATCCACACGATGGTCTCAGGCTTGGGAGAATCCAAGCCCAGGTTAGAGTGGGTGCCAGCACAGACAATCACCACCCTCAACGGGCTCTGCCACTCACACAACCACATGACCATCATGGCAGCAGAGCCCAGAGCTCCAAATGGAGAAAGATCTAAGTACTCATGCAATGTGTACATGCAATGCAATGTGCGAGCAGTGGAGCAGCTGCTCTCAGTTTTGCAGCTGCTCCTCACTGCATGATGAAGCAGCAGCTTCTTCCCCCCAGCTCCCTGCTTAAAATAGCAGCCGGCCAGTTGGTAGCCCAGCTTCCCAGGGTAACTATGCATATAGTCGCCTACCGAGGTGGGATGAACCATCACCTACCAAGGCTGGAATTGTTTACCGAGTGGGGATGAAGTTTTGTTCTGCCTCAGTAAAGACCTGGGTACAGACCCCTGCTACCTGAGCATAGAGACACCTTTTTAAGTGGTGATTCTTTTTTATTTAGCAGGGGGAGAGCAACTGGCCCTGTCCAACCCCAGGACAGCATCCCTCTAGCGACATAAGTTAATGTTTCTATTTATATTGTAAGTCCTTTGGGGACAGGAGGCCATCTTATTTATGTATTATTTATTGGTCTTTGTAAACTGCTTTGAGAACTTTGGTTGAAGAGCTGTATACAAATATTCTTATTTGTCATAGTTTGGAACAGCCAGGACCAGATGACTGAACAGCCACACAGTCTAAGAAACCCAGTTTCTTAGAGAACGATGAATACAAAGAAAATTGGCTATCCCCAAAGTTTGGTGGAAGAAGTCTGGGGAAGTAGAACTACAATTATGGACCTTGAGGGCTGCAACAGTTAGCTTTTGTTGATCAGTTATCCATGAGTGAGCCAGTGTGGTGTAGTGGTTAGAGTGCTGGACTAGGACCGGGAAGACCCGAGTTCAAATCCCCATTCAGCCATGAAACTAGCTGGGTGACTCTGGGCCAGTCACTTCTCTCTCAGCCTAACCTATTTCACAGGGTTGTTGTAAAAGAGAAACTCAAGCGTGTAGTTCACTGCTCTGGGCTCCTTGGAGGAAGAGCGGAATATAAATGTAATAATAATAATAATAATAATAATAATAATAATAAGGCAATTGCATTAGGCTCAGAAGGCAATAGGAAGCTAGTGGCTTCATTGACATGAAGAGTCTTTCAATGACTTAGGCTGGTACACCAGCCAGGTGTAACCTCTCCCAGACAGAGAGAGCTTGGCCATAGTTACCCATGCCCTGGTAATATCTAGGTTAAATAGCTGCAATGCAGTACACATAAGGCTGCCTCTGAAAACCTCTCTGGCATGCCAAGATGTGCCAAATATGACAGCTAGACTGTTAATGGAGCCTAGCTGTATGGGAAACATCTCACCAGTGTTAAAATATTTCTACTGCCTTCCTGTGTGTGTCCAGGAACAGCTCAACGTGCTGTTCTTGGCCAATAAAGCTCTTTATGACTTGAGATCTGGCTGTCCAAAGAGCCACCTGTGTGAACCTGCATAACCATTATTGTTACCTTTGAAATCCCTTTTCTAGATGCCCCCAGCTTCAGAGGTTAAGTAGGTGATGAAAGGAAATATCTTTCATCGCTCCCTTGCAGTTTCCCACATTACTCACACATTCATCTGGTGATAATCTTACCATGGATGATTTGTTTTTCTTGTCATGGTTACAGACTGCGCAAGTGATGAAAATACTTCTGCATGATGTCATTTGACAAAAGCTTTACATGACCTGCTTATCATTTGTAAATTAAACATGAGATGAATATCATGGCCATAAAAGATGATCCTCTGCCACAATGATTAATTGTGATCAATGATTTGATTGCAAGCCACTCTTTTCTTCAAATGCCCACTTCATTGAGCTTATAAATATAAATCTATAAATAGCGATTTTGATTTCTTTCTAGTGGTATTTCTATAGGTGGTGCTCAAGGGAGGTAGAGGAGCAAGCACTCTCCCTTACGCCCATCTGGTACCCCAGAGGACAGCTGGTCTTGAGGTAGCAAGCGTGACTTTTCCCCATAGCTAAGCAGGGTCCACTGAATGACTGAATGACTGAAGAAGGCATCCATGTGTGGTATGACACACATGGCTTTAGACACAGGGCATCCCATTTAGTGGCTTTAGACACAGGACATCCCAGGATTATTCCAGTTCAACCAGTTTGCTGGATGGCCATGGCAAGTTTCATTTATTTATTTAACACATGTATACCCTGCATGTCTAAATGTTTGAAGCAGCTTGGAAACATGACTAGAATACTTAAAAAATAATTATAAACCAAACGATATGCAACCAAACCCTCTCTCCTTTTCTCTCTCGGGTGAAGTTACTTAGCCCAGCTGGTATGATTATAAAGTGAGACTGTGAGTATTGTGATCCGCTGGGACATTTGGGCTAGTCATGGAGGGGCACAGGCTGAGAAAGGGCAAAGTGCAGTTTGAGGTGGAGGGAGTTGAATATCCCATTTTTTTTTTACTTTTTAGACTGTGAGCCCCTTGGAATGGAGAACTTCTCATTCCCTTTGCCATGTAAACCATCTTGTGGACTGTTCTTGTTGTTGAGAAATGGTATATAAACAGTGGCTTACATGCAGCGCATCTTAACAGGAAGATGCTCTTCTGCAGCAACTGAGAGCCCAACCCGGCTGTTAGTGGGGACAGGCACTTCTGTGTGCACACTAAGCATGCGTCTTTATGCCTTCATTGCTCCTGCTATTGGGAATAATGGCAGGAGTGGTACAGGAGCAATGGAACATGGATTGGTGTGCACACAGCATCTCCCATCCCCACTAGCAGCAGGGATAGGAGACTTGATGTGAATGGGAGACTTGAAGTGTGAGCACTGTAAGATATTCCCCTCAAGGGATGGAGCCGCCACTCTGGGAGGAGCAGAAGGTTCCAAGTTCCCTCCCTGGCATCTTCAAGATAGGGCTGAGAGAGGTTCCTGCCTGCAACCTTGGAGACGCCGCTGCCAGTCTGCGAAGACAATACTGAGCTAGATAGAACAATGGTCTGACTCAGTATATGGCAGCTTCCTATGTTCCTATTGCTGAATCATCAAGTGAAAACTGAAATAAGACTACAGAGCCAATCGTGCTTACTTCAAAGTTCACACCAAAAAAAGTCAACAGGACGTACTTTAAAAAATAGATTTCGTATGTGAAATGAACCGTCAGAAATCTAACATATGGGATGATGGATGATGATGGAGGAGGAGGAGGAGGAAGGCAGGTTTGCATACAGTGCAGCATGCTGCCCATGGAAGGGGGATGTATGTGCAGGGAGTTTGCAGCAGCTGAGAGTCTATCCCTGCTGCTAAGGGGGATGGGAGATGCTGCGTGCACACCAATCCATGTTCCATTGCTCCTGTACCACTCCTGCCATTATTCCCAATGGCAGGAGCAATGCAGGCATAAAGACGCATGCTTAGTGTGCACACAGAAGTGCCTGTCCCCACTAACAGCCGGGTTGGGCTCTCAGTTGCTGCAGAAGAGCATCTTCCTGTTAAGATGCGCTGCATGTAAGCCACTGTTTATATACCATTTCTCAACAACAAGAACAGTCCACAAGATGGTTTACATGGCAAAGGGAATGAGAAGTTCTCCATTCCAAGGGGCTCACAGTCTAAAAAGTAAAAAAAAAAAAGGGATATTCAGCTCCCTCCACCTCAAACTGCACTTTGCCCTTTCTCAGCCTGTGCCCCTCCATGACTAGCCCAAATATCCCAGCGGATCACAATACTCACAGTCTCACTTTATAATCATACCAGCTGGGCTAAGTAATTTCGCCCGAGAGAGAAAAGGAGAGAGGGTTTGGTTGCATATCGTTTGGTTTATAATTATTTTTTAAGTATTCTAGTCATGTTTCCAAGCTGCTTCAAACATTTAGACATGCAGGGTATACATGTGTTAAATAAATAAATGAAACTTGCCATGGCCATCCAGCAAACTGGTTGAACTGGAATAATCCTGGGATGTCCTGTGTCTAAAGCCACTAAATGGGATGCCCTGTGTCTAAAGCCATGTGTGTCATACCACACATGGATGCCTTCTTCAGTCATTCTCTGGGCATGGCTTTCTCTAATCCATGGTGCCCCAATTCCCTTAGAATGGCAACACAATACCAAAAATATTAAAATGAAATGAGAACACTGCTCTCCTTTTCAACCATTAGGTGTATATGTTTAACATTAGTAGAGCTGCCATTCCCATGTATTCACAATTCATTGATTTAGATTTCAAAGACAGGAGATCTTAAAAGAATGCATTATGCATTCTTATCTGGCTCTGGGTTATACCTGCATCATGCTGAGTGGGAATATTTAGAATAGCAAGATATTGTACACTGATACAATCTCAGCATCCAGCCAGGTTATATGACTGAACAGCAGCCACAATAAAACAGACTTGCTACTCAATATTTCTTATGACAAAATTGTATATTCTGCATTTTGATTGAAGTACATTTGATGAATAATACCTTGTATTATTTGCCCTGTTTGAGACCAAGATCTTAATCTGTTGATGCAAGGTCTCAAGAAGGGCAAATCCATTATAATTTCCCAAAATTACACAGTTTTCTTTCTTAAAGCAGTGCAAAACCAGCATGTGCACCTGGAATCGAGCCAATGTGTATGAAGATCTTTGTTGCAGTACTGATAAGCATGGCTCTGTAGTGTTTCAATTGACAGAATTTGGAATCAATCAACTCTTTCCCAAAGCTCTGTAGCTTGGATTTTTACAGTTGTGGATTGCCTTTGTACCTGCTGTTGAATGATGATGATGATGATGATGATGACATACACATGTTATGCAATTCAACCCAGTCTGTTCTGAACTGCCAATGCCACTGAGGATGTCTAAAGCAACACGTGCAGTGTTGCAGAACTGAGTTCATGCACTACTAATAAAAATTGGGCAATTGCACTTTCATGGTGCTATGACCATTGCACCTGTAGCACCACCAAAATCAAATTGGATGAGCTCTGTTCTGCAACCCTGGATGAGCCCTGTTCTGCAGCACTGCGGAAGTTGCTTTAGACAACTGCAGCAATACAGGTGTTTCAGAACAAATTGTGTTGATTGTGCAACATGTCAGACAACCTTTTTCTGTATGGCCAAATTCAGACGTAACACAAGACAAATGGGGC
This sequence comes from Hemicordylus capensis, assembly GCF_027244095.1. Classification (NCBI taxonomy): domain Eukaryota; kingdom Metazoa; phylum Chordata; class Lepidosauria; order Squamata; family Cordylidae; genus Hemicordylus; species Hemicordylus capensis. Next base: position 207,155,764 of record NC_069661.1, read on the forward strand.
AAAAGTTGGAACTCAATTTCAGGCAAATCCATGTAATGACGGTTTTGAGTTAAAAGTGACCTCCAGTTTGGCTTGTCAAATTCCAATTTGAACCTTCAGTTTGCACAAAGGTTTCCCGCTGAGAACTCCGGTTTGGCCACCAAAGCGTTATGTCCGAACCTGGACACCACCATAACTATGGTATCATTCTGTTTTTGAAACCGAAGTCACAGAGATGGTGGCATAGACCCACCTAGGATCACACCTGCTCCAGACCTGTGGCGCTTCTCACTGGCTGCCTCTCTGAACACCAGCCCCACCCCTCCTGTCACCTCTCCAGCAATACTGTAGCCCGGCAACAGCCCATCACATCCCATCCCAAGCTTGTCAGCCTGCCAAGTCATACAGGGGTATGCCTTATTCCCACTCTGCCCCTTGCTTCCTGCTCCTGGCAAGCAGGAGGGAATGGGGACAGGATGTAGAGCAGACATTAAAGTGCTCTGCTCCCTGAGAATAAAGAGACAATTATGTATTTCCACAAGCACAAACATTCCAGGTGTTTAAGCAAGGCAGCCCATCACAGTGCCAGGATGGGAACATATGTCTGGGTGTGTGTGGCCATGGTCAGGTTTAAAAGGCAGCACAAACCAGTTTCTGGACTCTATTCCCCCCCCCCATAATTTCTATCCCCCCCCCACAAGATTGGGGAAGGGGGCCGCAGCCCCTTCCTCTTAGGGGACTTTGTGCTCCCTAGGCTTACTCATGAGCAGGGCCAGGCAGCAGGATCAGCATTGCTCCAGTGAAAGGAGCAATTCGACATGTGTGATGATGACAGATGCTGACCCAGGTGGACTGTGCTTGCTCAAGAGAGTGCCTGGCCATGAGGACACCCCCTAACAACTCATGAGGTGAATCATCTTTGGGGGCCTGGGTGTCAGGTAAAATCTCTAATGATGCCTGATGACAAAACAACCGGTTATTCCATGGGCAGCTCTCTCACAAGAGTGTCTGGCCCTTGGGGCTCTATGTCAAGCCAGGTTGCTCTAAGCAGGAAAGCTGCGGGGATTCGTATTCTGGCAACTTTTTTTCCTGTCTTGGTGACTGCTGTGAAGTAGCTGTCAAAGGGTGCCCCCTGCCAGGCCATCAGCCCATGGGGATATGTGCACCCTTGCTTGTGTCCTGAAATCGCACCCTCACTTTCCTGGTGTTGCTTGAAATCAGGGCTCCCCTTTCCCATGATTCCATGTGGTGGCAGATCTGCATACAGCACAATGCTGGTCTGGAACCAGGGATTTTGAATGGGAGGAAAGATTTGTCTTAAGTCATGGTGGGACAGACTACCCAAGATCCTTTGCCCTCCTTCATATACCTATCCCCTCCTAGGAACTCATCATTTCCCCTTCCCTTTCCTGAGAAACAGGGAAATAGTGCCCTCCAATCCCCAAAAGAGTGCTTGTGCAGGACTATTTTGGTGCACGGCTCTTAGGACGGCAGCTGTGCCATCGCAATCAGAAGACATATTGCATCGCATGGCATTTAAAGGGACTTAAATGCCCTTTCCATGACTAGGATGGGCAAACAGTTCCGAAAATTCACACTGTGCTCAGCACGCCCTCTTCAAGATCATGGCCAATTGTGGCCACTTTTCTGGTGTGCTTACGCTTTGCTCACAACCTGGCTGTAGAGCTTGCTGGGATCGGCCTCAGTGGCTGAGCTGTAATCAGGGGCTCCCCTTTCTTTTAACTGAAGGTTGCCGTACCACAGTTGAACAAACGTCTGCAATGCAATTTACAGTTTAAAATTTAAACCACGGGTTCACAAATGTCTAGTTTTGCATTATGTGTGAATGCGGCCTATGTGTCATTTCATTGGTTTTGTCGATGTTGCTAGCAAAATGAAAGTTTCAAAATTCAGTTGTTAAAAACTAAAAGTAGAGCATCCTTATTAGCAGCTTACGTGATTCACACATCGATTAATACGATCAATGGACTCAAATGAGAATAAATTTACATTTTACATTCAGCTATGCCCAGATGTTTGTTAAAGAAGCAGTGAGGGGAAAAATAGAAAGTTGGAGCAAAAGTGCTATAATTATTCCATCCTAATACTCATTTTGTAATCATTAAAGTCTAATGAGAACCTATCAAGAGAATCGAAAAGGACAGTATATCATGGATGCTAGAAAATGTGGTTTCAATAAGACCCTTGAGGATGTAAGTATTAGGCAAGAAAAATGCCACTTCTTGATTTATTGGAGAGCTTTGCTTTGCTAAGTGCCTAATATTGCATTTATTATAATGTATGTCCTGTCATGCCTTATTGATTAAATTAAAAGTTCATCATAAATTAAATATAATATTTTAAGTAACAAATTTAACAATTAGTTTGTTTCTAATTATTTATCAAAAGCAGCTGGTGTAAATAGGTGTGGATATCAAATGCATCAACAAACTATCAGGCCATTTTTATGTATTTATATATTGCTTACAAAACAACTAATATGCATGTAAAGACCACAGTGTAGAAGGAAATAGTATATCTGCATTTCAGTACTGGTTGGTAGCATTCTGAGATTCACAACACTATCTACTGGTAAGGAAAAATAGAAGGTTGATGAGCTGTATAAAAAGTAATACCAAGCAGTGAAAGGTCCATTAGAAAATGCCAGATAGAATATAATGCAAAGCATTTTAAATCTGAGTGCTCAGAAAAAACAGCTTTCAGGAGAAATTATCCTCTCATTCTTGTGATTTAAGAAAATTTCTGAGGGTCTCCTTAGAATATTAGAATATCTCACTGTTGAGATAGCATTGAGGTGGTTTTGTCAAAAACAATCTTCAGCCTCATTCAGACGACATGCCAGCCTTCAGTTACACTTACCTGAGGTCAGCATTTCTCATTGTCTGAATGTGGGAAATCTAGGGATGTGCAAATTGATTCGGGTACAAATCAATTTGTACAGGAATCTAGCTGATTCAGGTGATTTGGAGACAAAACAAATCACCCCTCTGGTCCATTGGCTAGATTCGGGTACAAATCAAATCATGCCTGATTCGATTCAAATCGATTTGAGATTTGGGTCCCTCCTATTAATTCCCCCAGATTCCCAGCTTTCATTTTTTTTTAAAGAAAAAAGCTAAGCTCTAGCCCTTGTAGAGCTTAGCTTCTTTTTTTTTTTTTTAATGAAAGCTGGGGATCCATTTTAGGGTTAGGATATGGCAACTTTGAATCCCCATTGTTTCCTAAGGTGGAAATGTTCAAAATCAGTAAAAACTAAAAAAAATCATTAAAAATCAACCAAGTGCCCCACTGCCTTGAAATTTGGGTAGTAGGTGGCACCCATGGGAACCTACCCACCACCCAAATATGGTACTCCTAGGGCCTTGTTAAGTGGTCCAAATCTGTCCAAATCCAAAGCAGAGCAAAGCAAATACAAATAGAATCTGGGGTGATTTGGAGGGGGTGGATTTGGATACAAAACAAATCAGGGGTGATTTGTTTGGGGCATGAGTCAAATTAAAAAAAATGATTTGTGCACATCCCTAGGAAAATCCTGCAGCCATGGTTCTGATGTCGCCTCCAAACTGCACATTGAACCCTCAGCTTGAAGTTGAGCGGTTGTTAGAACCAGAGCTCCTCTGACCCCGTCATACCATCTGAATGCAGTAACCTGGGGTTTGTCCTGAAGCTTCTCCCACAAGCACACACACACCATTTCACAACCAATGTTTGTTGGAAGAGCAACACGCTCAGTGGAAGAGGATGGTGGGGGAGATTGCTAGTGCAGGAAATGAAACTGGAGCTTCTGGATCATCTGTGGCATGATTCTTGTCTTCCAAGGTTAACCTCAGGTTTCCCACAGTTTCTCTTGTTGTCCAAATTGGGCCTTAGTCTTTGGTTCACGTACTCAGCTGTGAAACATGTGCAGTAGCATGGTGGAGCAGCAGCATGAGCTTTCCCCCTTCTATCCTCCACTCAAATACCAACAGTGTGGACCAGTCAATCACATAGAGGCCCATGATTTCCCCTTCAGGTCTCTTTTGGGGTGGGGTGAGGGAAACATTCAGAACCTAAATTGTGAACTGAGGATCTAAGGGGATCTGCCAATACCCTTTTGTTAGATCGAGTGTAGAGATGACCCATGGTTCCCTCCATTTTTCTAACAGCCCATCCGCCCTTGGCATAGGATAAGCATCAAAGTGGGACACCTTGTTCAGTACTTGAAAGTCTACACAGACTTGAGTGCTTCCATCAGGCTTGAGGACTACTATTGGCATGCTTCTCCGGGAGCTATTAGACTCCTTTATAACTCGTAGCTTTAACATTTCCTCTACTTCCTTTATGAGTTTTCTGAGGTTGCTTGGGCCTTCGCCTGCAGGGAATCCACATTACCTGGGGGCCTATCCTTACGGTGACATCATGGCAGTGTGCCTTGGGTATAGAGAAAGGAAATCACTGAACTGCCAGCCTAGCCACACCGCTGTGATCTCTTGAGTGTCTGCATTTTCCATCACTAAGGGACCCTCGTCCCCCAAAAGGGGCAATTTTACTTCAAAGGAGTTGGGTGCACTGCCAGGCAGCATAGTGCAACAAAGAGACCAACACCTGAATATGGTGGCAACAAACTACCTCTTTTATTGGGGGGGGGAAGGTTAGGCCCAGGGTGGTATTTAAGGCTCAGCTTAGGCCCAGAGTATTTAAGAGAATGCCTTCTTTGTTATGAGCCCCACTGCCTATTGAGATCATGTGGGGCATTTCTTCTGCAGTTGCCAGGAATGGGTCTCAGGAATGGGTCTTCTCCATTGCTACCCTAAGGTTTTAGAATGCTCTCCCTGTTGAATTAAGAGCCTCCCCATCTCTGATAAAATTTTAAAAGTCTATTAAGCCACATTGTTTATCCAGGCTTTTTGTTTGTTTGTTTGTTTGTTTATTGCATTTCTGGACAGCCCCATCTAAAGGCTCTGGGCAGTGCACTATCTATCTATCTATCTATCTATCTATCTATATCTATATCTATCTATCTATCTATCTATCTATCTATCTATATATATATACACATACATAAATTAAAGCAAGCACCAATTAAAAACACACTGCTTACAACAATATTAAAACAATTTTAAAACAATTTTGAGCCATTAAAAAACAATTTAAAAACCTTGGAAGGCCAGGCCAAACAAGTCAGTTTTTAGGGCTCTCTTAAAGGCCAACAATGAGCCTAAATTACAGATATCTGCTGGGAGTGCATTCCATAAGCCAGGAGCAGCTACAGAGAAGGCATATAGAACATATAGAACTGTTCATATAGAACACATGTTCATATAGAACATATAGAATATAGAACATACAAAAGGCATTCGACATCTAGAATTCACATTGTTTTAAGTTTTAAATTGGTTTACTGTTAAAATAATTAACATTAAGTAATGTTAATTACCATTAACATTAAATAATAAATAAAATAATTTCCTAATACTAAAACATTTCCCTTGAATTGCCTCCTGGGAGGGGGAGGGGGCATAGCTCCCACCACTACCTGGCCAGCCACCCTTGATTACAACTGAGTATAATAGAATAGTGTGATATAATTGTGACAAACAAGGGACGTGAAAGATCACTTTAAAAGAAAGGAAAGCTTCATACAGAAGTTGAAGCAAAAGAAGTAATATAGAATTGACACAGAGAAATTTGGCCCAGAGATAGACAGTCAGGATGCTCAGAGGTAGCTTGGATGAGGGGCAGAGTAGGCAGTTCGTAACTGAGAAGAAATGAAGGGAGTTGGGGGAAGAAAGCAATGAGGAACAAGGTGGGAGAAATCCTCATACTAGACTAGGGATGGAAAAGGTTGAATGCTATTGGTTTGGATCTGAATAAATAAATTGGGTGCTGAGCAGGGAGAATGCGAGTTACTGAGTGTTTAAAGAGCTGGCCTACATGATGAGGAAAATTACTCAAAGCAATCCCGTTTAAGTCAAAAGGACATGCTGGGTGTTGCCTAATTTGTCCTCTTAATTTCAATGGGACTACTTTGAGTAATCTTCCTAATCATGTCAGCTGCTGAAAGCCAGTTTGGCTATATGAAGCAAGACGGGCCGAAAAGAAGGATTGTTAGGAGTGAGGAGTGGAGGTAGAAGCCTGAGGTAAACAAGAATGGAGATGGTATACAGATGAAAAACGGAGAGAGGCACCTTTGGCAGGATGTGGGGACAGATGGGATACTATGCAGGTGGCAGACAGAGGAAAAAGAAAGGGAGCATTGAAATCCAAGGCTATGTATGATCAAGAGAGGCTCAAGATAACAGATTTGAACAATACACGTGAATTGTATTGTGTATATGTTTAATAATATGTGTTTGGACAGGGTGAGCTGAATTTTATGAACTGATTTGAAGAACTAACCAACTAAATCCTTGGCCGCACTCCTCTACTTGCTTAATAAACTGAATTACTTCAGTTTATTCAGTGAAGATATTTAATCAACTTTGAGATGGAATTGATTCAGGTTAGCTGCCATATTTCTGTGCAACGTCTGCTTGATTCAATTGCATATTGTTTCCTCTCCAGGTAGAAAAAAGCAAACAGGGAAATGTTTAGAGAAGATGATTCTCAAATGTGTAGTGCCAGATTCCAATGATCCAGGTCAGTGAATGAGTTTTATGTTGGTCTGGTCAAGTGGTTTTGACAAGCTGCAATGTGTATTAAGTGAGGAGGAATGAGAAGTAAATGAAGCTTTAAAGCTAAACTCAAACTATCATTGTATGATTAATAAAAGAAGCAAAACCTCAGTTGAAGAGATCAATGCAAATCAAATAGACTACTGACACTCATTATGCTTGGAACAAACACAGGTTGTAAAGTTTCAGAAGGCACTTTAATTCTTTGGGTGTTAGGTTCATATGTGTACTTTTTTCTATTATGGTTTGGCAAACCAATCAAGTTTTCAGTGCATTTGTTACGTATGAAAGCAATCATGCTTGTAGTCTAGTACCAGACACCTAGCAACTTCAAATATGGCCTCAAGTGGTATCCTGCACTTGGCCATTGAAAACATCTATCTATCTATCTATCTATCTATCTATCTATCTATCTATCTATCTATCTATCTATCTAATTTATATACCACCTAGTATAAAAATCTAACAGAATTAAAACATGAAATATAACACATTTAAAATCCATAAGATAAACATTAGCTAAAAACATGTTAAAAACACATAAAAATTTAAAAATCGAATCTTAGTTGAAGGCCTGGGAAAACAAGTTCGTCTTCAGGGTCCTCCTAAAAGCAAACAGAGAAGGAGATGCTCTTATTTCAGCAGGGAGTGCGTTCCATACCCTGGGGCAGCCACAGAAAAGGCCCGGTCCCGAGTTGCCACCAAACGAGTTTGCGACACCCGTAGTCGAACTTCTCCAGATGATCTTAATAGGTGACAGGGTTTACGACAGAGAAGGTGCTCCCTTAAATACCCTGGACCTAAGCCATTAAGGGCCTTATAAGTAACAAGTGAATTTTGGCCCGTTGAATAACGGGCGCTAGTAACGGTGCTCCTGGCCCCCCGCCGCCATTCCCCCTCCCTCCGCCGTTCCCCCCCCACCTTTAAGGGCCAAATCGGCCCAGGCACTTGCCCCCGCCAGGCCGGGGAGACGGAGACCAGGGGCGGAGCGGAGGCCATGTAACTTTAAAAAAAAAATTTACTCCCGCGGCCGCCGCCGCCGCCGGCCGCCCAGCCTCCCTCCCAGCTGCCGAGTCCCCCTTACCCTGGCCGACTGCTGTCGGCCGAAGACTGCCCTCAATTTAAGAGGCAGAGAGGAGCTCGCAAGCAGAGCTCCTCTCTGTGCAAAGCCTCTTGCCGAACTGCCGCTTTGGGCGCAAGGGACGCAAGCGCCCAAAGCGGCAGTTCGGTAAGAGGCTTTGCACAGAGAGGAGCTCTGCTTGCGAGCTCCTCTCTGCCTCTTAAATTAAGGGCTGTCTTCGCCGACAGCAGTCGGCCAGGGTAAGGGGGACTCGGCAGCTGGGAGGGAGGGTGGGCGGTCGGCGGCGGCGGCCGTGGGAGTAAATTGTTTTTTAAGGTTACATGGCCTCCGCTCCGCCCCCGGCCTCCATCTATTTTGGCCGAGGCGGCGGCTCTGCCGCCGCCTCAGTCACTTTCCCGCCGCCTCCTCTCCAGCTTCTTAGGGGCGGCCGCTTCTGGCCGCCCAAGATGGCTGCCGGGTGCCGGCGAGCGTGTCTCCCTTGCCCTGTTCTGCGCCTGCGCTTCGCGCAGGCGCAGAACAGGGCAGGGAGGCACGGACACACGCTTGGTGTCCGTCCACGGACGGACACCAAGCGTTTTATTAGAGAGGATAACTAGCACTTTGTATTTCATTCAGAAACCTATCGGCAACCAGTGCAGTTCTTTTAGAACCGGTGTTATGTGGTCCCTTCGGGTAAACCCAGAGACCAGTCTGGCTGCCGCATTCTGTACCAATTGTAGTTTCCAAACTACATACAAAGGCATCCCCACATAGAGTGCATTGCCGTAGTCAAGCCTAGAGGTTACCAGCATATGTACCGCCATTTTAAGGTCACTGGTCTCCAAGAACAGACGTATCTGGCGTATCAGCCGAAGCTGATAAAAAGCACTCTTGGCCACAGCCTCAACCTGAGAAACCAGGGAGAGTTTGGGATCCAGGAGCACTCCCAGACTATGAACCTGATCTCTTAGGGGCAGTGTAACCCCATCTAGAACAGGCCTCTTAATATCTAAAATAGGAAAGCACCAGTACAGGAAATTGTGGGAGTCCCTAACAGACTTCTCCAACCTGTGTTTAAGTCGGTTATCAGGAGGACATCTTCTCTACCACTCCCAGCAAAGTCACACATAACAGGTGCAGCATGGTAATAACTGAGGTCACTGCTGGGCCTCAGTCTGAATTTGCACCCTGGTGCACATAACTGTTTCCTTGCATCAACTCAAGGAACCTGTTGGCAGATCTTCTGAGACTTGTGTTCCATTGCCACTTTTGAATCAGTTTCATAAGCTAGCAATATGACGCAGCTTTTGAGTGCTTGCTTGGCTCATCTTAAAAGTTTAGCTGTCTCAGTACCTCCTGCTGTTGCTGCTTCCACATATGAGGGAGCAAGAAGAGAGGCTATAGGATGCATAATATTTATATTCAGGCACAGGAGGACCGTGTGGCTATTGAAGTTCAATATCCAGGGATTCTGGTTGTGCGATCTGAACTGTAAACTGTTGCAAAGGGGAGAAGGGGAGGGGAGGGGATTTCAGGGCCCACAGAAGGGCCAACAAAGTCCTGAAGCATTAGCTGACTGCAGTGGAGGAAGACTTCCATTTTTGAATACCAGCCAATGGGCCAGTATTCTGAGCCACAGTTTGATGGAGTGACCTCTTGGACATGAGGTACAATATCTTTCTTAGTGATCTGCAATGGAGCCTGCTGGTTGCTACCATCCAGTAGGGGTGGGAAATGAAGCACAGCTTGTGGTAGGGTAAGTAAGAATAAAAGGTGACATAGCAATAAGGGATGTGATGACTGGAGGAATCAGTCAGATGGCAAAGGGGGGTTCCTTAAACCAGTCTCTCAGAGTCATTGGGCTCAAGGAGAGAGAGATTGGAATTCCTTTGAAGATTGTTCTATTCATCACTAAAGGGCTTGAGGGGTGGGGACACAGGCAGGGCTTGGTTGACACACCTTAGCTAGGAGGAGCTAGGACTGGAATTCACACTGATTCTCAGCTTTGAGCCATGGTGGAGATGTCACAAATGCTGGTGAGATTTCATTCGGATTACTGTGTCCAATTCCGGGGGAGGGGCACATTTTAAGAAGGGCATTGATAAATGGAACAGAAGAGGGCAACAAAGATGGTGAGGAGTCTGGAAATTAAGTCCTATGAAGAACATTTGAAGGACCTGGGTATGTTTGGCCTGGAGAAGACTAAGGGAGACACGACAGCCATCTTCAGATATCAGAAGGGCTGTTACAGAGGAAAAGGAGTGGAGTTGTTTTCTGTTGCTTCAGAGTGCAGGACTAGGAGCAATGGGCTGAAGTTACAAGAAAGCAGATTTAGGCTAGATGTTAGGATGAATTTCCTAATTATAAGAGCTATTAGATAGTGGAGAAAGTTTGCTTTCTGCAGAGGCAGGCTCTCCTTCACTGGAGATTTTCCAACAGACACCTAACCACCATCTGTTGGGGATGCTGTAGAACAGGAAGTTGGATTAGGAGACCTCCAAGATCCCTTCCAACTCTAAAATTATATGATTCTATGTTTCTATGAAACATGGCATGCAATAAGTGTTGTTGCATCTCTACACAGGGGTGCAGATGCCCCTCCAAGCATTAAAGGAACTCCCTGCCTCATTTTACTTAACCCCCCTGCCTAACCTAATAACTCATATCTTTAGTCTCCAAAACATATTTTTCAGCCCCCTCCCCACAAAATGTCTTTCGTCTCCCTCCTCCAAATTTAAGTGAGGAGTTGTTCCTCAAGCTTTCCTTCTGCACTCCTGTATGTACCTCCACAGATCAATTAGTTGCCCACACTGGGGCTGGACTTATTTATGCCATTGCAGACAAGTTATGTCAATTTCATAAGTCATGATCCTTACTAAACCTAACAGTGTGCCCAACCTCATTATTCCCAGGCAACAAGCCTTTGGCACCCTAACTGCAAATGAAGGGAAGTGAGTTTGTGGTTCTGTTGTGGCACTCTCACAAGATCACCTGTTTTCATTTGTGGTATTTTTGAAACTGCACCAAAACTATCAGCCATCTAAACCAGAATATTCCTTTGAAATTTCATGGAGAACGTCATAGAGACAAAGGCAGCAAAGACACAATGATTTGCTAGCAGACTGGATTCCGTATTTTTACATAAAAGTGCAGTATTGAAATGTGCTTGAAATGTTATCCTTGTACTGAAGACTTGTGCTGGATTCCATTCCATTGACAGAAGCAATGCATTTAACACTGGAGTTTTATTTCCATGAGCTTATCAAATGTGTTTCACATTGGACATGCAACCTTTCCTGTGGCTACATTTGCTCGGTGCTTTGAATGATTTAGTAATAGCAGTTAATGATGCAAAATGGGTTTCAATAGTGATTTTACTAGCCCAATGAATCACAGGCTGATAAGGGAAATCAGCAGCCTTCTGACGTACTCTAAATTGCTAAATGGCCAATTCAACAGAGGAGAAGTTAACAGTAGGAGGTAGTCAGTGTAGAAAAATAGAGCAACATGTCTCAACACTCAAAAAGGTTTTTAAACACATTAAGTCATGACCTCTTTTTCTTTTTAGAGTTGTTTCCCAAAGGAATCGATGCTCCTTTTTAAAAAAAATAAGTTGACCTTTTTTCCTTATGCTTGTATTCAGTTTTGACACTGCTTATTTTTGCCCTTTCTTATGCATTAACTTCTCTTTTCTTCAATACAAGAAAGAACACAGATAATTATTCCAGAGCATGATCCCCAACTGAGCTAGTGCTCTGCTCTGTAATTAGCATGACGGTTAATCTGGTCCTGGTTTTTGACCACTGTTTGAAAAAGATGGTGAGTACTTATTTACAAAACAGGACATAAATGAAACTAAAGGCAATTCCTTGTCATAGTATGAGAGAGAGAGAGATCGACAAAAATGGAATGCATTACCCTTGGGATGTTCATCATGTCATGGCTATGGTATTTGATTTTAATTCATTTATAAAGAGTAAGTAGATTGTGTTTCTCAACATGGTTCTAGAGAAGTGCTTTATTAGGCAAGTATGTACTATTTACGGCTGTATTGCCTAGCATTTTATGGAGCAAAATGTGTTTAAAGTATTGAATAAATTTTACCCCTGGTGACAAGTTAATAGACATCACCCTAGGATGTTTGCTACAAATTGATTTATGCTAGTAGTGGACAAAATCGGTCGCTTACATAGTCTGAAGTTCAACTAGAATTGAGAGGCTGGAGCAGAAAATGAAAGAATTTATAATTTTTTATTGCTATTCCAGTTGTTAATAAGTCATCACAACAGCAAAGTTGCATTAAGCTCAGTAAGATGCAGTGGGAAAGAAAATGTGTAATGGCAAATAAGGCAGTGCTATGAACTGGTATGTCATGGAAAGGGCAGGTGAGGGAGGAGTTCTGAATCCCAGCAGCTTTTCCATTGTGCTGCTAAGGGGGTCCCCTTAGTGTAACAGGATCCCCAATCTGGGGCTGAGCAGATTCCTAGTAGCAGAGACTTGGAGTACAAGGACTCCTATTCATAGCACACACAGAAATTCAAAATGATGTTGAGCTGGTGTGCTCTTTATTGTGATGGTTTTTTGTTACAGGGCCTTGGTCCTGTTTTCCAAGGGCAACACTGTGGTCAAAGAAAGAATCTCAAGTTCATTGCTTTCTGAACTCTGAAAGCACATTGGTTTTCTCTAATGCATAGATCAGGCCGTTTGTGCTTTCAGAAAGGAATGTTCAAGAAAAGGATAGCACACATACTTCCATTTCTCTAGGATCAAAATGCTAAATTGTGAATCTGTTCCACAGGTACAGAAGTGCTAGAAGTTGAAGAACAAAAGGTTGCTTAGTCATGAGACTTAATGCATAGGACCTCATATCGTTCTGGTCTTTGGCTATGGTGACTACACTTCAGTCATTACCCTTGGTAATGCTTTTTCAACAGGCTAAAGCAGGGGTGTCGTAAGGCCAGATCTGGACCCCAGAGCTCAACTGTCTGGCCCCTGAGCAGTGGGTCGTAAGCTGAGCTGCCTTTGCATTTCTTACCCCCACCGCTTGCTTGCTTTCTTCCCACAAGCCCTGCCAATGGTATTTCTCTCCCCCACTTCCCACACATGCAGAAGCCGTGGCATTTCTCTCATTTGCCATGGCTGGCTTTCTTCCTCCCACCATTGCCACTGTGCTCCTCCCCACTGCATCCTCGTGGCAGGCTCTTCAGCCCACAAAGTGCTGAGAGAAAGAGGAAGGAGGAGGAAGATGACAAAAGGTGGTGCATGGCACCCTCTTCCAGCATGAGGTGGGGAGAGAAAGCCACCCTAGTCAGGTGGGAGGCAGATGTGTTGATCCTTGGAGGCAGATGTGTTGATCCTTTTCTCTCTCTCTCTCTCTCTCTCTCTCTCTCTCTCTCTCTCTCTCTCTCTTTTCTTTCCCCAGTGGTTGGTGGTCATGTGGAAAAACACCAACTCAGCGAAGATGGTGGTCTTGCTAGTGTTCTGCAAGATCACCCAGGAATTTTTTTTTTTTAAGCAAAGAAAACAGTCACCGTTCTATCACTCTGGCCCCTCCATTAATCTCAGAATAAACACTGAGTTACTTTGAAGTATCCCCAAAAGCCGCCATAGAAAGTGGAACTTTTTAGCATGGAGGTGATTCGGGCTAAGCTCCAATGCGTAAGGATAAACCTGAATTGTGTATGGAATGCTCCCCAATACCAGGCAGGGACCAAGGTATATTGCCTTGATGTGTGAACTCACAACTACCACTCCCAGAGAACTTCAAAGGAAATTTGCTGCCTGGGAAATCCCCTGGAGGTGCATTTGAATGCAATTCAGCTTACCACCCAATTGAGTTTGAAACCCCTGGGCTGAAGGGTTGCAGTGGTGCCAAGAGTGCTAAATCTCTTGCTAATTCTCTTTTTCTGCAGGTATCAGTGTGTATGTGAGACACAGTTTCCAGAGGGCTGCCTTGAGTGTACATAAAACTTGTTCATCTGTCACTAAAGACCTCCTAACTCTCCATTGTTCTCAACTCTAAAACCACAAACACACAAAAACCCTGGCTTTGTATAGAAGACTATTCTGGACTTCTCACTGCCTAGAGGAAGGTTAGCATTAAGCATTCTTCCCCTGCTTTGGATATATATTACAGGGAATCTTAAAACATAAATCTTTTACCAAACTAATTTATATTCCACACTTTGTTTTAGATGACAATCCATTACATGAACAAATATAAAGAGAAAAACCCATTTGCCTCCGTTAAATAAAGCAATGAAATTATTCAGATGTCAACACTATTCTATTTTATTTTTTTCTTTCCCCAAATGGCTTTCATTTCTATTGCGATATTTGTGCCATAGTAACATTGTGATTTTGTCACTTCCAGTTTATACTTCTTTCCTGGGTACTGTGTAATTATTCATAATGAGCTCTCGGGACCTTGAAAAGCTTGCAAACTGTGTAAGTAAGATAAAACAGACTTTAATTTTTTTTCATTATAATTGTGTAAATGAAAGACATCGTTAATCAGTCAGATTCCATTAGATATTGGTGTCAGAAGTCTTGTAATCATTGTATGTTTAAGCTTTAAATTTCATTGCTTTACTTTTTTGGTTTATCTTTTACAGTAGATTAAAAATCCACAACAAATACAATATAACCATATATGAGTGTGTACTCTAGATGTGCTAACAAGTTCCACTTGGGGCCCAGTCCAGTGTCTGGGTCCTCTGCTTCCAAAGTGCCTATGTGGAGAAGGCATAGCTCAACAGTAGAGCATAATGTTTGGCATGCCGAAAAGTTCTGGGCTCAATCCTTGGCATCTCCACCTATCCATTGTCTGCTGAAATTGGACTGAGCTGAATAAACCAAAAGTCGATTAATATGGAAGCTTCATGTCTTCATAGGATCACAATTTTTGCTTTCGAAAAAGCAAAAACCCCTGCTAACTTGGCAAAGAGGCACCTTTTAGAGAGAGTAACTGGCCCTCTCCACCCCCAGCACAGTACCTCTAGTGACAGTTGCTGGTGTCTGTCTTATGTTTCTTTTCAGATTGTGAGCCCTTTCGGGCGACAGGCAGCCATCTTATTTATTTGTTATTTCTCCGTGTAAACCGCCCTGAGCCATTTTTGGAAGGGCGGTATAGAAATCAAATTAAATAAATAAATAAATAAATAATTGCACAAGATCATGGTGCCCTCTCCCCCTGTTGGCTGCTTGCTCAGTGGCAAAATCTGGTTTGTGCTTTGTAATGTGTTAAATGGCCTCTGAGCTTTCCTGTTGCCAAGGAAATGGGTAAGACTACTCTGGCAGGTTGTCAAGCTGGAAGTCAGGGAATGATGTCACTGGAACTGTAGGATTCTATAATATTTATTCCATGTCATGAAGTTTTCTTTTGGAGCAGAAATAGATGTTCCAAAAGAAGTATGGGGTTCCCAAAGCTATGTTCCCCTTGCAATACTAATACAAGGGAGGCAGAAACATTTGCAAGTGAGATGCAGCGGATAAGACAACTCCCTCACCCTCCAGTTCTCCTCAGATGCCTGCCTCCAGGGGACTTTCCAGATGGCACCTTGAAATGGCTTCATTACGCATAGGCTTGCTGTCCGCTCGCATGATCTGGGGTTTTTGACACCGACTTGGGAACAGCAGGGTGCTGTTTGCATAGCCACACCCTGTTTCGGATCTTGCCTTGACGTTTCAGGCTTAACACGTTGTATGTGCGTTGTGAAATAGTAGCTGGTTTTCTGAGTTTTGAGAACAGTTTGCAGGCTTGCTGGGATTACTCAGAAGTAAATGATTTCGTTCTACAGGCTTCCTCCTTGGTAGGAGTGCATATTGTGTGTAGAAGTGTGGCTTGCTTTTAGAGGTGTGTGTGTCCATTGACAATTTATTTTATTTTTTTTACAAATCCACTGCCCTTGCTCATATTCACCAAGAGGGGAGGGGGAAAGGAGGCAAGGGAAGACCATCGGTCACCCCACCCTCCTCTCCTCTGTCAGTGCCCTGTGTGCAGATCCAGGAGTGGGGGTTGCTTCCTCTCTTCCTCCTTTCTCTCTCTCCCCTCAAAGCCTCAGCGAGGGAGGAAGTGATGTAAAATCCAAAGCAGCTAACTCTAACTGGCTTCAGAATGTAAGGGCTAGCTGTTGGATTTTACCCCACTTGCTCTCACAGTCTGTAAAGCATCCAGGTAAGCAAGTCCCCCTGCCCTCAATTGGTCTCCTTAACTACAAGTAAAACCTACTGGGTGGGAAATAAATGCAAAATGTGCATATACCCTTGCCAGCTGGGCAAAGGGGCACTGTTTTAAAATTATGGCTGAGGGGAAGAGGGTTCCCTAGTTAGTCCAGCAGAACATCCATTTCAAGTTGTTCTTACTGATGTCACCTTGTGACTTTTTAAGGTTGTGAGCCATTGGATAGAAACATAGGAACATAGGAAAGTGTCATATACCAAGTCAGACCATTGGTCCAACTAGCTCAGTATTGTCTACAAGACTGGCAGCAGCTTCTCCAAGGTTGCAGAAAAAACCTGGGGGAACACGGGTAATAGAGGCAAAAACAATATCACAAAACCCATGAACAAGGACAAAGGCAATGATGACAGAGGCACAACGCAGGTAGTGACCAAATTAAACATGTAATAACAAATACCCACAGGCACCCATATTATGACAATAAATGAATACAGTGATAAGGGCTAAACAAGCCCGACACGATAAAGAATGTAGAACTGGCAACAGTCACTGGAATGCTGGTCATAAACGATGATATATATGGTGGCACAGAATTCTTGAAAGGCACAGAATTCTTGAAAGTAGAACTGGAATCTTGACAGACCTCCTAGGTTGTGGTCTGTTTCGTAAGTATCTTCATCAGAAGTATGGTAATCTGTGCACCAATGATCATAATTCATTCTTTCAAGAATTCTGTGCCTAGCCTTTCAGGCGAAGGTTTTTGTTCAGAGTGCAGCACTTCGCATTCTTGAGGACTGTCTTTCGGCACAGCAGCACCATCATCGTTTATGTCCAGCATTCCAGTGACTGTTGCCAGTTCTACATTCTTTATCGTGTTGGGCTTGTTTAGCCCTTATCACTGTATTCATTTATTGTCATAATATGGGTGCCTGTGGGTATTTGTTATTACATGTTTAATTTGGTCACTACCTGCATTGTGCCTCTGTCATCATTGCCTTTGTCCTTTTTCATGGGTTTTGTGATATTGTTTTTGTCTCCTAGGTTGCAGGCAGGAATCTCTCTCAGCCCTATCTTGGAGATGCCAGGGAGGGAACCTGTAACCATCCGCTCTTCCCAGAGTAGCTCAATTCCCTAAGGGGAATATCTTACCGTGCTCAAATGTAGTCTCCCATTCATATGCAACCAGGGTAGACCCTGCTTAGCAAAGGGGACATTCATGCTTGCTACCACAAGACCAGCTCTCTTCTTTTATGGATAGGGAACCATTATATCATCCCTTTTGTTATATAGACCATACTAAGTTGTTGTTGTTGTTATCTTATATTCTCTGCAGGGCTGGAACAACAGAAGAAGGTGCAGAGATGCAAAAAGACAGACATGTGCTCCAGTCTTCCTCCACAGCCCCAGAAGAGCTGGAGGGGGAAGGGTGTGATTTATGCTGCTAATGGAGTTTTTCACACCAAGAATCTGTCCCCGAGGGTTGTGCACCCCTCAGGGACAGATTCCTGAATGTGAAAACTCAATCTGGAGGGGGGAAAGATCTGGAAAATCATGCCCTCCCCCCACTACCTCTGCTTGAGCTGTGGAGAAAGAATGGAGCAAACATAAGCTCCAGTCATTTTGCATCTGCACTGGGCTACTTTTGTTGTCTAGCCCAGCAGAGAATGTAAGCCACTATATAAAAATAAAAATAAAAAAATATGACTTACCTGACAATTTCCCAGAGTAAATGTGCCCCACATTCAGCATTTTATTTTGGAAGACACAGGTTTGAGAATATGTGTGTGCTGACATAACATTTAGTTCTCTCTTCAGTTCATAGTCAGTAATACCCTTTATACAGCATCCCATTTTGTGCTTGATTATAAGGAATACTTTTTAAAAAGAAAAATGTGAATTTAAAGGCTCCAGAGTTAAGACTGAGATTTGCTTATGTAGCAAAAATTCAGTCTCTGTTGTATTTGAAAAATGCAGAGATCGTTCCTTAGAACAATCAGAACCAGTATGTGGTGTGCAGAAATAATTGCCTGAGCATTTACAAATGAATATGAATTTTTATGTGGGAGTTAGACTTAATTATTAAATGGATCCTCTGAAGAGTGTTATCATGAGTCATACCCTTTCTTTATATCAGACTATCTTAATAAGGTTGTAATGATACTGACTCTTAGACTTCCGGTTGCTTTTCATTAAATAAACTATTTTTTCTTTAGAAAGAGTTGAACAAATACACTGAATTTTGTTAATTATTGCAATTTTCATGTGTCTCTAGTGCCACCAAGGGTCATAAGACTATTTTGGCCGAACTTTTTAAAAAAACATTGAGAAAGACTGACCAAAAAAGAAAGCTGCTTCTTGTTCTGAACATAGAGGAAGGATATTTATTTGAACCTGGGTCTCTGAGGTTGAAGGTTTTGATGTATGTGGGGTTTTCTTTAGAGTGAGAAGGTTCAGAGTACTTGTAGTGGCTGACATACTTTTCAATAGCACATCAGTCTAGTACTGTTGCATACATGCAAGTTGTACAATTGATTCAAGAGTAATATTATATCCAGTGGGCTTACTCTCAAGGGCATGCAACATTACCAGGCTGCCATACCATTGTGCAGTATGTCAGCCCAGGCATATTAAATTCACACGCCTTCCTAGAGTGTCCTTCCATTTTGACAGAACAGAAAGACAATCTGAATAACCAACTTTGCGCCAGGAATGTGAATCAAATGCAACTATGCAATTCTAGGACATACTGAAGCATTCATGTGATCTTCTTTCACATGCACCCAATGCATGATTCATGTTGCATAATAGATATATGTTAAAACAGTTCCATGAGCACTTAGGGCATGTTCTAAATGCTGCACAATGCAGTCCTTCTACAGTGCATGGCCAGAGAAACCAAAAGGTGGGTGTATTTAAATGAGTGCTCTGAAGATGTTAAGTAAAGGTAAAGTGTAGGAGTCAAGTCAATTTCAACTCCTGGCGCCCACAGAGCCCTATAGTTTTCTTTGGTAGAATATAGGAGGGGTTTACCATTGCCTCCCACCGCATAGTATATGATGCCTTTCAGCATCTTCTTATATTGCTGCTGCCCGATATCGATGTTTCCCATAGTCTGGGAAACATACCAGCGGGGATTTGAACCAGCAACCTTCTGCTTGTGAGTCAAGCATTTCCCCGCTGCGCCACTTAAGGTCAAGTACTCATCAAATAATGAGCCTACACTCAAATCACTTTAACTAATGTTTTAATGTTTTATCTTGTTGTAAACCAAATAAATCCTTGGGATATATCCATAGCCAGGAAGTTTTTGTCTGGCAATGCACGGCTGGGACCAGCTCTATGTTCAAAATGAGGTTGGATGAGTACAACCATGGACTGGACTGCCATTTACTTAGGCTACAATCCCATGCACTCTTACTTCTTACTAAGTCTCTTTGGCAGCAGTAGGACTTTCTTCTGAATCAACATGCAAAGGATGGCACTGTTATTTGTGCAGGTCTTACAGAAGGATTAGAAAGGCTTTCCCTGGGCAGCTCACTGGGAATGACTTAAAATTGGATTCTATGATTAATGATAAACTTTCTTATCACTGGTAGCTGGTGAAGGCAGTGCAGTGGGGGCAGCAAGAGGTTCTTTTAAAAGTCTTTACCGGAGATAATGTCAGCACCTGGAAGCTGTAGGGAGCAGCGGTGCCCCACATAGCATCCCACATGGCGCCTGCCCTGCCTATGGCCTCATCTGGCCTCTGCACATGTGCGGCAGACATTTGCGCTGTCAACATGGTGTTGCTGACCACGCAAATAATGGCCACTGTGCATGCACAGAGGCCAGTAAGTGCCATAGGTGGGGCAGGTGCTGTGTGGGATGTTGTGCAGGGCACTGCTGCTCCCTGAGGCTTCCTGGTGCCAGCAGTATCACTGGTGAAGACTTTGAAAGGTACCTCTTGCTGTCACCCACCCCCACCCACCTTGCCACCCTCACGGGCCACCATTGACTTTTATCTCTCTATATAAAGCTGCTTGGTATTGACTGACTAACTGACATGAAGCTCCCAGACCAAACCACAAAAAATAGAAATATTCTGTTTTTACAGGTAGTCCCAGACCTTGCCCAGAATACTTGAAAAATCTAAAATCACACAAAATTTAGTTATTTTTCCGGAGAATGTGGAAAAACTCTCCCACTGGAAATGCATGGAGAAATGATACCTCCCGACAAACTTGAAAAATTTTCTCAGGCACTTTGCAAGATAGGAAATCTGGACTTTCAATGCATTATGAAGCAATAAACAAACTATATATTTTAAGTTCATGGCATGTCAATTTGTCTCAGAGTCCCATGAAAACCACTTAAGCAATAAAAAAAGCACACAAAAGCTTAAGTGCTGGAGATATCAAGATATTTTTCTTCACACATGAATTGTTCTGGACATCAACTAGCAACGAGTGAAAGGAGAGTGCATGGTCATTTTGTGGTACAGGAGGAATGCTTGCAAACTGCAAGCCCATTTTCTTACCGTAGTATTATATACAAATACTGCTTTGCAATGACACGTCATAATCCCATATTTATTTTTAGAGGATACATATCCTGCCTTGACACTGTGATGATAAAAGAATGAAACTTTGTGCATCCAAAGTCCACACCTAGCATTTCTATTTCAGTCTGTGCAGACAGTGGTTCTATCATGTCTTCATAGTTATGCTGTTCTCCAGAACATGAGTAATTTTCCTGCTAGTTTTCAGCTGCTTTGCATATATAAATTGCATTTTCCTTGTCTTAGAGAATGGTTTTTTTCCTTAATAAATGTTCACATATTGTTTTTTATTATTGCAACTCGCCCCCCGCCCGCCCAAGCTCTTTAATAAGGAAGGTGCTTATTAGGGCCACATATTCAAAAGAATTGATTTCTGAATTTTAAATCGGTTAAAAACTCTTCCACTGTTTCTCTTTCATTCTGTGTTCTAATTCTAAATGTCGACTGGATATATTGGAGGCTACAGTGCTCCTCAAACAATTTCACTGGTTATTCAAAACTGTTCTTCATTCTTACTACAATCATCATTTCTCTCCTAAACTTCTGGTCCTGTCACAACTAGGAAGAGAGCAGTTTTCTATTCATCCTACAGTTTGACTGCTGTAGCAGTTAAATCTAGAGGCCACCACAAAGAAGGCCATCTCATGCATTCTACCAACTGGATTCATTTTCAGAATGCCAAATATGATAGAATTTGCCAAAGGTTCTCTCCAGTTGATCTTAAAGTAAACCATAGAACAGTTCAAAGCTATTAGTTGAGACTAGGGGTGTGCATTTTGTTTCGGATACAAAACTTTTTAGGCCCAAAACAGGCCATTTCGGCTGTTTGTGGCCCTAATAAGCAGAAACAAAACACCCAATGCTCAAAACAGAAAATTTTGTAGGTGAAACAATGTCCCTGTTTTGGATATAAAACGTTTTGTTGTTTTGGCTGTTTTGGAACTCCATTTTGCAATCATGAAAAGTCTTTGTCCTTCAGTCTCCATTTTGAGTTTTGACATCTGTTTGAATTTCCGGCCCTTCCAGCCTGCAGATTGGCCAGCAAAAGCATGGGCTGATCTGCTGGCAATTGCCTTTTAAGGAAATTTAAGGGTAAAATTTACCCTCATTGGCCAGTGGGGCAGTGTGCACACTGCGTGGGGCAGTGTGCATTTCATTGTTGTTGTTTCACACTGTTGTGTGTAGATCAATTGCATTTCTGGGGGGCAGGATGTGCATGTGCATGACCTTTGGAAATCTACCTGGTTCTTTGCAAAGCTCTGCTGTTGTTGATGTGTGATGTTGATGTTATTTGGGGTGGACTCGGGGCAGAAAGGGGGCTTTGGGGGCAGAAGAGTGGGCCAGGTGGTAGTGCCCTAATGGGTGCCTGCTGCCACCCAGATTCCAAAGGAATTGGGAAAAGGGCTGATTTTTAAAGAAATTGTGAAGTTTACATGTCTTTGGGGCAGAAAGGGGTCCTCAGGGGCAAAAGAGTGGGTTGGGTGGCAGTGCCCCAAGGGGTGCCTGTTACAACCTGGATTCGAAAGGAATAGGGCAAAGGGCTGATTTCTTAGGAACTGTTGAAATTCATGCGTCTTTAAGGTTTTCTCCTCTAGGGAATAATGGAGGTTTCAGCAGACCCATAACTCCACCTGGGGAGCTGGGAGCGAGTGGTGGTGTAGTGCACATAGGTGCCAACTACCCCATGGATTGCTAACCCATGGGGTGCTGGGTTCTGTTGTTTCTGGGATGTTCTGAGTATAGATTCTCTGGTAACATATGAGATTTTCAACGACAAACCATGAATCCACTCTCATATGCTATCAGAGAATCTACTCTCAAAACATCTTAGTAACAACAGAATCCAGTACCCCATGGGTTGCTAACCCAATGTGCTCTACACCACCACTTGCTCTGGGCCACCCCGGTGCCCCCCAAGTGCAGTTATGGGGCTGCTGAAACCTCCATCATTCCCTATAGGGAAGACCTTTAAAGATGCATAAATTCCATTACATCTTTAAAAATCAGCCCTCTGCCCAATTCCTTTGAAATAATTCTGGCAGCTTCCTTGCCCCCACTGGGCACTACCACACACCCTACTCTGCTCTGGGCCACCCTTTTCCCCCTGACGTGAAGCTATACTTTTGCTGAAACCTCCATTATTCTCTATGGGAAAAATCTTAAATTTCAAAAATTCACCAAAAATCAGCCCTTTGCCCAATTCCTGTGAAATGTGAGTGGTAGCTTCCACCCATTGGGCACTACCACCCCCAACCACTAGTTTTGCCCTGGGACCATTTTTTAAAAGCCAAAACGTTTCGGATTCAGATTATGCAATTTCGAACAAAGAATAAAATTGGCATGTTTCAGATTCACTGATTTTGAACAAAGAACAAAATGGGGGTGTTTCAGATTTGAGCCATAAACAAAAGAGAAAAACAAAACAAAACACACAACCCTAGTTGAGACAGACAGGTCTCATATCCTGCTTATGTAATTTTAAAATAAATTTACAAGCCTAACACTCTTTACACCTTTGTGAAGCAAGGCAGTTATGCTAAAAATAAAGGCACAATGATGTTTTCTTAAGGGACAAAGGCTGACATTCTCACTAATGAAGTGCACACGTTAGGACTTCCCCCACTGCCCATGCTCTGGAAGCTCCCTCTAAGACAGAAATCACATCCCTGAGAAGTCAGTGTTGTGTTCTTCTATAGAATGCTTCTGGTAATATGATTGTGAACCATCCCGAGACTCTGGTTTGGGGCGGTATAAAAATGCATTAAATAAAATGAATGAATGAATGAGTGAATGAATGAATGAATGAATGAATACTTGTTCAACGGGGCAGTCTTTGCCCTCACATCCCAACACATGGGCTTCATTAGTTAGGATATCAGTCAAAGCATGGAAGACGTTTATCTACAAGAAAGGTTTATCAACTGATCCCTTTATTCCTTGATCACAAAAAGGAAAGATTTTTTCCAGTGCCACTCATTAAAGTACACACACGTTCCTCTAGGATACTTTGATGGATATTGATATCATTGTGCATCATCTCAGTTAACTGTTGTGAATTAAATAAATCTGCAACAGTATGATGGAATGGTCAGAAAAGTGATCCATTTTCTTTAGGCAAGAACATCATAACAGAGTTGAATTGTATATCATTTGTATATCTTTAACCTTTACAATTGAACAGCTTGCTTACTCTGCCTGACAAAAGTTGGCCACATAAAACATATCATTTTCCTTGGTATCTTACCTTCAGGAAATGGCAAATACATTTGGGCCATGTTGGTAAAAATGACATAGCAGAGGAATGCTTCTGGAGTGGGAGGAAGGGCTTATAGTGATTTGCTTTCTTAAAATGATCGGCTTTCCAAAAGAATTATGAAAAAAACCACCATATTTCATAAATTTCACTGGTAAGACATCTGGCAAACATTCCTGGGAGATGGAGTGTAAAGGTGACACAGTTGCAGTCAACTACCAAGTGTGAGCTGGTTTTGCGAACATCTCTTCTCCGTTCCACATTAACTTCTCTATCCCACAGTTCAAAGGATTTAGCAGTAGCATTTCTGCATTTCACTTGATGAAGTTTCTTTTTCCTATATGTTCTCATTTATTCTTTGCAGTGACATCACACTGAGGCTGTTCACACAAGCAGCCCTACCTGGGTAGGGCTGCCTGTGTGAAGTGCTAGGATTGAGGGTGATTCTGGTGCTGCCTCCCTGGGTGGTTTGGGGTCCTGGGTTTGCTTGGGCTGCAGGCAGCCCAAACAGACACAAAGCTGGGCACCTAGAGAACCTGGCTTGAGGGGAACTCCTTCAATGCAACATGCTTGCCACACGGTGCATTTAGGCATCTCTGGAGGCCAGAATGCATTTTCCCAGCCTCCAGATGGCTGCGTGGCTCTCGGGCGAGCCGCTCGTGTGAGTGCCCAAACTTCACAGCTGGAAGATGTCTGGGGCAACAAAAAGATCATTGGGGTGGGGAGATAAGCTCAATCTTGCTTTCCCCACCCCTGCACCCTTCCCATCAGGTTGCAATGCTCATGAGAATGACCATACTGAGGCTGTTCTTGCGAGCAGCCAAGGAGAGAACCACCGGGATCCTGGCTGAGAACTGCCGAGAACTGCCTGTGAGTACTGCTGGGATCCATGTGGATCCCGGTAGCCCTGTGGCACCAAGGCCAGCGTTGAATGCCGGCTCTTAGCCAAGGTTAAGGGTGCAAACACACCCTTAACCCAGCTGCCGGGATCATGTGTCACTGCCACTAACACGGAGGGAACATGGATCACCCAGCACTGACACGGAGGCGGGCGCCTAGAGCACCCATCCCCTCGGGACTCCCCCAATGCATTGTGGTCAACACACAGCGCACTGTGGGATGCTTGAAGGCCAGGATAATGAGTCCCAGCGTCTGTTGCTCCACACTGTTCCTGGCATCTCGGGTTGTGTGGGAGCGTGGCTTGCATGCAGCAAGGCTAAGAGCAGTCATCTGGGGGAAGGTAGGTTGAACTCTGCCTCCCAACCCACCTACCTATCTGGCCATGCACACAGTCCTGTGGACAACCCCACTATCTTACAGAGCTATTCCTGGGAAACACATAACTCCGTGATCTCCATAGTACTCATTTCCGATGAGTGCTTTTACTGAATCACATTTTTAATCAAATCAAATCAAAACTCTGCAGTGAATTCACAGCTGTAGGTTACTTTTCTAAAAAGTCTTATGTGGATAGAGCAAGGGCATATTCATGGGAAAGGGACTTCTATTTTAAAGCTTTCAGCTGATAATACACAATATTGTTAAAGACAATAATCTACTATTTACTGTGACCACTATCTAGAAAATATATGTCAACTCTGAGCTGCCCTGAGCCATTTTTGGAAGGGCGGTATATAAATCAAATCAAATCAATCAACTCTTCTTTCCCACAAGACACATGGAAGGGGGTCTCACGATCAGTGAGAACCACTTTGTCTGGGTTTACGGGGAGAACATGCAGCTAAGCCCACTCTCCCTCCAACCCAGGTTGCTGAAAGCAGGGTAGTCTTTGTACCCTGCTCCTATTTTAGGTAGGAGGAGAAGAAAGCTCTCCTACTTTGCCTTTCTGGTCATGTGGATGCATTTACCTTTTCTAGCAGCTACTGAATACTAGCAGACTTGAAAAACAATAGACAGCTGTGGCTACAGGGGCTGCCATTTGTGAATGTGCTACTTGGCAAAGCACACTCTGAAGTCATTCACACAATCAAAAACTGTTCTACCTGGGTTTGGGTGCTGTGTGTGCTCCCAATTTTCAGTTGTGCAGAAGCAAGGTAGGAGGAAAACCTGGGTGGAAGTGATTGTGTAAAAGGAAGGTAGGAGGAAAACCTGGGTAGCTTTTCCTCCTACCTTGCTTCCACACAATCACTCCTACCCAGGTTTTCCTCCTACCTTGTTTCCACACAACCGAAAATTGGGAGCACACACCGCTCCCAAACCCAGGTAGAACACAGATTTTGATTGTACGAATGACCTCTCTATAGTCCTATACTTGCAGCTGCTTCAGCATGGCTAGTCCCATCTCCTGCCCCTTCATGGCCAATCAGAGGGCAGCTGCTGATGTAATGAGGCTTTCCAGTCTACTGGCAGTGCAAAGCATGCTGGAAAGGTCTTTGGAGGACTCTCTACGGTTCCAGCTGCCAATTTCAACAATGGAGGCCTTGCCAGGCTCCTTGTGTTTTGCTGGGTTTGCTGACCCAAACAGAGGCTCTAATCATCTGTTACTACTAAGGTAGGAGCTATCTAACCCCCCGTTAACCCCCATATGGTCATGTGAAAGGCCTTATCATAGCTGGCATCTGGCAGCAAACTGGGAGCAGCCAAGTGGCTAACCTAAAGAAAATAGCTGACATTGTCATGAATGGTGTGGATGTGCAGCTACAAAAAACACATGCACAGCGCTAGTGGCCCTGCTTCTGATATGTGGAGGCTCACGCATGTGGACAGGGCAATTTTTGCTGGCCCACCTTCCTGGAAGCACTCTGAGGGTTACACATCCAAGAAATAGGTCCCTGACGGTTGCACATTCACAAGGCTGGATCTAATAGCACTCCCAAGTTGAGAACCTGGTCCTTTAGACAGATTGCACTTCCCCCTAAAACAGGCCAAACATCTGTTCACTTTAATTCTATACTAGTTCCTGCTTTGGAAACTCTCTACATTCTAAACAGGAGTATCCATTTCAACAAGCAACTTGTGATTGATTTGTTGTTGCTGACACAATAAATAAATTTGAAGTAGGATGAAAATTGCCTGGTAAGAATGATTCAAATATCACCTGTCTTCCTGGGTGAACGAGCATTTATTTGCTTCTTTCTCTTTTTCACAACGTACTTGGTGACCTTTAAAGGAATAGTGGGGATTGCACATATGCCAACATTGAAGAAATTAAGTTCAGACTATCTGAAAACAAAAATAAAGGATAAACAACAACTGAGAAGAAGAAGAAATGGTCTGTAGAGCAATTTGGTAGGTTATAAATGAATAGTTTAATGTAGGAATGTAAGACGGGATGATTATCTTTACCTATTGAAAAATATTTACCATATATTTAAGAATTTAGTAATGTGAAAGATTTATTGCACATTTGTCAAGGCAAATTGGCTTGTCATTTTATGTCCCCACATTAACAGAGTATGTATGTGTTTTTCAGAAGTGAAATGCATTTGGAGGCTTAAAACAGACGTCTTGTGGGCAGTAATTTACATCTTACCTAATTGAACACACAGTGTTTAGAACACAATTTCCACCTGTGTGCGTTCCCTCTGGGCTTTCTATGCAAACAGTAAATAAGGTACACTGTATTGTGGTTATTCTCTCCTTGAAAGAGGGAACACAAATTAAACTGACCTCACACAAACAAGCTGCTGTCTCAAGTTGCTAACTCTCTTTTTTACTGTCTAATAATGTTTTGAGCTTCTTCACATGTAGTCCTATGTGCCTCATCATGGAATATGACATTTGCTCCCATACCAATAAAAGCACAAGGCAAGGGCAGAGCTAACGGTGTCCAAAGGTGTTCCAAGAACACCAGCCCACCAAGGGGGTGGACCCTCCAAGGGCCCCTCACCAGTCTTCTGTTTCCCCCACCCTCCCCCCACTCATAGGAACATAAAGAGCTGCCATACACTGAGTCAGACCATAGGTCCATCTAGCTCAGTATTGTCTACACAGACTGGACCCTGCTTAGATAAGGTGACAATTCACGTTTGCTACCACAAGATGAGAGAAGAGGAGAGCTGGTCTTGTGGTAGCAAGCATGACTTGTTCCCTTAGCTAAGCAGGGCCCGTCCTGTTTGCATATGAATGGGAGACTTGATGTGTGAGCACTGTAAGATATTCAGGGGATGGGGCCTCTTTGGGAAGAGCAGAAGATTCCAAGTTCCCTCCCTGGCTTCTCCAAGATAAGGCTGAGAGAGATTCCTGTGTGCAACCTTGGAGAAGCCGCTGCCAGTGAGTGTAGACAATACTAAGTTTAGATGGACCTATGGTCTGACTCAGTATGTTCCTAAGACCAGCTCTCTGTCCTGGCTCCTGCCATCCCTTGCCCTGGCTCCTGGCTGCTGCCTGCCCACTGCCAATATCCCCTTTTGTTAAGCAGGAAGGGTTATCTGGAGAGGAACAGAATGGGGCTTCCCTGCTTCCAGAGAGCATGCATGTGTGCTCTCTATACTCATCTGGCTTGGAGCTGCTAAGAAGCAAGGAAAGGAACAGAATGGGCCCTCCCTGCTTTGCAGTGGTGGATATCAGCAGTGGGCAGCAGCCTGCAGGAGCATCAGTGGCCACAGCAGGGCAGCCACTGCTGCCCCTGTAAGGAAAGCAGGCACATGCTGCTGGCAGGGTGGTGGTGGTTAGGGGGCGACATGCTGCTGGGTGTCATGACCAAGGTGAATCCGACTAACTATGGAGAGCAGTGTGAGGTATCTATCTATCTATCTATCTATCTATCTAACATATTTCTATACTGCCCACCACCCAAGTCTCTAGGTGGTTTACAGCAATAAAATAAAACCAAGAAATTTTAACAGTTAAATCATATAAAAAGATCAAATTAAAATGCCGATAAAAACTACCAATTAGCTAAAAAGCTTGGCTGAAGAGATGCGTCTTTAGTTGTTTCCTAGAAGCCCACAGGGATGGAGCCGCTCTAATTTCAGCAGGAAGAGGGTTCCACAGCTCTGGGGCAACTACAGAGAAGGCTCTCCTTTGAGTCGTCAGCAGACAAGCCAGTGGCACCCTCAGTTGTACCTTCCCTGAAGATCGTAATAGGCGACCAGGTTCATAATGAGGAAGGTGTTCTCTGAAATGCCCTGGGCCCAAGCATTAAGGGCTTTATAGGTAATAACCAGCACTTTGTATTTTGCCCAGAAACCCAAGGGAGACAAAAAGATGACCTTCACAGCCAATCAGACAAAGAGCCAAACTATCTAACCCGACCCTCAACAGGATGACCACCAGCTGAAACTCACACTGTTCTCTAAGGTGTGAGGGAAAGGTGCCTCAAAAAATGCTGAGTGAGGGCCAGAACTCCAACAGCTCGAACATTACACCCAGACTGCCCCAGTCTCCGGCTATATTATGGGCACTAGAACCAGGGGTCATCCCATGAAATTGGTTGTTAGGAAATTTAGGACTAGCAAACAGAAGTATTTTTTCACACAACGCATAATCAACTTGTGGAATTCTCTGCCACAAGACATGGTGACAGCCAACAAATTGGATGGCTTTAGGAGGGGCTTGGATAACTTCATGGAGGAGAGGTCTATCAATGGCTACTAGTGAGAGGGCCACCGCCAGCCTCAAAGGCAGGATGCCTCTGAGTACCAGATGCTGGACTAGATGGGCCTTGGGCCCGATCCAGCAGGGCTGTTCTTATGTTCCTATGTTCAGGGTAAACATGCCACACCTGAAATAGGCTCAGGTGGGTGGCAGCATTTCAACAATTTTGTTTTTCTGGTAGCTCATTATCCAGAACCAGAATTCTAAGAATCCTTGAAGACAGTTATTCCCCAGTTCAGTGCTGTCTCCAGGTTTGGGGTGGGGGGTGGGAGGATGGGCAAGATGTACTGAGAGGATTCACCTCCTCCTCACTCCTGGCACTGCTGAACTTTTCCTTGCCCTCTTTCTTTCTCTGGGCCAAATCTGTATGCTTCCCCTGGAGGTAAAGGTAAAGTAAGCAGAAGTTAGTAAAGTAAAATAAAGTAAGCAAAATATTTTAGCTGTCTGTGGTTTATTTCGAGCTCAAAACAAAACACAAAATCCATATTGTGCACATCCCTACCTCCTACCTAGCGGAAGCCTCACAGGCAATCACTTCCCCTGCCTCCTACTTAGCTTGCTATCTATCCAGCTATCCATCATATTTTTATACCGCCAGATATATAGATCTCTAGGCGGTGTACAAAATTTAAAAACAATATAAAAGTCACACATTAAAATCCACAAAACACAATAAAAACAATTGCATAGAAGTTAAGACAAGTAATTAAAAATAGTTCTAATTAAAAGCCTGCAAAAACAGGTGAGACTTGAGGGTCTTCCTAAAAACAAACAGAGAAAAAGATACTCTTATTTCATTGGGAAGCATATTCCAAAGCCCCGGAAAATGTCTGACCCCGGATCGCCACCAGACGAGCTGGTGGCAACCATAACCATACCTCAACAGAAGATTGTAACAGGCAGCAGGGTTCATGACAGAGAAGACACTGAGGCTATTCTCACGGTCTGCCTAGGGAGCCTAGCCCGATTTGGCCAGACCGTGAGGACCACCAGGTGAGCCCAGTTTCTTCTAAGTGGGTCACCCGCATAACTACACCTCCCTTAAGCCCAGGTTAGTGGAGTGAGCTCTCCGCTAATCCGGGCTTTCAGATCGTGCGTTGCTGCGGCATGGCTCCATGGCGTGGCAATTCACAAGGAGACCCCTGACCGGGAGGCTAAAAAGCAGTTTCCCGGTTCGGGGGTCTTTCCAGTATGTTCTGCACACTCGTGCAGAGCATGCAGGAGCTTCCGGGGGCCATGTGGCCCCTGATCCCCACAGCCCCTGCTGGCTTCGTGACGGAGCCGTCAGTTGTATGGGCAGCCAATCCAACCGCCCAGGGCAGCAGCAGGGATAGTCTGTGGGGAGAGCGGGCTCCTGCTCTTCCTGCAAACCTCGTTATGGCGGGTCTCACCGATTGTGAGACCCACCTCACTCTCTTTTTACAAGCTCAGCAGGTTATGGGAGGTACACATAACGATTGTGTAAACTAGCCTGTGAAGTACTTACAGTGACACTGTTGATGCTGGTTATCCAGAAAGGATTTCACAAGCTATTGTGAGCACCAGTGGCGTAACTAGGGAAAACGGCGCCCAGGGCAAGCACTGAAATTGCGCCCCCCCCACCACACCCCCAACATACATCTGACTGACACACATGTTTCAGAAAACTTTTATTTAAAAAATTTAAAAAATTACAAAAATTACCAATATCATACATGTGGTCAAGCTCCCATCTACCACTTCAGATTTATTTTTTAAAACTATCCAAATTGTGGGGCTATTATTAATTTGTTTGGACAGCTCAGGTTAAAATGCTGGAAAACGACAAATTTCAGTATGCTGGGGCTCATGAAATCCCCAAATATTATGCAGAGTTGTACTTGGAAAAACTAAAAGAAGTGCCTGTCTAATTCTCTGCTATGCATTGTAGCATCACGATTACATAAGTTTTAAAAATAAATGGAGAATTTGACTTTTCCCAGATACTCTGAAAATAATTAAATGATATGCAGAGTAAACTGTGTCACTGCTTGGAATATATTCTAGTATTTCAGAAAGACAGTAAAAATGAGAGAAAGAGCAAGAAACTCCCAGTGGGCCTTAATACTAAGGATTTCACATTGATTCAAAGACAAACTGACCATTAATAGCCATATTATTAAGACATCACATTTAACTCACTTATCACAAGAAGCAAAGTAAGAGCAAATGGATACAATCTTAGCTCATAAACTTCAGCTCAGTATTCACAAGCCCTTATTCTCTGTACATAGTGCCAATCTGAATATGTGTACAGTGACATATTATATTATTTTTTTTAAAAAAAAAATTACCTGTAGCCCCTTCGGGGGACATCTTAAAGGCTGTGGGGGGTCTGAAAAGTTCCCCCCTCCTCCCACTGGTCTCTAGGGCCTCACAGGCACCATTTGAGCATGTGCGGTGGTCATTTTTAAAATTATTTTTTTTAAAAAATGGCCGCTGAAAACAAAATGGCCACTGTGCATGCTCAAATGGCCTCTGCAAGGCGTGGCATGCCCTAGGGCCTCACATAGGCCATTTGAGCATGCCCAGTGGCCATTTTGTTTTTGGTGGCCATTTTTTAAAAATTATTTAATTTTAAGAAATTGCGCCCCCCTTCAAGTGGCGCCCGGGGCACATGCCCCCCTGACCCCCTATAGATATGCCCCTGGTGAGCACCCAGACTACTGATGACTATCACCACATATGGTGATACTAGATTCATCAAAATAGGTGAGGATTCCTAGAGTAAACAGGAGGAAAAATTCTTTTACAACTGTAACTTTCTCAGCCCATCATGTAAATTGAGAGCATGCTGCTGCCTTGTGTTTTGCATATTTTCAAATGGGGATGGTGCAAAATATAATTAATCAAGTCCAAGTTGATTTGGGACAGAAGGTCTTGCAGTTGTGTGGTTGCTTCACCATGTACTAAGATAGCAATAATATTTCGGAGTATATCCTAGTTCCAATATTTTTCCAGCAAGCAACACAAATATGAAATGCTATGCAGTGGTGGTAAATCTTGGTCTGCAGTGAATCATCTGGATCTTGACCCTTGACCTGCTTCACATTACTAGTGAAGCTTTATGTTTTATTTGCCCTTGTCTGTTGATGGCACAGAACTGCCAGTTCAAAAAGGATTGTGAGTGTTAGTCTGCAGATCATTTTGAAGTGGAAATCAAACATTGCTCTTGTATAATTCTGGAAATGTTTTGTACAGGTCTACACAGGTCATAACCCAGGGTTTCTTAGACATAGCATAATTTTTATCTCTGGCTGGAAAGAAGGGGTTTTTTGAATGCAAGTAATGGATAGAAATGCTTTTCTTCCACAACGAAATATTAGTTTTCATCAGACCTATAAAAAGTTTCCATTTGCTCTAATTTTTCCAATGAACCTAATAGAAATGGATTAAACTGCAGGGGAGATGAGAACATAAATTTGATTCCTTTCATTCCATGTAATATTAAGGTTTGTATTCTTTCTAGCTGTAATAACCTCTAGACTTCAGCAAAATTGAAAACCTTTAAATAGCCTTTCACAACCTTTCGCTGTAGTAATGAAGTTTTAAGTGCTCACTGGGGATTTTTTCCAGTTCAGAAATATCTAAGCTGGAGTAGGTATTAAAATCTAATGTTTACTTCAACTCTTTTACAGCCTAATGGGTTTTTCTGACAGTTTAATTTTTAAAAAGGTTGGGTTTCATTTATTAATATACTATCTTCACCCTGGAAATCTTTCTTCTTTAAGGGGTCTAATGGGAACCTTTCAGTAAAACCTTAGTGTAGTATCTGAAGGACCAGAAGAAACAGAGAAAAGAAAAATTTGCAAAGAGCTACCTCCAGCTGCAGCAAAGGAGGTAGGGGGAAAATCATGATTTACACTCCACGGGAGGCCAAAAACAAATTAAGGATGTGGGTTCCCTGTGTGCACATAATTACAAGTGTGTGAGTCACTGGACTTAGCATAGTTTTTCATCAGCTCAAAGGACCATGTAGGAGACCTGGGTAGTGCTCCCCACCTCCGCCTTACAGCAGATGCTAAAGGGAGTGACAATAAGGGAGAAAATTGCAGGGTGAATTTACACTTATTGTACAAATGCAGTCTACTCCTACAAATACACATTGCTGGAACACAGTAGGATAGAGGAAAGGGGTATATATCATGGACGATGTAAAGTAACTCATATGCCTTTTATACTACCTAGAACAGTTTTAGATTGAACTGGTATCTTTTTCTTTTCTTTTAAGATAACCTTTTCTTATAAGGTTATAAAATAGACCCTTGCTAACTGAGCAAAAAGGCAACTTTTTAACAGGGTGATTCTCTTTATTTAGCAGGGGGAGAGTAATTTGGCCCTATCCAGCCACAGCACAGTACCTCCAGTGACTGTCGCTGGTGTCTATCTTATATTTCTTTTTCCATTTTGATCCCTTTGGGGACAGGGATCCATCTTATTTATTTATTATTTCTCTATGTAAACTGCTTCGGAAACTTTTGTTGAAAAGTGGTATATAAATATTTGTTGTTGCTGTTGTTTTCTTTTTAGAATGTATGCATGAACACACATGTATGCACTTTTAACACAAAGGATGCAGAGGTTCAAGCCAGCCTAAAAGATTTGAAAGTTGATCCCCGATGTTTGGCATTTGGCTATAATCACTTTGTGATGATGTGGCTTCTGTTCAAAGTCATGCTATTCCTCAGAATTACTTTGCATTGTTCGGGGCTGAACTACTTTATGGTACAGATGTCCCAAATCATACATCCCTGAAGCTGCTATTGGTCCCACAAGAGAAACCCCTATTGGCACGATATGGTCAGGGAACTCCTATGATTTAGCTAAGATGGCTGATGATCTTTGGGCGTTTACACTGATGTAATTATTTTTTGTTTGTATATTACATTTATATCCCACTTTTCCTCCAAGGAGTTCAGAGCAGTGTACATGGTTATGTTTGTCCTCACAACAGCCCTGTGAGGTAGGTTAGGCTGAGAATTACCTTGACTGGCCCAGAGTCACCCACTGAGTTTCATGGTTGAATGGGGATTCGAACTTGGGTCTTCCCGGTCCTAGTCCAACCACTACACATGCGTGCACAGAAAGGCCTGAAATGGGGCGATTGCAGTCATTTGGGAGGTAGGCAGGCTTAGGTTAGGCGGGATATTGCCGTTCTCTCAGGGCCACCCACCTGCAAATTTGTCTTGCCCTGACCCGCTGCCATCATAATTTGGGAGGCGGGCTGGCTTGTGCGAGGGAGCTCTTGCTGCCGCGCTCCTGTGTGGTGGCAGTTTTAAACATAAAAATTTTCAATGAACAAAATTTGCCACTGGGGGAATTTTGCTGCCATAGGCAGTCACCCCTACTGCCTCTCTATTAATCCACCAGTGCCACAATGTCATCATAACGTGTCGTGGCACTCAGTGGCGGCTGGTGACTCCTGGGACTGGGTGGGCACCAGGCAGGGCAGGTGGTGGGCAGAGCCAAAGTTGGTGACGCAGAGGTGAAGCAAAAAAACCCAGACTAACTCCCGTGGGCATATAGAAAGTAAAGGTAAAGTTGTGCCGTCAAGTCAGTGTCAAACACAGAGCCTTGTGGTTTTCTTTGATAGAATACAGGAGAGGATTACCATTGACTCCTCCCACACCAGTATGAGATGATG
Organism: Hemicordylus capensis; assembly: GCF_027244095.1. Taxonomy (NCBI): domain Eukaryota; kingdom Metazoa; phylum Chordata; class Lepidosauria; order Squamata; family Cordylidae; genus Hemicordylus; species Hemicordylus capensis. The sequence goes on from NC_069661.1 coordinate 207,190,670, forward strand.
CCTTTCAGCATCTTCCTATATTGCTGCTGCCCAATATAGGAGTTTCCCATACTCTGGGAAACATACCAGCGGGGAATCGAACTGGCAACCTCTTGCTCCCTAGGCAAGTTACTTCCCTACTGTGCCATTAGGTGGCTTGGCCATATAGAAGTGGATGCCAAAAAACTCCTCCGCCTCTCTTCCTACCAGCTCCTTGAAAGGTTGCTTTTGGGGGTTGTAGGAACCTTGGAAACAAGTTGGAATGGGACACGGGAAGATGAAGGGGACAGTCCTCAAAACCAATGCAGGAATATTTCACAAATGACCTTATTAGGTATGTTTATTTCCAACATACTTTATATTAGCAACATGCCCTTCACAGTAACAACCATTGATAAAAACCAATGTTCCACAGGTGCAGTTTCCCCAACTCTTAGGGGCATGTCTACACTACACATTTTAAGCCAGATTCAAACCTGCTTAATCATCATGGTCCCTCAGCACCCAGGCACTGGGAGCTGTAGTTCTTTGATGAAAGGGTTCTAATAAAGGCTTCTCAGCATTTGCATAAAATTGCAGTTCCAATTTTTTTTTTGGAGGGTTGGAAGGCCAAAAATGATGAAAGCTGTTTCAAACTAGTTTAAATGTGTGGTCCGTTCTCTTTTGGAATATGACCGCCATAGCACAACCCACCACACAACCCTTCTCATTCACTGGCCAAATTACTCTCCATTTCTCTTTAACAAGCCTCCATCAATTTGAGATCTACTGTGGGAGGTAGACAAAATAGATGAGTGGTCCCTTTTTAATGCAAATGCAGAAGACCTTAATGATGTCTGATCAGAACAGAACTGTTAAGGAGGCAGGAGAGAACAATATGCAACTCAAAGGGGGAAAACATTCCTCTAGTCTAGGGTTGTGCATTTTGTATTTTTTCTGTTTTGATTTGTACCAAATCCGCATCAACCCCATTTTGTATTTAATCTGAAATTAAGCCTTCCAAATCACCCCAGTTTTGTTTTGTATCCGAATTAATCCAAATCCAAATCCAAATTAATTCAGATTTAAAAATGGGTCATGTGGTCAAAAGAGTGGGTGGGGGTTATAGTGCCCAATGAGTGGAAGCTACCACAAAAATTTCAAAGGAATTGGGCAAACTGCTGATTTTTGGTTAATTTTTGAAGTTTGTGCGTCTTTCAGATTTTCTCCATAGGGTATGATGGAGGTTTCAGGAGAAGTATAGCTTCATGCGGGGTGGGGGGAAGGGGTGGCCCAGAGTGGAGTGTGGTTGGTAGTAGTGCCCAGTTGGTACAAGGAAGCTACTACAATTTTTTTCAGAGGAATTTGGCAAAGGGCTGATTTTAAAGAATTAATGAAGTTATGTGTCTTTCAGATTTTCCTTGTAGGGTATAATGGAGTTTTCTGCAGTCCCATAACTCCACTTGAGGGGCACTGGGGTGGCCCAGAGCAAGTGTCGGTGTAGTGCACATAGAGTGCCAACCACCCACGAAGGTTGCCAACCCATGAAGTACAGGTTTTGTTGTTTTAGAGGTGTTCTGAGAGTAGATTCTCTAGTAGCATATGAGAGTGGATTCATGGTTTTTCATTAAAAATCTCATTTGCTACCAGAGAATCTAAACTCAACACCTCAGAAATAACAAAGCCCAGTACCCCAATGGGTTAGCAATCCAGGGGGTTGGTTGGCACCCTCTGTGTACTACACCACCACTCACTTCGGGCCATCCCAGTGCCCCCCAGGTGGAGTTATGGGGCTGCTGAAACCTCCATTATTCCCTATAGGGAAAAATCTTAAAGATATGTAAACCTCAAAAATTCCTAAGAAATCAGCCCTTTGCCCTTTTTGTAATCTGGGTGCATCACCCTTGGGGCACTGCCAGTCATTCTTGATTTTGTTTTGGTTACAAAACCTCTGAAATTGCCATTTTTGGGCACAAAACATTTTGTACCCGAATTGAAATGCACAAGCCTACTCTAGTCTTCAGAAGGGAACTATCAAATTTGGGCTAACAGTTGAAAGATTTACTACAAATTAATTAGGAAAAGTAGGAATCCTCAAGACCAACAGTTGGTAAATGTTAAATACATAACATAAAACTACATAAAAACTACAAAGCCAGGAGACACAAGTTGAAGCACATTCATTCAGCGCAGACAGGGAGGCAAATTTCAAAGATACAACAAATAAACCCCCCCACACACACACACCAGTCAAATGTTGTCCAGTCCTATATTAACAATGGAGTTTATTTCTTTGCTGAACGGAACATCATTTTCAAGTCCATTCCTCACACAATGCAGGAGGAACTGTTCCTACAAGCACTGCAATGCTAACCAAAATGGCAATTCCTGCTCTTTTTGCCTTGCCTCTCTCAAAATAGACAGCCCTCCCCTTTGTCCACCCTGATTGGCTGATAAAGTAGTCAATCAACACAATCAACATGATCATTTCAAGGTTGCTTCAAGTTCTGCCCACTTTATGAAAACAAGGGCAGGCCTTTTCATTGGCTGCTGCCTCATTGATATTTAAATGAAGGGGGAACACTGTTCAGCCTTTTCAATAGGAGCCTGCTACTGGTGCCCACTCTATGTAAACATTGCTGGGCAGGCAAGCTGCAGGCAGGGAAGTGTAGAGGGCAGCCACACACAGGGAGGCAGTGAGTTATCAAAAATGGTGGTGGCATTTATAATTTGGGAAGGCGCTGCCCACTTTGCCCTAAATGAAGAGCCTCCCCTGGTGGCACTTCAAGGCCCAGCAAAGGCCCAGGCTGCCACTTGTGGATGCACCAAGAAGGTGAATGAGCAGGCAGCCATCAGGAAGCAGTAGGGGCCACAGACCACAGGCAAGCAAGTGAGTGGACATGAGGTGGGGAGGACAGACATGCCCACGTCTTCTGCTGCCCTGGTGAGTGGAGGGTGGGCCACCCAGCCCTGCCTACTCCCTTACTCAGCTGTGTGTGTTACCTTGTCCTTTAAGCCCCAGTTACATGGAGGTTCTATCAGGTTCCTGATAGGTCTTTGCATCTAGAATCCTGAGGAAGGATTTGGGGAGGGGACACTTGTCCTGCTATATATGTTGTTTACCTTTGCTGTTTGTTGCTCAGCCAAAGAGCTCCTGTTGTATAGAATGCCCTTTTACCAAAGTCCCCACTTGTGTTTCTGCTTCTCTAGAGATGGGGACAGAGTGCTTAGACTCATGCTCAGGGCTGGTCTTAGGGGTGGGTGAGCCAGGTGATTGTCTACCTAAAGGGGGCACCAAGATTTTACAGGCTACACAACTTGGCAATACTGATGAATTAATCATGGGGGTGAGGGCACCAAAGGCAACCCTTGCCCAAGGCACTATCTATTTAGGCTAGGCCATGGGTTCTCAACATTGGTCCTCTAGAAGTTCCTAAACTGCAGTTTTGGCTGGGAATGATGGGATTTGTAGTTCAGCAGCATCTGGAGGTCCACAGGTTGGAACCTCTGGCTGAGGACCTGCTCGTGCTGCATATCTTGAGGTCTGATCTATGTTCCTTCACCGGGGTTTGCTCCAGAGTTACTTAGTATCATGTTCTCTATGCCTGGAGGAGGGATCAGGGAGGGGCAGCCATCTTGGATTCTCCATTGACTTCAGTGGCAATCTATTTAGCCATTTCGCTGTCATAACTCTATGATGTTGGGGGATTCTGTCCTTGGGGATGATATGGTCTTGACTATGCTGGCTATAGATTTGATTCTTCTCTAGCACAACTCAACCCTTCCCATTTCTTTCCCTACATGCTGTTGTAGCTGTAACAGTTACACTGACTTAAGGTTACACTGGTGTAACAATTTCACAATGCCATTGTAACTTCACAACACCACCATAACCTGACTTAATCTGGTGTAGATTCTATCGTTATCTAACAAGAAGTTTTTTTAAAAACAGGATGACTCTAGCTGATCTTTCCAGAGGATAATATTTTAGGATTTAGAATTGTTTACAAATATCAAAAATGGTAATGTTCACTTTAAAAGGGTCAAGCCTTTGCAAAAGTGTTGCTGAAGTCACCAAATGTTTAGAATCGGTAACCAGAAAAAAACGCACATGAAAAAAGCCCACAAGAAAATTGTGCACAGAAAAAACGCTACTGTCATAAAAGAGCACAAGAAAAATGCACACATGGAACATTGCCCACACAGAAAAATGCCCACATATATACTATGCTCCAACGTAAGAATTTTTCCATGTGGGCATTTTTCGGTGTGAGCAATTTTCCGTGTGGGTAATTTTCCATGTGGGCAGTTTTCTGTGTGAGCAATGCTCCATGTGCGCATTTTTCTTATGCGCCTTTATGACAGTGGGGTTTTTTCTGTGTGCAATTTTCTTGTGGCTTTTTTACATGTTCCTTTTTTTTCATAGACTCTTTAGATCACAGATAAACACATATAGAAAAATGACCGTGGACAGGAATAGTCTCCATCATTATGAAATGCCCTGCTTTGTAGCAGTCAAACTACAGTAGTAAATGTACCAAAGCGCTACATTTTCATGCTAAAACAATATCTTGAAGCGCTTTCTTTTCTTTTGCCCCACCCCCCCTTTCTAAAGCATTGTTTAACTGTTCTGAGTGGCAATGACTACAAAGCCACAGGGAAATTCTTCAAAGGTCTGGCACCATCTGAAGCCTTGGTGTGCTTTGATGAATTTAATCATATAGAGCTAGAGGTAATTGTAGTACCAGCGTCTTGGCAAAGCTGGCATTCAATGAAAATTACAAGCCTGACAACTTCATTAACAGTGCTGACATTAAACAACACTGACTGAAAGCTCACAGTTTAGTGGGAGAAAAATAAAAATGTAGCATGTTTTAATCAAACTCAACTGGTAGCTTCTGTTCTATTCTTGTGTATGTTTCTTCCCCAAGTGTTGCTATCTTCTCTACTGTATATCAAACAGGAGATATATTGCTGTCGGAGCCCTCTAACCACAGTGATGGAGAATTGTGAAGAGATGTAGCATTTTGCTCAGGATAGATGAGCTGCAAGATCTCTCATTTTCTGGAATGCAACCTGCCACTCACTGTCTTGAAAAGATGAGTGTTCACTTTCATCTAGAGGAGGCTTGTAGACAGGAAAAGAGGCTGCTTTAATACTGCATTCTTAGCTAGGAAAAATGCAAAGACTGATGCTCCAATAAATGAGAACTCTTCTAGCCCTTCCGTTCCAACCCTTTAGTTAAAAATGAGAACTACAATGATAATTTACTACGTTTCCCTATTGCACAAGCATAATTAGTTGTCCATACAAGAGAATTACAGCATGGTCTGTCTTCTTATATGAACTGGAATGATCTGGTTGATCTTTTATATCCATTTCACACTGTTTATATTCTTCACAAAACACAGGCAACCTCGGTAGAAAGTATTGACACTATGTTAGATTTTAACTGCTCATTTAAACTTGAGTTCCTAAAGTACTGTAGTTCAGAAAGAAGCTAGGAAAAGATGTGTTTGCACTATTTCCCATTATCTTACCTAAGACTGGGTGATAGATGGCCATTTTCCAAGAGATTATTTCTTTTCATCAAGTAATTTATCATTTGATGCATATTCCCAGTGAACGGAGTAATATATTACCTTCAGAACACGCTCACTTTATGCAATTATTGCATTTAATAGTGCATGTAAGCATTCTTTTAAAATGTATAGGAAGAGACACTTTGTTTAATGTTGCCAGAATAGAAATGTACCGAAAGGGTTATTTTTATAACCATTGGTGGGGAGATGGCCAAACTAGAAGGGATGAGAGAGATCCATGACGGTCTAGGTCTTTTTCTTTGCTTAAAAGCAGCAACATGGAGGGGGATTTGTATAGGGACTGCTGTGTCCTTGCCCCCTACATGCAATTGCTCCAATTTGATATTCCCTCCCTAAAGCTGCTATTAGCTGTTGGTGGTGGGTGGGGAGGGACTGTATTCCTTCTATCCTTTTTTGTCCCCCCATGGCCAAAAGCAGCTGAGGGAAAGACTTAAATTAAGAAAATGGCACCAAAGGTTAAGCCATCAAAGGTTATATTTGCCTTCTTCTCCTAGGGAGTCACAGAAGGTGCAGCCCAAATGGCTACCCGCACACCCAGTTTTAAGCAAAGAAAAAGGAGCCAGAAGATCTGATCACAGATTTCCTTTGTCACATCTGGTTTGGCCCTCACACTAGTCTCTGTGCAGGAAGAATCCTGGTGCAAATCCCCAACTGTAGCTTTGGAATATATTTGTACACATTAGGGTATTTCACATGATCCTAATTAGGGTAGGAGATGTGACCTACCCAAGTTATGGAGCTGTGTGCGCTCCTGTTTTCCAATCGTCTAAAAGCAAGGTAGGAGAGGGGAGCAGTGATCATCTGCTAAGCTGGATCAGAGGGCTCCGTCCTACCCGGCAGCTATACCTAGCTCTTTCACAATGTAGGGCAGGAAATGGGAGCACACACAGCTCTCAAATCTGGGTAGGATACATCTCCCACCTTAATTAGGATAGGGAGAACAGCCCTAATATATTCATGTATCTGTTTTTATGTCTGGTTTTACACATGCATTGGCAAGACTGGTTTGCCTACAAATCCACTTCTGTCCCTCCCTGCCTGAAGATAGTCCATTATGAACCAAAAGTATGTGCATAGACTGTTACATGGGGTTGCAATGTTTCCCTTGGTTACTGAAGACCTGGGATTTCCTGCAATCCACAGAACCATGTCTGCATCTGTTTTAGGTTTACATGGCACTGCATGTGCAAACTGCTCATAAGAGACTTGAGAAAAGCTGCTATCTTCATCAGAGAAAGGCTAGATCTTTCTCTACTTCTATGAAATACTTAGAATGTGTCACACCGACACAAAGCTGTCAAAAGTGGATTGAGTGGTAGCAGTTCACTAAATGTGGATCACATGCTAAAGACCAATCAGTCTCTTCAGATCACCTTCACCAGACATGAAGGTGCCCTTTCAGCATTCTCCTAGCCATACAGGTGGGGCTGTAGCTCAGTGGTAGAGCATCTGCTTTGTGTACAGAAGGTCCCAATTTCAATCTCTGGCATCTCCAAGCAGTGCTGGGAAAGACTCCTGCCTGAATCCTTGGAGAGTCCTGCCAGTCAGTGTAGACATTACTGAGCTAGGTGGACCAATGGTCTGACTTGGTATAAGACACTTCCCTATGTTCCATGTGGATGCCACTTACTGTAGCTATGAGAAGATTCCTTCTCACAGCTGGGAATCTAACCACATGGGCAGCACTGATCAGGTGGTTTTTTCTGTAACTCTGTGGGGTCACATGGTTCATGGTTGAGCTCCATGATTTAAGGGTGAGATCTATGCTGCACAGGAGCGTAAGGAGGCTGGTGGTGGCCCGTGTGTGGCCGCGGCGGCCCCCTAACCCCACTCCCGTGTCTGACATCAGATGCAGGAAGCTGCCTAGCCACCGGGGGGCCACACACCCCTGTTTGGAAGGGAGATTTGGAAGGGAGATTGGCCCGCGCTGCGTTGGGCAGCATTGGCCGGAGTGACTCTCTCTGCCTTTCTCTCCTATACAGGGCTGCAGAGCCCTGTTTGGGAGGGAGATCAATCGGCTCCACTGCGTTGGCAGCGAGACCAGGAGCGGCTCTCCCTGCCTTTATGGCAGGGAGAGTTGCTCCGACCATGCTGCCCAACGCAACACAGGCTGATTTCAGCTCCAAACAGGGCCATGCGGCCCCATTTGGGACCAAAATAATGCTCCTGCATCTGATGTCAGACACAGGGGGCATGTATGGGGCCGTGCTCATGCCCCTGATTGGTGGCAACCCAGGTTCTTTGAACCCGTTCACCCAATGGTGGCTCTGCCCCTGACGCTGCAGAACCAGCCTGCATGAACACTCAGTCAGCTGATTACAAGGACCAGTGTCTACCCACCAAGCCCTATAAATCCCTAGTCTCAGATCTTATTCTTGTTGACTCTGTCTTTGCTCTTGCTCTCTTTCTCTGAAAGAGAGCCTTGGATCTGGATTCCTGCCTGACAGTCAATTCCCCAAGGTGCTGGGACTCAACTGCCTAGAGCCTGACCTTCGTCAAGATTTCAGAAGTTTTCTTTTTTGGGAGTGGGGAGCCATTAATATGACTCATGAGGCTTTGGTTTGTCCTTGCAATGCTGCTAGAGAACCTTAGTGTGGGAGTTGACAGGCAGTAGCAAATTGTCTAGACAGCTATGCAATGTTTTTCTTTATCATGCATTATGATGTCCTGGCCCCAGACTAGCTGCTGGAATGTGATTATGGAAGAGGCACCAGCTCTAGTGGTGTTGGGATCAGCAAGCAGAGCATTGGCAGTGGTCGCATCCACCAGACAATGGGTAACTGGCACTCTCAAGCATGCACCTGTTTCATCAGTGGACACCTTCCATTTTCCACTTGCACTCTCATTTCCCCATGTGAAAGTGGCGACTGATCCAAGTAAGCAACCTTGTGGGGTACCAAAAGAGAAAGGAATCGTGGGGGGTAGACCCTGGTGATTTGAAGATTAGGAAGCCACACACCCACACACATCTAACAATAGGGACACTAAGGGCCAAACAACATGTTATGATTAATACATCACTAAAGCCTTGTTCAGCTGCTATGGAATCTGGGGGTGCTATATTCTCTACAGCACCTCTGCTCCTATACTGACATGCTTTGAGTGCCTTACCCCACCCTGCCAACCCTCCCAGGTTACAGCATTTGCCTGCAGAGACAAGCTCTGTACCCTCAGAGAGATCCTCCCAGGGATGCAGAACACCAGGGTGCTCCAGCTCTCTGATCACAGGAAGAATCTCTCCATGGGTATAGTGTTTGTCCCTGCAGAGAAATGCTGCAACCATGGAGAGCAGCGGCAGAACATCAGCGCAGGGATGTGGCTTGCAGGTGCACTCTCTTGTAGAGAGTACAGCATCCACAGATTCAAGAACAGCCGAACAGCTGGTTCAAAAATAATGCATTAAGCATAACATTGGCAATTGTCTCTTTTTAATCAAAAAAAGCAGTCATGAGTAGTCCTGATCATATTTGCTGCAAATAGACACTTGGGGGAAGATTGCAAATTTAGAGGGCAATGTCCAGCAAGAAAATGGCATGGAAGAAAGCATTAACCACTATGGGCATCTGCAGGACTTTTTTCAGTGGTGGACAAAAGCTGCAATCCTATACCTCTTACCTGAGAGTAAGTCCCATTGAATTCAATGGGGCTGGCTCAATCCAGGGGGAGGCAATTGCTTCCCCTCGCTCCACCCTCTCTCAGCCCTATCTTGGAGAAGCCAAGAGAGTCCCTAACTGAGCTGACAGACCTGGCTGCAAAGTTGGCATTGGAGCTGCCCAGGTTGTTGTTGGTGGGGGACTTCAATGTTCATTTAGGTACTGGGTTGTCAGGAGTGGCTCAGGAGTTCCTAGCGACCATGATGACTATGGGCGTATACCAACTGGTCTCTGGATCAATGCATGCTACTGGTCACACACTCGATTTGCTCTTTTACTCTGATGAGGGTGGTGTTCCATGGGTAGGAACTCCTGTCATCTCCCCACTGTCATGGATGGATCACCATCTGGTTAAGATAGGACTTGCAAACACAACCCACCTCTGCAGGGGTGAAGGACCTATTAGGTCAATCCGCCCGAGAAGGTTATTGGATCTAATAGGATTCCAAAAAGCCTTGGAAGGACTCTGCTAGTGATTGTCAATTCTCTGGTACAAACATGGAATAACGAACTCGGTAGAGTAGCAGACAGAATCACTCCTAAGCATCCTCTCTGAACTGCTTCAAAATTAGCCCAGTGGTATTTGGCAGAACTAGTATGGGAGCTGAAGCTGCAAGGTAGATGACTAGAGCACAAGTGGAGGAAGACTCGGTGCAAATCTGACAGATCACAATGCAGAGCACATTTGAAGATCTATGCTCTGGAAGTGCGGTTGCCAAAGAAGCGATTCTTTTCTGTCTGCATTGTTCCCGCAAATTCACATCTAGTGGAGTTGACTAGGGCTGTGAGGAGGCTAGCTCATGCCCCCTCCCCCTTGAATTTGAACTTGGAACCATCAGTCATTCACTGTGACACATTCAAACACTTTCTTTGCAAACAAAATATCTCATATTTTGGAATCCAAACTGGATTCCACAGTGACTGTAGTCTACTGTGGAGATGTCCAGCAACTCCTCTTATAGCATTAGGTTTGATCGCTTTGTTTGTGATTCCTGAGGATGTGGACAAACTGCTTTGGACTATACCTCCTGCAACCCGTTTTCTTGACCCTTGCCCAACTTAGCTTATTTCATCTGGTAACTGTATTATCAGAGAGGGTGTGGTAAGAGAGTCTGCTTCTCTGAGGGAAGGCAGGATGCCCCCTTGTCTTAAGGAGGATATTGTTAGCCCTTATTTGAAGAAACCTGCATTCGATCCCTCAGAGTTTTATTTTTTCTATTATTGTTGTTGTTGTTGTAATTAGCTAATTACAAACCCAGTTCCAATCTTCCATGGTGGGCAAGGTGATTGAGCGAGTGGTGGCCTCAGTTCCAGGCAGTTTTGGATATTACAGGGAAAGAATGCAGCTATTGGGAGGGAAGGGCTTCCCTCCCTGGCTTCTCCAAGATAGGGCTGAGAGAGAGATTCCTGCCTGCAACCTTGGAGAAGCTGCTGCCAGTCTGTGAAGACAATACTAAGCTAGATAGACCAATAGTCTGACTCAGTCTATGGCAGCTTCCTATGTTCCTATATAAGAGCAGCTTCTCATTGAGACCAAGGAAAGGGTTAAAGCAATAGCAGCGACTCACCTTGCTGGCCTAGGCTGATGAATACCAACCAACCACTGAGATAGCAACAAGGCCTGCTCTGATTAATGCCAACTGCACAGGTGCAAGAGCAGGACATCCACTCAAAATACATTTTGTTATTATTTACTTACCAAGTATGAATTTCAGGGTAAATGCAGCTAACTCGTTTTAAAATAAGTACTTAAAACTGGAACTTTGTATTTCAAGCCTGTTGACTTGGGAACTTTATCAGCCCTCGTAGGACAATTGTGCACTGATTGCAAGACTGCACACTGGACACAACTGGTTGTCTGGATCCATGCTATGGTTACAAATGTGTTCCTCACTCCTATTCAAAAGCACAGAACAACTAACGTATAACTAAAAAAAGAAAAGGCTGCATGAGTTTTAATGCAATAGCTACTTTATACAACTATATGCACAAATAAAATCCTTTTTATCATTGTTCATTCATTCCCCTTTCTCTTTGAGGCTGCTCCCCAAAGACCAGAACTAAGCTTCTCTTCATTAGAGCCCAGTTTTCAATTTAAATTTTAATTAGCATGGATGACTAGAAGACTTGCCACTCTCTGTAGTTTGAAAACACAACTCATCAGTGCTTACTTTTTGCCCTCTGAAAATGTGTTATCATCCTATTCAGTCACACTTACTGTTTGCAATTAACATTATTCTAGATCATCTTACAGCATTTTATTTGGGAATGACTCATTTTGCTATGGATTCTGTTATTCTTTAAAGGTGAAAATGCACAGAAAAGCAAAATAATTCAATTAATGATGCTCACTGTAGAAAAGGCTGTTTCTAACACATAACATTTCTGTGTTCTTCAGCACACAAGGAAACAGAATTTGATTCAAATGCACAATAATGTATTGATATTGTTTTACATTAATAGCTTTCTTCTACCAGACTGAATGCCTGCCAAACATTAAGGAAATCTAGCATCTGGCTATACAATGACCACAGTCTAGATATGCATACACATTTCTCTTGTGTGAAGGGTGTGTGTGTCTCTCTTGCTATCAAGGGCTGTATCAATTACACATGTATAACAGAATGTGTTTGCAAACCAACTTTCTCCACTGAAACTGTTCAGCATAGCAGAGCACCAATCCCTGGAGCAGTTGTCTCCTGCTGAGAGAAGAGGCACCTTTTTAAAGTGGTGATTCTCTTTATTTAGCAGGGGGAGAGCAACTGGCCCTATCCATTCACAGTAAAGCATCCCTCCCGTGGCTGTTGCTGGTATCTATCTTATGTTTCTTTTTTTAGATTTTGAGCCCTTTGGGGACAGGGAGCCATAGATATATATATGGCTCCTGTCATAATTATATATTATTATGACATAATAATTATATATTATAATATAATTATTATATATATATATATATATATATATATATATATATATATATATCTATATATATCTATCTATCTATCTATCTATCTATATATATATATATATATATATATATATATATATATAAACTTTGGGAACTTTTGTGGGAAAGCAGTATATAAATATTTGTCATATCAGATGACCTTAACGTTCCTTTGATGGGAACCCTGCTGTGCATGGGGTTGGCACATTTTTATTTCTGATAAGTGCCCTGGTATCACTCCCTGAGTGACCTGGCATATGTGCCCTTTGTGGGAAAACAATCTAGGTGTTCAGTTTCTTGTGTTACGGGGCTTCATGTGTTTGTGCACAAATCACTGCAGTCCTGGATTGCTGGAGACCTCTCTTGCTGTCCCCATCTTGTCATCTTTTTATTGGGGATGGACAAGGGGAACTGATAAGAGACAGGGGAAAGTGGGCATTTGCCTTTCCGTTTAAATGCAGGAATTGCAGGGACACAGAATCCCTGTTGCCAGGTAGTGGCAGGAGGAGAAAGTTGATTGCAGAGAGTGGGGTGTCAGCTCCAATAGGTGGCCATCCAGAAATGCAGCTACCCTCGAACTGATGCATTTCTGGGCTGCTCTGAGCCGACTTCTCTATGGTAGAGGGAGGAACTTGCATAAGAAGCCCAGGTTACAGCTGTGGCAGAATTCAGATGACACAATGCTGCCATCTAACCCTAGGTTAGGAGGTTCTAACCCCTTCTAATCCCAGGAAACTCACTGTAAACCAAAGGTTCAAATTCAGGTTTGGGAGCAAAACCGGGGCCATAACTGGGTGATGAAACAACAGTTTTATAAATTTGGATGACCACAAACCCCAACCTCTGGCACGTTCACCTATGGTTTGGCGTTATGTCTGAATGTGGCCATTATGTTCAACTCTCATACAATCTGTGTATAGTATACACAGAGGTTGATCTGTATGCTGGTACTGTTATTATTATTTTATTTATATATTTAACATATTTCTATACTGCCCCAAACTTGCATATCTATTCACATGTTATATTGAATCCAGGTTATAGCAGTACATTTCCTTCTGTAGCATGCATTTGAGGGCATTTTGAGATACAGGGCTTTTATGTTGACATAACTCACATATGTTTAATGTACAATTCTCCTTCATTTCTTACTCAACTCCTTTAATGACAACATGCTAGACCAAGACCAGAGTTTACTCTACATTGTATGATTGGGAAGGAATATCTCCCTTTGAAAACCTCTATTGCTGATCAGTCCTCTCATTTCAGTGAATGCCACAACAAACCTCCCTTTGCAATTGCTGCCAGATAACAAGACGATACTGTGTTCTGTTCTCTGTGTTCAAAGAAAGGGCATTCTTTGACAGAGTTGTAATTATAGTATGGAAAGTGACCCTCAAAACAAGAAAATGATACAGGTTATCGTTCTGGTGGGTAACAAAAGAACTAAACTTGTCTTCTCCACAGGTGCATGAAAAGTGCTAATGATACAAACTCTGTGATTTTCACAATAGTCTAACAGAAAGTTAATCTGTTCCCTCCATGACCCTTGAATTTCCTTGAATCATCTAGCTGAATGCCATGCATCAGGCCATGGTCCTTACAAAATATATATGTATTGCTTGTAGTACTCTCTGTGCTGCAGAACAACATCCTAACATAATCTCTGTTGCCTTTTCCATATGTTTCTGGTCCTAGTCTGGAATGTGGGCGAGATCCAAGCTACCAGTTCTATGCTTCAGGAGTATCAGGCTGTATCAAACTTCATCCAGTGATTGGATGGGCTGTTTTCATCCTGCTTTTCTCTGTTCATGCCCCCTTCTTCCAGCATGAGGCTTGGGGATGTTAACATTCTATACAATTCTAAATAAAGCTTAGCCAACGAAATCATACTTTTAGCAATTAACAGAACAGTGTTGGGTGACCCAGTCATTTTTCTTTTAAGCTTTTTGCTGGTTGAGGTTTTATTTTTATTTTTTCATGGGGAAAACTGTTTTGTTTCATCTACTCTGTGTTTTCCTGTACGGATATTCTGCAGATGCATGCATACATTATGTACTAGGGATGTGGGAATCAATTCAGGTACAAAATGATTTGTATCCAAATCTACCTGTTTCGGGTGATTTGTAGACAAAACAAATTGCCCCTGTGCTAGCTGGCCAGATATGAGTCCAAAACAAATCACCCAGATTTTGGACCAGAAAAATTCATAGATTTGGACCTCCATTTTGTGGTGATCTCTCTTGCTGTCTCCATTTTGTGTCAGGATTTTTAAAAAAAAACCCAAAACCCTCATCCTCCCAAGCTTCAGATTGGTGACTTACAGTGTGCGACAGCTGACCGGTGATTCATCCCTGGTTCCAGTTTGGCTCATTTCCATTCAAATCTTGTGTTGCTGGGTGTGACTGATAGGGATGTGCACAAAACTGGCTTGGCCTGTTTAGTTTGAATTCAAACCAGCTTTGAACCAGGGTGGGTAGGTTTGGGTTAGGTTTCACTTGAACCCCACCCCTAGTTTAGTTTGAATTCGAGCCCAATTCGAACCGGTTCTGAAAGGTTCTACATAGGGTATTATGGGGACTAAAACCAGCCCATTATTCCCTATGTAGAGCACCTAGGGACACAAAACCAGGGTGGGTAGTAGGCACCCAGGGGTGCCACCCACCCACCAAGCCCCAAAGTAATCGGACATTTATGTGATTATTGATGAATTTCTGGAGATTTTTCTAATTTTTGTATTCCTCCTATAGGGAATAATGGGGATTTGAGGTGGTCTACTTTAGGGGGTGCCAGGGCACCCCAAAATGGGTCTGGGGACATGGCATGTATGGTCTCGACTCCCCCCAGGCAGCCCCAAGTTTGTAGGATTTATTTTATTTTATTAATTATTTTTAAAAAGAATTTCCCCCTTCATTGCAATGCATTAGAGCAGGGTTTCTTAACCTTGGGTCCCCAGACTACAACTCCCATCATCCCCAGACACAATGGACATCAACATCTGGGGGCCCAAGGTTAAGAAACCCTGCATTAGAGTATCTCCATTCATAAGTAGGACTGTGTGTGCCCTTAATTGCTGTGAACTCTGAGTCCCTGACAATCAGGTGGAGCGTGTGTGCTATGAGCAGATGTCACCACATTTATTTATTTTTATTATTTATTTTATACATTTCTATACCTCCCCAAACCAAAGTCTCGGGGCGATTCACAATCATAAAACAATACAAAACATTAAAATTAATTAAAACTCCAAAAAGCTGCCTAAAACCAAAAACAATTTACAATATTTAAAATTACAAAAGCTAAAAGGCCTGGTTAAAAAGATGAGTCTTCAAAGATCTTTTAAAGACCTGGAGACCAACTTAGCTTCCCTGTTCTGTACTAATTGTAGTTTCCAGACTACATACAAAGGCAGCCCCGCATAGAGTGCATTGCAGTAAACAAGTCTGTAGGTTACCAGCAAATGTACTACTGTTCTGAGGTCATGAATCTCAAGAAATGGACGCAGCTGGCGTATCCTCCAAAGCTGATAAAAGGCACTTCTGGCCACTGCCTCAACCTGAGAAACCAGGGAAACGTGTGAATCCAGAATCACTCCCAAACTGCATACCTGTTCCTTCTGAGGGTTCTGTAACCCCATCTAGAACAGGCAGGTCAGTATCGTTTCCCGAGTAATGACCCCAGACAACAAGTACTTCCATCTTGTCTGGATTCAGTCTCAGTCTGTTATCCCTCATCCAGCCCATTACTGCCTCCAGGCAGGCATTCAGGGAGGATATGCCTTCTTCTGATGAAGTTGACATGGAGAAATAGATTTGGGTGTCATCAGTATACTGATAGCACCTAGCACCAAATCTCCAGATGATCGCTCCCAGCGGTTTCATGTAGATGTTGAAAAGCATTGGAGAGAATATGGAACCCTGAGGGACCCCATATAAAAAAGCTCAAGTTTTGAAGAGCAACAGTCTCCAAGCGACACCACCTGGAATCTTTCCGAGAGATAGGAATGGAACCACTGCAAAGCAATGCCTCCTACACCCAACTCCCTCAGACGTTCCAGAAGGATACTATGGTCCATAGTATCGAAAGCTGTTGAGAGATCCAAAAGGACCAACAGAGTCACACTTCCTTCATCGAGTCCTAATTGGAAATCATCCATCAGGCCGACCAAGGCAGTCTCCATCCTGTAGCCCACCCAAAAACCAGTTTGAAACGGGTCTAGGTAATCAGTTTCTTCCAAGACCGCCAGGAGCTGGGAGGCCACCACCTTCTCAATCACCTTACCCAACCATGAGAGATTGGACAGGCCTGTAGTTATTAAACTCTAAGGGAACCAAGATAGGCTTCCTAAGAATAGATCTAATAATTCCCTCCTTTAAACAAGGGGACATCCAGCCCTCCCTCAGAGAGGCATTAATAATTGCCAACAGGCCCTCCACAACAACCTCCCTGCCAGATAGTGTAAACCACATCAGGCAAGGATCAAGTAGACAGGTGGTAGCTTGCACCATTCCAAGCAGCTTGTCCACATCCTCAAGAGTCACAAACTGGAACTGATCCAGTTTAACCACACGAGGAGTTGTTGGATACCTCTGCATCTGTACTCTGTGGATTCAAAGTCTGAATCGGCCTGAATATTAGAGATTTTGTCCACTAAAAACTCATTAAAAGCATCACAGTGGGCCACTGATGGATCTGTCAAGGTCTGGCCAGCTGCTAAGGAAGTTCACAAAGCAAGCGGAGCTGCTGAAATCGGATACGGCTTGGCTGAACGCTGTCGGCAAGGATGATTGATGAACGTTGATTCTCAGCAATGAGTAGGAGGCTGGAGCTGTGATTTATGGAGCAAGCCGAGAGCTCCCAGCTGGTAGGAATTCACGGCTTGTCAGCCCTCAGCAAGAGGCGTTTGCTCCTCCTAACAGCCTCTAATTGCATTTTACGTCTCGTGATCCTGCGCTGTTGTGGAGTCATTGGTGTTTCATCTTCTTCGCATTGGTCTCCCATGCCTTCTGCTGACTCAGGTTGCCGTGCCTGCTCTAAATCATTAGTTGGATCTACCACAGCCGTTTCATGAACGCTGACAGCCGGGCTCTGCCCCTCAGACACTCCTGAATTGGCTGGAAAGTTGACAGCTTCCCCTTCCTCCTCGCTGTCGGAGCTCAAGGGTGTGACAGGATCCAACACATGGAGGTCGTCCCCAGATGCTTCACATCCTTGCCCTGACTGCCCCATGCCCTGCAGTAGACACAGCAAGCAGTGGTTGGGGCATCTTGAGGGACCTCAAAATGCTGTCAAACATCACTGCTCTGGGTGGCCTCAGACACCCTGGGTGCTGTCTTGGGCCTCTTGGGTGACTGCGGACCTAGGAGGGCTGCTGGTACTCTCCCACCACCGTCACCCACCCCCCTTCTGCCCTCCATGGAAGAAGAAGGGCCCAGCTTCACTGGCCACCTCCTCCACCTCAGCAGCAGACTCTTCCTCCTCGGAGCCAGACTGGAAGGATCGAGCACCAGACTCCGCCACGACCTGGGCATCATCAGACGGGCCCCCACTGAGTAGAAAAAGGAGCGTTAGAAGAGCCACAAGAGGGAGAGAAAATCTGGCTGCACTGCCAGCTGTCAACTCCCTGCCCTCCACCCCCACCACGGAAGGAGCTTCCCTGACAGAATAGCCCCCCCACACCACCAGGCTCTGCACTGGGCACCAGCCCAGTGGTGCACCACCCCCCGATGGAGCCGCCACTGGTCCAGGAACTGGTTTGGTGGCAGCAGCTCCTCCGGTTAGGAGAGCCTTCACCACCTCACCTGGGCCAAAGAATTTGTCAATGGGGACCTGTAGGACCCCAGGATGGCATCTTCTCTGCCCACCGTGGCCCCCTGAACCAGTTTGGGGACCCTTACCACCTCTGCCTGCCACCCTGCTGCGAGCTTTGCTCACAACACAGCACTTAGACATTCCCACAAAAAAACTTTTTAAATTTTTTTTGAAAAATGTAAAAAAAAATAAAAATAAATGGAGGGGGGATTTTAAAAAACCTATTGGGGGAGGAACTTATTTTAAAAAGCCTTTTGAGGGAACCTTTAAAAAAAATCCTATTGGGGGGAACCTTTAAAAAAAACAAAAAAACACCCCTATTTAAACAAAATCCCTTTTAAAACAAGCCTAACCACCCCTCCACCCACAGCGATACAATATAATTTTTTTTTAAAAAAATGCAATGAATCAATAAACTACAAAATGGGGGAAGGAAACCTGTAAAAACAAGTGACAACCTGCAAAAACAAGAAACAACCTGCAAAGAAAAAACACAGAAAATATACCTCTCCACACCCAAACACGAAAAAAGGAGGCCCTATTTTAAAAATAATACTAAAGGGGGAAAGGGGACAACAGAAATTAATCAGTTACCCCCTCCATTGTCCTGGAGATCTTCTGCCCCACACACTGGTCAGGACAAAAAAAAGGAGGAATCCCAGACCAGTGATAGGCTGGCACAGCGTGGGTGGGCAGGCACATCCAGGGCAGGGGTAGGGCAGAATGAAAAAGCTTTCCAGCAATTTCACTCACCCAAAAAACAAATTAAAAGTAAAAACACTAAGAAAATAAATAAAAATGCTGCTGGGGGGGGGAGGCGGTGGGAATGGGGATGGGAGGAAGGAAAGGGGAGGGGAGAGGTGCTGAAGTTTGGAGCAGGTGGTGTGCTAAGCACAGCAAGAAAAGGATTAACAAAGAAACACACCTGCTCCAGAGAAAACGGGTGGGGGGGACCCCAAAGAGCCCAGAATAAAATAAAAACAACTGGTCTGGCAGTGGCTGCTGAGCTGAGGAGGCTCTCAGCTCAGCCAACAGTTTTTAAAGCAGTAGCAAGCCACCAAAAGCAAAAAAGGTGGGGGAAAGTGGGGGGACTGGATTAGGGAAATGGATGGGCCAAGGAAAGGCCTCAGGCCAAAGGGCCTGGGACCCCCTGGCCCAGAGGAGAGGGGGGGGAGAGAGACACAGACACTCACTCACTCACTCAGGGGGGGAATAAAAGCAGCAGGACAAACAGACAGCAGAACAGACACACAGTGTGTGTGGGGGGGGGTAAAGCAGGGGCAGAGAGAAACAGGCAGAAGGGGGGATTAGGGACACAAACACAGCACCAATCTGCCAAGCAGACTCTCACCGCACCAGCAGAACCAGCAGCAGCAGGGCCAGAGAAAGCCAAGCAACACCTTCAGCCAGAGTGATTTGTAGGGGTGTGCAGTTCAGATTTTTGGTATTTTGATTCAAATCCAAATCGAAATACCCTCAATTCGTTTTTGGGTCCGAATCTGACCCATCTGAATCACCCCAGATTCTATTCGGATCTGAATTAATCTGAATCTAAATTGATTCGATTCGGATCAATAAAATGGGTCCCAGGGCCAAAAGAGTGGGGTGGGCTGGTAGTGCCTAATGAGTCTACCACCCAAATTGCAGAGGGATTGGGCAAAGGGCTGATTTTTGGTGAATTGTTGAAGTTTTAGTGTCCTTGGGGCAGATTTGGGGCATAAAGTGGGATCTGGGGAGGAAGAGTGGAGTGAGGTGGTAGTGCCTAAAGGGTGGAGGCTACCACCCAAAATGCAGAGGGATTGGGCAAAGGGCTGGTTTTTGGTGAATTGTCGAAGTTTTAGTGTCTTTGGGGCAGATTTGGGGCATAAAGTGGGATCTGGGGAGGAAGGGTGGGGTGGTAGTGCCTAAAGGATGGAGGCTACCACCCAGATTGCAGAGGGATTGGGCAACGGGCTGGTTTTTGGTGAATTGTTGACGTTTATGTGTCTTAAGGCTTTCCCCCATAAGGTATAATGGAGGTGTATCACTTCACATCAGGGGGAAAGGGGTGGTCTAGAGCAGTGTGGGGTTGGTGGTAGTGCCCAAGGGGGGCAAGGAAGCTTCCAGAATTTTTTCAAAGGATTTAGACAGAGGGCTGATTTTTGGTGATTTGTTGAAGTTTATGCCTCTTTAAGGTTTTTCTCCATAGGGAATTGTGGAGGTTTCAGCAACCCCATAACTGAATTTGGGGGGTGCTGGGGTGGCCCAGAGCAACTGGTGGTGTAGTGCACCTAGGGTGCCAACCACCCCCCCCCATGGGTTTCTAACCCATGGGGTACAGGGTTCTGTTGTTTCTGAGGTGTTCTGGGTGTAGATTCTCTGGTAGCAAATGAGATTTTCAATACAAACCATGAATCCACTCTTGCAGCTGGTAGTCGTGTGGGCAGCTGATCCTGCTGCCCAGAGCTGCAGGAATGATCGCCAGATGGGAGAGCGGGCTAAGCTCGTTCTCCCCGCTGTCCTCATTTCCGCGAGTCTCACTGATTGTGAGACTCGCCTCACTCTCTTTTGACTAAAAGCTCTCTGCCTCCCAACCTAGGTGGTCAGATTTGGCTTTTTAAAAGCCAAATTCTGGCTTATGGCCCATTTGACCCACGAGTATACCCCTTAGGTTCTGGCCACCCTGCTCCCAACTGTAAAATGAAGAAAGTGTTTTCTATTTCTAGCATATCTTCTAAATGCTCGATTTCTTAGTAATATGCTGCATAGATGTGTGTGTGGTGGGCTCACCTGCTTAAGTCATACACTTCTAATTTTAGTGTGTGTGCACGTGCTTGAGGCAGAGTTAGAATCTCTGGAATTATAGGGACAAGTTACATATTTTTGCTAGGAAATCAGCAATTTCACATTTGAGTTTCTTCAGAACTTTTGGGTTCTGATGCCATCTGGCCCCGGCAATTTGTTAATTTTTAGTTTTTTAAGACAGTTTAGAACATCCTCTCATCACCTCAAATTGGCCCAGTTCTTCAGCCTCTAAGCCTTAGAAACTCAGTACCGAAGCAGAGTATATGGTCAGTATTCGCCGCCATGAAGACAAATGCAAAGAACTCATTCAGCTTATCTGTAATCTCCTTATCCTGCTTAATTATCCCTTTCATGCCCTCCCCATCTAAGGGTCCAACCACCTGCCAGGGTGGTTTCTGCTTCTGATACATTTAAAGGAGTTTTTGTTATTCCCCTTGACACTTCTAGCTATATGCTCCTCAAACTCTCTTTTTGCATCCCTTTTTATATCCTTGCATATCTTTTGCCAGAGTTTATATTCCTTTCTGTTCTCATTTGTGCAGGACTTCCATTTCCTGAAGGAAGTCTTCTTTTTTATAGCTGGAGTGCTTGGTTGCTAATGAAAACATAGATATAGTGGGCATAACAGAAACCTGGTGGAACGATGAGAACCAGGAATAATTGTGTCCCACTGGTTCTCACCGTTCCATTGTAAACATGAAAACAGCAATAGGTGGTTGAAGTTTATATAGCACTTTTTAAGATGCCTGAAGAACTTCACATATAAAAATCCTCAATTTTATGCCAGTGTTGTTTTCCTTAGATTAAAGATAGATAGGAGTCCTGAGGCTGAAATTAAGGCCACCTGACATTAGCCACATCTAATATTTGAACTGAGGACCTTCTATCCCATAACCCAAAATCTTACACTCAACCATCTCCAGAAATCAGCTTGTTCTTTGCGGGGGGGCGGGGGCGGGGAACAGTGGTTGCCTTTGGACATATTGCAGAACTGTGAGTCCAATGGACCCATGGTTCAACACCCCCCTCTGCCAACTCTCCCATCTTCATTCAGATGAAATGGAAAGCCCCTTCTTTGCTATCTCATGAAGGGCAGCCTGCACAGCCAATAGCCGCTGGAGAGAGGGAGGAGCTTCCTCCCTCAACTCCAACTGGGGAAAAGGCAAACCGTGATTCCAGTGTTTAGACACAACACTAGCACCACGGAACCAGAGGTTCAGGTGGTGGACCTCACTACAAACTAAAGGAACAATTCTCTGTTCGGGGAGGGAAACCATGGGTCTGTTTTTTGCTGAAACTGCAGTTGCCTGAATTCGGACGGGCAGTTTCCAAAACTGGAGGTGAAGGACCTCTGGTTTCATGTTATGTGTGAATGCAGCCAATAATTCAAATTCCAATTATTGGTATTCCTATGTGCAGGGAGCCATGTAACCAATCTGTAACCAAAGCTGCAATCCTATATCCTCTTTCTCTACCCAACTTCAAATCTTGGTTCCAAGTGAGTGGAGAAAATTGGTAGAATGTCAGGCAGATGAGTTGGGAACCGCTGGTTGGTAGGTTTGCCAACCATACATGCTTGCTGGGAGTATACACTCATTAAGAACCTCCAGTTCTCATCCTATTGACTTGGTCGTGATCATGTGAACCTGACCTATGAGTGTGACTTCTCTTCTCTTCTGCTCTTCTGCCACATTCTTCCAGATAATATTATTCCAGTCACTTAAAATTGATGGCGCACTGCTCACCTATGTCCTTAAAAGGGCTTTGTAATAAATGTGAATATGTAAAGTAAGAAAGCATCCTGTGGCTTGGACAAATGTGCCTGACTTATTTTTCCCAAAACACACATACACAACACACAACATTCTTTAAACACTTTGGTGGAGGGGAATTTATACATGAGATTTCATTGCTCAATATGCAAATGCTGAAATCAGCAGCAAAATTCCTCTGAAGGGCAATTTGGATTGTATTCATATGCCCTGATCCAAGAGCTCTGTATGCATATTCATAGTTCTTGCATTCGTGGATTCCTCCTGCATTTCAATGGTTGAGCTTGATTCAGACACCTGTGCTTGTGCTTGCATGGATCAAATCCTTCAACTGAAATGAATGTGGAAGCTCTGGCAGACAGGAGAATTCTACATGCATGTTGGAATATCACCGGAGCAGTGATAAATTGAATTTCTACACTTGGTCTCAAATATTTCTTTTGTCTTACTTTTTAAATTGATCAATCTTGTAGGACAGGTTGAACATCTAGGCCCTTATCTAGCATGGGGGGAATCAATGCCCTGAGATCCATTTCTGCTCCTGAAATATCTCCAGTGCATGAATAGGTTGCCTTCATCCAGCAGTCTAGCTTGCACTAGATGGAAGACGCCCCAATACAGAGTTGATTGTGGAGGGAGTCCATATGCAGGGGTCCTTAAATGCCCTACTCACGTCTATGCTCATTAGGGCTGTGGGAAGTTTCAGACAGCAAATCAGACTTGGATCAAATTGCACCAGATTCATCCTTATTCAGCCAGATTTGATCTGAATTGAATGCCATCCAGTTCAAATTTATTGAACAGAAACAAGTTGAATTGGGCCCAATTCATTATGAATCTGATTTGGCCTTATGATGAGCTCTGGGTTCAGAGGATGCATTCCTTTGCAACAGCCACAGCCTTTGAAAATACCAGAAGACCCTACATTTTTCTAGGAGTGCATGTACTGTACATGCCATGGAGGAAAGAGGAAAATAACGGCTTTTTTAAAAAAAATCCCTACTTTCTTACTGCCAGAAGCAAGTCTAAAACGACAATAGCTGCCATTCCTATGTGATCAAAGAGGTTAGGGATGATTTGTTTTTGTTATTTCCTCTGCAGCTAGAATGAACAGAGGGGTGGGGAAGTGATTTTTGCTGCTCTCCCCTCCCTCCTTAAAAGATTATTCACTTGCAGGAATGTGTCCCTCAGGAGGGAGGGGAAGGCATTGGAAAGAAGAAAGTTGCTAACTTCTTGCGAACCAATGCTCTGAGTCAAACTGAAGGCCCTCCTGATGTACTGAAGCATGCTCCAAATCCAATCCAAATGCTTCACACAGCCCTAATATTCATGGTACTCTTTTTCTCCCTGTTAAAGAGGATGGTGAAATGCGGGCACCTCCTTCTCCTTCTCACCATCCATTTGTTCAACAAGACAAGCAGGTAGATTGATTGACTGTGGCAAACATCTTCATCTCATTGCTTATACATTAATCCATTTTCATGTAAATGGTTCATAAAACAAAACAATTCTGGAGCCTATCTATTATAGCATAGATGCTTTTAAAAAGATCACTAGGGGAGACTACTTTCTTGTAGGCGGACATAATTAAGTCTCAGTAACATGGATTGTTTACTATTTATCCCAGTTTTTTGTGCTTTAGTTATTTTGGTCTCTCTCTGTTTTGTAGGTGTAAAATATTTTATATTAATTAACTGAAATGATGGCTTTCCCACCCAAACACAGATGTCGAGTTGTTTGCAGGTTAACTGTGTTTAGGTTCCTAAGAAAGAAAAGAAAATCTAAGTAAACTTGATGCGAGAAAGAAAAAAACAAGGAAAGCCATAGGAGCTTTATAAAACATTATTTAATATCCTACTATGTGAGAAAAATGAAACCTAATATTTTCTCAACTAGCAAATATGTACTCAATCATATTTTCTCAACTAGCACATATATATTTGAATGAGAACTTATTTGCCAATTCATTTATTTGTTTAAATTAAAACTTTTTAAACTTACCCTCAAATCAAGGCTGCACAACTTTGACTGTTGTTGGGCTACAACTTCCATCATCCCCAATCACAGTGGCCAAACATCAGGTATTATGGAATTTGTAGTCCAGCAACTGCAGGATGTTATGTGGTTTAGTTGCATAATTTCGGATTACGAGGTTTAGTTATGCAATTTCTGATTATTAGAGCATATTGGCAATAGCTATTGATATGTAGAGTTTTTAGCTTGACTAAATTTTAGCACAGGCCTGATTAGCTGATATAAGATGAAGGCCCGGAAATGTTTTGCTGTTGTTGTGCTGATAAGTGGTAAACAGGTAGTGGTCAATGGTCATAGGAAACATAGGAACATAGGAAACTGCCATATACTGAGTCAGACCATTGGTCTATCTAGCTCAGTATTGTCTTCACAGACTGGCAGTGGCTTCTCCAAGGTTGCAGGCAGGAATCTCTCTCAGCCCTATCTTGGAAAAGCCAGTGAGGGAACTTGAAACCTTCTGCTCTTCCCAGAGTGGCTTCATCCCCTGAGGGGAATATCTTGCAGTGCTCACACATCAGGTATCCGATTCAGATGCAACCAGGGCAGACCCTGCTTAGCTATGGGGACAAGTCATGCTTGCTACCACAAGACCAGCTCTCCTCTCAAATTTTAACATAGAGACAGAAACACAGATAACCACAGACATCCTACTCATTGACGTAGTATGCATAACACAACTGGGGAGAAACGTAAAGTACGTAAGCAGGGGAGATCCAATCAGAAAATCAGTAAATGACTATCATCATTGAGGGTATAAAAATAATTGTAAATTGTACAAGGTCCTCAGATATCACTGGAAGTCAGGGAGCCTTCAGTTTTGCTGCTTACTGCTCTGGATTGTATTGGGTTCTGAAATAAAGCCTTGCAGAATAAATAAGACATTTCTTATCATTTCTTGGGAGTTCTGGGAGCAGCTTGACAGTAGAATCTCATCTCTATCCTGTGACTACTAGAAGTCTAGCCTGACTCGAATCTATCTTCTGAAAGTTTGGTGCTTGTCCTGAGCTAAGGCCAAGCTCAGTAGTAACCATCAATTGAAAATCTGTAATGGAATAAAAATTCTCTTTCATTCCTGCCATCTGCAGTGATTCAATCCACTACTGCAACAATAAGTATGTGTGTATATATATATATATATATATATATATATATATATATATATACACACACATACACATATATATACCACTCTTCAACCAAAGTTCACAAAGCGGTTTACAAAGAAAAATAAATAATACATAAATAAAATGGCTCCCTGTCCCCAAAGGGCTCACAATCTAAAAGAAACATAAGACAAATACCAGCAACAGCCATTGGAGGGATGCTGTGCTGGGGCTGGATAGGGCCAGTTGCTCCCCCCACCCTGCTAAATATAAAAGAATCACCACTTTAAAAGGTGTCTCTTTGCTCGGTTAGAAGGGGTCTGTACCTAGGTCTTTGCAGAGGCAGAACAAAGTCTGAATAAAAAGGGCAACCTTTACAGATAGAAGGGAAATAGAAGGATGAGGTGTTTTGTTTGTTTCTAAGAGTACGTGAGTGAGTGAGTGAGTGAGTTGTAGTTATTTTCAAAAATTAACTTATTTCTCAATTTATAGCTATACATATAAATTAACATATGCTGACTTTATGCAAATTAGTGTCCTTTCCCATCCTCTCTTGTGCCTTTTTTGTATTAAATGTCATGTATGCCAGTGTGGAACCTGACCACCCAGTTCAGCATACAGAGCATGTGACATTCTACTGAGCTGCAGCTTCATTTCCAAATGTGACACACAGTTAGCCAAGCTCATCATGCTCAGCATTTTCACACATGCCAAAAGGAGTCACTTGGAATCCTTTCATGATATTTCCATGGTTGTAGCTGCACTTTCCCCTGCAACCACATCACACTGAAATGCGAAGTACCGCATCATTGTGGGTACTTCTCAGTTCCCACTAGTTTGTCTCCATGGAATAATGTAAAGTAAAGAAAAGTGTGCCGTCAAGTCAATTTCAACTCCTGGCGCTCACAGAGCCCTGTGGTTTTCTTTGGTAGAATACAGAAGGGTTTGACCACTGCCACCTCCCACACAGTATGAGATTATGCCTTTCAGCATCTTCCTATAGGTTATCTTTCCCCTGCTAACTGGGCAAAGAGGCACCTTTTACCGTGATGATTCTCTTTATTTAGCAGGGGGAAAGTAACTGGTCCTATCCACCCCCAGCACAGTACCTCCAGTAACTGTTGCTGGTGTCCATCTTATGTTTCTTTTTAGATTGTGAGCCCTTCGGGGACAGGGAGCCATCTTATTTATTTATTATTTCTCTGTGTAAACTGCCCTGAGCCATTTTTGGAAGGGCGGTATAGAAATCAAATTAATAATAATAATAATAATAATGATAATGATAATAATAATAATAATAATATATCACCAAAATAATCCCAGTGGTAATTGGCACCCTGGGTGCAGTTCCAAAAGACCTTGAAGAGCACATCAACACCATAGTGGCCACAGAAATCACCATCAGCCAATTACAAAAAGCAGCTTGACTGGGAACAGCCTATATTCTGCGATGATATCTATAACAACTGACAATAGAATTCTGGCATCCCAGGTCCTTGGGAAGGACTCAATGTCTGGATAAAACAAACCAGTCAATAACACCTGTCTGACTGTGTAAACAAGAAATAATAATAAAATATATCACCAAAAATTGGTGGGACCATAAAATTGAAAAAGTTGTAGAAAATAAAGATGCAAAAATATTATGGGACTTCTGATTACAAACAGACAAACATCTGCCGCACGATACACCAGATATAACTGTAGTTGAGAAGAAAGAAAAACAAGTTAAAATAATCGACATAGCAATACCAGGGGATAGCAGAATAACTGTAGTTGAGAAGAAAGAAAAACAAGTTAAAATAATCGACATAGCAATACCAGGGGATAGCAGAATAGAAGAAAAAGAAATAGAAAAAAAATCACAAAATACAAAGATCTACAAATTGAAATTGAAAGGCTGTGGCAGAAGAAGACCAGAATAATCCCAGTGGTAATTGGCGCCCTAGGTGCAATCCCAAAACAACTTGAAGAGCACCTCAACACCATAGGTGCCACAGAAATCACCATCAGCCAATTACAAAAAGCAACTTTACTGGGAACAGCCTATATTCTGCGACGATATCTGTAATAACAGCAACAACATTGATAATAAAATTCAGCCATCCCAGGTCCTTGGGAAGGATTCGATGCCTGGATAAAACAAACCAGTCCATCACACCTGTCTGTTTAAATAAATAATATCACTGCTACCCGATACAGTACCAGCAGGGATTTGAACCAGCAACCTTCTGCTTGTTAGTCAAGTATTTCCCCTCTGTGCCACTTAAGGTGACTATGGAATAATGTACCTGCCTGCATACACAGCTGCATGGAGAAGCTCAATAATAGGAACTGGCCCTTTCAGATCCACAGGCAAGGACATAAGAAAAGCCCTGCTGGATCGGGCGAAGGTCTATCCAGTCCAGCATGCCGTTTCCCTTAGTGGCCAACCAGATGCTCCTTCTCCTGCCTTTGCTTCTCTGCAGCTGGTATTCTGAAGCATGCTCCCCCTGAATTTAGCAGCAGCATATAGCCATCAAGACGAGTAACCACTGCAGAAGCATTGCTGTGTTCAAAACACCTTTAGTTTCAACATCCCATTTTTGGAAGCCATTATTTCAGTCACCTCATCTGCTTGCTATACTGTCTCATTTCAGGAGCTGTACAAAAGCACATTGCAAAACTGTGGTCTGGTTCACACAGTTGTTCAAATCTAGTTTTGAAGTAGATAACAAACATTATCTGTGTGACTGGGCAATCCCATGCCAAAATTACCAACGTTGGTTTGTGCCTCAAATTGAATTTGAGATGCCTGCCTTGGAGTGAACCCACACACATTCTAATCAGAGGCACTCTTACCCCTGGACCTTGGGGCCCTGGTCCATGGCACCCAAGGTCCGGGGGGCCTCCAAAGGCCTGGGGGGCTCCTGCCACCACCCCACCCCGCTGCTGCTCCGTGGTGCCAAACCACAGTGCCCAAAACTTCAATAATTCTAGCCACCATATGTGTGGCCGGGGTGTGTGTGGAGTGTGGAGGGTGAGCCAAGCAGGCCTCCCCCACCCCTATGGCACCCCTGTGGCTATGGCAGCGACAGGCAGAGCGGGAGCAGCTGCGGGGCCTGACCATTCAGCCCAGGGCCCTTGAGGACCTGT